>NC_141789.1:3637674-3948387 GCF_054643075.1 Acanthaster planci
GCCAGAATCACGCAAACATTTCAAGCAGTCAGAAGAAAACTCGCACTTTCTTTTGCAGATATTTTACTAACAACTGCAAATATGAATATGAAACTTACATGAATAGATAGAGGAACATGTGCCCGTTCAGATGACACCAACATTGCTAGAATTAGGTAATTTGTACACCTTTTACACTTGCATGTATGTAGCGGAACTGAACCGGTATAGCGCAGGCAAAGCCAGAATCACGCAAACATTTCAACCAGTCAGAAGAAAACTCGCACTTTCTTTTGCAGATATTTTCCTCACTACTGCAAATATGGATATGAAAATTGTATGAATAGATAGAGAAACATGTGCCCTTGCCGATGAAACCAAGATTGCAAGAATCAGATAATTTGTAGACCTTTTATGCTGGCATATATGGAGCGGAACAGAACCAGTATAGGGCAGGCAAAGCCAGAATCACGCAAACATTTCAAGCTGTCAGAAGAAAACTCGCACTTTCTTTTGCAGATATTTTACTAACAACTGCAAATATGAATATGAAACTTACATGAATAGATAGAGGAACATGTGCCCGGTCAGATGACACCAACATTGCTAGAATTAGGTAATTTGTACACCTTTTACGCTTGCATGTATGTAGCGGAACTGAACCGGTATAGCGCAGGCAAAGCCAGAATCACGCAAACATTTCAAGCAGTCAGAAGAAAACTCGCACTTTCTTTTGCAGATATTTTCCTAACTACTGCAAATATGGATATGAAAATTGTATGAATAGATAGAGGAACATGTGCCCTTTTAGATGACACCAGATTGAAAGTTTTAGATAATTTGTAGACCTTTTATGGTCGCATATATGCAGAGGAACAGAACCGCTATAGCGCAGGCAAAGCCAGAATCACGCAAACATTTCAAGCAGTCAGAAGAAAACTGACACTTTCATTTGCAGATATTTTCCTAACTACTGCAAATATGGATATGAAACTTATATGAATAGATAGACTAACATGTGCCCTTTAAGATGAAACCAAGATTGCAAGAATTAGGTAATTTGTAGACCTTTTATGCTCGCATATATGGAGCGGAACAGAACCGGTATAGCGCAAGCAAAGCCAGAATCACGCAAACATTTCAAGCAGTCAGAAGAAAACTCGCACTTTCTTTTGCGGATATTTTACTAACTACTGCAAATATGGATATTAAATTTGTATGAATAGATAGAGGAACATGTGCCCTTGCCGATGACACCAAGATTGAAAGTTTTAGATAATTTGTAGACCTTTTATCCACAAATATATGAAGCAATCTTCGTGCGGAGCATGACCCTTATAGCGCAGGCAAAGCCAGAATCACGCAAACATTTCAAGCAGTCAGAAGAAAACTTGCACTTTCTTTTGTACATATTTTACTAACTACTGCAAATATGGATATGAAAATTGTATGAATAGATAGAGTAACATGTGCCCTTTAAGATGAAACCAAGATTGCAAGAATTAGGTAATTTGTAGACCTTTTATGCTCGCATATATGGAGCGGAACAGAACCGGTATAGCGCAGGCAATGCCAGAATCACGCAAACATTTCAAGCAGTCAGAAGAAAACTCGCACTTTCTTTTGCAGATATTTTCCTCACTACTGCAAATATGGATATGAAAATTGTATAAATAGATAGAGGAACATGTGCCCTTGCCGATGAAACCAAGATTGCAAGAATCAGGTAATTTGTAGACCTTTTATGCTCGCATATATGGAGCGGAACAGAACCGGTATAGCGCAGGCAAAGCCAGAATCACGCAAACATTTCAAGCAGTCAGAAGAAAACTCGCACTTTCTTTTGCAGATATTTTACTAACAACTGCAAATATGAATATGAAACTTACATGAATAGATAGAGGAACATGTGCCCGTTCAGATGACACCAACATTGCTAGAATTAGGTAATTTGTACACCTTTTACGCTTGCATGTATGTAGCGGAACTGAACCGGTATAGCGCAGGCAAAGCCAGAATCACGCAAACATTTCAAGCAGTCAGAAGAAAACTCGCACTTTCTTTTGCAGATATTTTACTAACAACTGCAAATATGAATATGAAACTTACATGAATAGATAGAGGAACATGTGCCCTTTTAGATGACACCAGATTGAAAGTTTTAGATAATTTGTAGACCTTTTATGGTCGCATATATGCAGAGGAACAGAACCCCTAATGGGGAAGGCAAAGCCAGAATCACGCAAAAATTTCAAGCAGTCAGAAGAAAACTGACACTTTCATTTGCAGATATTTTCCTAACTACTGCAAATATGGATATGAAACTTATATGAATAGATAGACTAACATGTGCCCTTTAAGATGAAACCAAGATTGCAAGAATTAGGTAATTTGTAGACCTTTTATGCTCGCATATATGGAGCGGAACAGAACCGGTATAGCGCAAGCAAAGCCAGAATCACGCAAACATTTCAAGCAGTCAGAAGAAAACTCGCACTTTCTTTTGCGGATATTTCACTAACTACTGCAAATATGGATATTAAATTTGTATGAATAGATAGAGGAACATGTGCCCTTGCCGATGACACCAAGATTGAAAGTTTTAGATAATTTGTAGACCTTTTATCTACAAATATATGAAGCAATCTTCGTGCGGAGCATGACCCTTATAGCGCAGGCAAAGCCAGAATCACGCAAACATTTCAAGCAGTCAGAAGAAAACTTGCACTTTCTTTTGGAGATAGTTTACTAACTACTGGAAATATGGATATGAAAATTGTATGAATAGATAGAGGAACATGTGCCCTTGCCGATGAAACCGAAATTGCAAGAATCAGGTAATTTGTAGACCTTTTATGCTCGCATATATGGAGCGGAACAGAACCGGTATAGGGCAGGCAAAGCCAGAATCACGCAAACATTTCAAGCAGTCAGAAGAAAACTCGCACTTTCTTTTGCAGATATTTTACTAACAACTGCAAATATGAATATGAAACTTACATGAATAGATAGAGGAACATGTGCCCGTTCAGATGACACCAACATTGCTAGAATTAGGTAATTTGTACACCTTTTACACTTGCATGTATGTAGCGGAACTGAACCGGTATAGCGCAGGCAAAGCCAGAATCACGCAAACATTTCAACCAGTCAGAAGAAAACTCGCACTTTCTTTTGCAGATATTTTCCTCACTACTGCAAATATGGATATGAAAATTGTATGAATAGATAGAGAAACATGTGCCCTTGCCGATGAAACCAAGATTGCAAGAATCAGATAATTTGTAGACCTTTTATGCTGGCATATATGGAGCGGAACAGAACCAGTATAGGGCAGGCAAAGCCAGAATCACGCAAACATTTCAAGCTGTCAGAAGAAAACTCGCACTTTCTTTTGCAGATATTTTACTAACAACTGCAAATATGAATATGAAACTTACATGAATAGATAGAGGAACATGTGCCCGGTCAGATGACACCAACATTGCTAGAATTAGGTAATTTGTACACCTTTTACGCTTGCATGTATGTAGCGGAACTGAACCGGTATAGCGCAGGCAAAGCCAGAATCACGCAAACATTTCAAGCAGTCAGAAGAAAACTCGCACTTTCTTTTGCAGATATTTTACTAACAACTGCAAATATGAATATGAAACTTACATGAATAGATAGAGGAACATGTGCCCTTTTAGATGACACCAGATTGAAAGTTTTAGATAATTTGTAGACCTTTTATGGTCGCATATATGCAGAGGAACAGAACCGCTATAGCGCAGGCAAAGCCAGAATCACGCAAAAATTTCAAGCAGTCAGAAGAAAACTGACACTTTCATTTGCAGATATTTTCCTAACTACTGCAAATATGGATATGAAACTTATATGAATAGATAGACTAACATGTGCCCTTTAAGATGAAACCAAGATTGCAAGAATTAGGTAATTTGTAGACCTTTTATGCTCGCATATATGGAGCGGAACAGAACCGGTATAGCGCAAGCAAAGCCAGAATCACGCAAACATTTCAAGCAGTCAGAAGAAAACTCGCACTTTCTTTTGCGGATATTTTACTAACTACTGCAAATATGGATATTAAATTTGTATGAATAGATAGAGGAACATGTGCCCTTGCCGATGACACCAAGATTGAAAGTTTTAGATAATTTGTAGACCTTTTATCCACAAATATATGAAGCAATCTTCGTGCGGAGCATGACCCTTATAGCGCAGGCAAAGCCAGAATCACGCAAACATTTCAAGCAGTCAGAAGAAAACTTGCACTTTCTTTTGCAGATAGTTTACTAACTACTGCAAATATGAATATGAAACTTACATGAATAGATAGAGGAACATGTGCCCGTTCAGATGACACCAACATTGCTAGAATTAGGTAATTTGTACACCTTTTACACTTGCATGTATGTAGCGGAACTGAACCGGTATAGCGCAGGCAAAGCCAGAATCACGCAAACATTTCAACCAGTCAGAAGAAAACTCGCACTTTCTTTTGCAGATATTTTCCTCACTACTGCAAATATGGATATGAAAATTGTATGAATAGATAGAGAAACATGTGCCCTTGCCGATGAAACCAAGATTGCAAGAATCAGATAATTTGTAGACCTTTTATGCTGGCATATATGGAGCGGAACAGAACCAGTATAGGGCAGGCAAAGCCAGAATCACGCAAACATTTCAAGCTGTCAGAAGAAAACTCGCACTTTCTTTTGCAGATATTTTACTAACAACTGCAAATATGAATATGAAACTTACATGAATAGATAGAGGAACATGTGCCCGGTCAGATGACACCAACATTGCTAGAATTAGGTAATTTGTACACCTTTTACGCTTGCATGTATGTAGCGGAACTGAACCGGTATAGCGCAGGCAAAGCCAGAATCACGCAAACATTTCAAGCAGTCAGAAGAAAACTCGCACTTTCTTTTGCAGATATTTTCCTAACTACTGCAAATATGGATATGAAAATTGTATGAATAGATAGAGGAACATGTGCCCTTTTAGATGACACCAGATTGAAAGTTTTAGATAATTTGTAGACCTTTTATGGTCGCATATATGCAGAGGAACAGAACCGCTATAGCGCAGGCAAAGCCAGAATCACGCAAACATTTCAAGCAGTCAGAAGAAAACTGACACTTTCATTTGCAGATATTTTCCTAACTACTGCAAATATGGATATGAAACTTATATGAATAGATAGACTAACATGTGCCCTTTAAGATGAAACCAAGATTGCAAGAATTAGGTAATTTGTAGACCTTTTATGCTCGCATATATGGAGCGGAACAGAACCGGTATAGCGCAAGCAAAGCCAGAATCACGCAAACATTTCAAGCAGTCAGAAGAAAACTCGCACTTTCTTTTGCAGATATTTTACTAACAACTGCAAATATGAATAGGAAACTTACATGAATAGATAGAGGAACATGTGCCCGGTCAGATGACACCAACATTGCTAGAATTAGGTAATTTGTACACCTTTTACGCTTGCATATATGGAGCGGAACAAAACCGGTATAGGGCAGGCAAAGCCAGAATCACGCAAAAATTTCAAGCAGTCAGAAGAAAACTTGCACTTTCTTTTGCAGAAATTTTACTAACTACTGCAAATATGAATATGCAACTCACATAAATAGATAGAGGAACATGTGCCCTTTCAGATGAAACCAAGATTGCAAGATTTAAATAATTTTTAGACCTTTTATCCACAAATATAGGAAGCAATCTTCGTGCGGAGCATGACCATTATAGCGCAGGCAAAGCCAGAATCACGCAAAAATTTCAAGCAGTCAGAAGAAAACTCGCACTTTCTTTTGCAGATATTTTCCTAACTACTGCAAATATGGATATGAAAATTGTATGAATAGATAGAGGAACATGTGCCCTTTTAGATGACACCAGATTGAAAGTTTTAGATAATTTGTAGACCTTTTATGGTCGCATATATGCAGAGGAACAGAACCGCTATAGCGCAGGCAAAGCCAGAATCACGCAAAAATTTCAAGCAGTCAGAAGAAAACTGACACTTTCATTTGCAGATATTTTCCTAACTACTGCAAATATGGATATGAAACTTATATGAATAGATAGACTAACATGTGCCCTTTAAGATGAAACCAAGATTGCAAGAATTAGGTAATTTGTAGACCTTTTATGCTCGCATATATGGAGCGGAACAGAACCGGTATAGCGCAAGCAAAGCCAGAATCACGCAAACATTTCAAGCAGTCAGAAGAAAACTCGCACTTTCTTTTGCGGATATTTTACTAACTACTGCAAATATGGATATTAAATTTGTATGAATAGATAGAGGAACATGTGCCCTTGCCGATGACACCAAGATTGAAAGTTTTAGATAATTTGTAGACCTTTTATGGTCGCATATATGCAGAGGAACAGAACCGGTATAGCGCAGGCAAAGCCAGAATCACGCAAACATTTCTAGCAGTCAGAAGAAAACTCGCACTTTCTTTTGCAGATATTTTACTAACAACTGCAAATATGAATATGAAACTGACATGAATAGATGGCATGTGCCCGTTTAGATGACAGTAATTTTTACACCTTTTATGCTTGCATGTATGTAGCGGAACTGAATCGGTGTAGCGCAGGCAAAGCAAGAATCACGCAAACATTTCAAGCAGTCAGAAGAAAACTTGCACTTTCTTTTGGCAGATATTTTCCTAACTACTTCAAATATGGATATGAAAATTGTATGAATAGATAGAGGAACATGTGCCCTTTTAGATGACACCAGATTGAAAGTTTTAGATAATTTGTAGACCTTTTATGGTCGCATATATGCAGAGGAACAGAACCGCTATAGCGCAGGCAAAGCCAGAATCACGCAAACATTTCAAGCAGTCAGAAGAAAACTCGCACTTTCTTTTGCAGATATTTTCCTAACTACTGCAAATATGGATATGAAATTTGTATGAATAGATAGAGAAACATGTGCCCTTGCCGATGACACCAAGATTGAAAGTTTTAGATAATTTGTAGACCTTTTATGGTCGCATATATGCAGAGGAACAGAACCGCTATAGCGCAGGCAAAGCCAGAATCACGCAAAAATTTCAAGCTGTCAGAAGAAAACTCGCACTTTCTTTTGCAGATATTTTACTAACAACTGCAAATATGAATAGGAAACTTACATGAATAGATAGAGGAACATGTGCCCGGTCAGATGACACCAACATTGCTAGAATTAGGTAATTTGTACACCTTTTACGCTTGCATATATGGAGCGGAACAAAACCGGTATAGGGCAGGCAAAGCCAGAATCACGCAAAAATTTCAAGCAGTCAGAAGAAAACTCGCACTTTCTTTTGCAGATATTTTACTAACTACTGCAAATATGAATATGCAACTCACATCAATAGATAGAGGAACATGTGCCCTTTCAGATGAAACCAAGATTGCAAGATTTAAATAATTTGTAGACCTTTTATCCACAAATATATGAAGCAATCTTCGTGCGGAGCATGACCCTTATAGCGCAGGCAAAGCCAGAATCACGCAAACATTTCAAGCAGTCAGAAGAAAACTTGCACTTTCTTTTGCAGATATTTTACTAACTACTGCAAATATGGATATGAAAATTGTATGAATAGATAGAGTAACATGTGCCCTTTCAGATGAAACCAAGATTGCAAGAATTAGCTAATTTTTGGACCTTTTATGCTGGCATATATGCAGAGGAAAAAAAACCGGTATAGCGCAGGCAAAGCCAGAATCACGCAAACATTTCAAGCAGTCAGAAGAAAACTTGCACTTTCTTTTGGCAGATATTTTCCTAACTACTGCAAATATGGATATGAAACTTATATGAATAGATAGAGTAACATGTGCCCTTTAAGATGAAACCAGGATTGCAAAAATTAGCTAATTTTTGGACCTTTTATGCTGGCATATATGGAGCGGAACAGAACCGGTATAGCGCAGGCAATGCCAGAATCACGCAAACATTTCAAGCAGTCAGAAGAAAACTCGCACTTTCTTTTGCAGATATTTTCCTAACTACTGCAAATATGGATATGAAATTTGTATGAATAGATAGAGGAACATGTGCCCTTGCCGATGACACCAAGATTGAAAGTTTTAGATAATTTGTAGACCTTTTATGGTCGCATATATGCAGAGGAACAGAACCGGTATAGCGCAGGCAAAGCCAGAATCACGCAAAAAATTTTAGCAGTCAGAAGAAAACTCGCACTTTCTTTTGCAGATATTTTACTAACAACTGCAAATATGAATATGAAACTTACATGAATAGATAGAGGAACATGTGTCCGTTCAGATGGCACCAACATTGCTAGAATTAGGTAATTTGTACACCTTTTACGCTTGCATGTATGTAGCGGAACTGAACCGCTATAGCGCAGGCAAAGCCAACATCACGCAAACATTTCAAGCAGTCAGAAGAAAACTCGCACTTTCTTTTGCAGATATTTCCCTAACTACTGCAAATATGGATATGAAATTTGTATGAATAAATAGAGGAACATGTGCCCTTGCCGATGACACTAAGATTAAAAGTTTTAGATAATTTGTAGACCTTTTATTGTCGCATATATGCAGAGGAACAGAACTGCTATAGTGCAGGCAAAGCCAGAATCACGCAAACATTTCAAGCAGTCAGAAGAAAACTCGCACTTTCTTTTGCAGATATTTTACTAACAACTGCAAATATGAATATGAAAATTGTATGAATAGATAGAGGAACATGTGCCCGTTCAGATGACACCAACATTGCTAGAATTAGGTAATTTGTACACCGTTTATGCTTGCATGTATGTAGCGGAACTGAATTAGTGTAGTGCATTCAACGCCAGAATCACGCAAACATTTCAAGCAGTCAGAAGAAAACTCGCACTTTCTTTTGCAGATATTTTCCTCACTACTGCAAATATGGATATGAAAATTGTATGAATAGATAGAGGAACATGTGCCCTTGCCGATGAAACCAAGATTGCAAGAATCAGATAATTTGTAGACCTTTTATGCTCGCATATATGGAGCAGAACAGAACCAGTATAGGGCAGGCAAAGCCAGAATCACGCAAACATTTCAAGCTGTCAGAAGAAAACTCGCATTTTCTTTTGCAGATATTTTACTAACAACTGCAAATATGAATATGAAACTTACATGAATAGATAGACTAGATAGAGGAACATGTGCCCGGTCAGATGACACCAACATTGCTAGAATTAGGTAATTTGTACACCTTTTACGCTTGCATGTATGTAGCGGAACTGAACCGGTATAGCGCAGGCAAAGCCAGAATCACGCAAACATTTCAAGCAGTCAGAAGAAAACTCGCACTTTCTT
Source organism: Acanthaster planci (assembly GCF_054643075.1). NCBI lineage: Eukaryota > Metazoa > Echinodermata > Asteroidea > Valvatida > Acanthasteridae > Acanthaster > Acanthaster planci. Next base: position 3,647,005 of record NC_141789.1, read on the forward strand.
TTGCAGATATTTTCCTAACTACTGCAAATATGGATATGAAAATTGTATGAATAGATAGAGGAACATGTGCCCTTTTAGATGACACCAGATTGAAAGTTTTAGATAATTTGTAGACCTTTTATGGTCGCATATATGCAGAGGAACAGAACCGCTATAGCGCAGGCAAAGCCAGAATCACGCAAACATTTCAAGCAGTCAGAAGAAAACTGACACTTTCATTTGCAGATATTTTCCTAACTACTGCAAATATGGATATGAAACTTATATGAATAGATAGACTAACATGTGCCCTTTAAGATGAAACCAAGATTGCAAGAATTAGGTAATTTGTAGACCTTTTATGCTCGCATATATGGAGCGGAACAGAACCGGTATAGCGCAAGCAAAGCCAGAATCACGCAAACATTTCAAGCAGTCAGAAGAAAACTCGCACTTTCTTTTGCAGATATTTTACTAACAACTGCAAATATGAATAGGAAACTTACATGAATAGATAGAGGAACATGTGCCCGGTCAGATGACACCAAGATTGCAAGAATTAGGTAGTTTGTAGACCTATTACGCTCGCATATATGGAGCGGAACAGAACCGGTATAGCGCAAGCAAAGCCAGAATCACGCAAAAATTTCAAGCAGTCAGAAGAAAACTCGCACTTTCTTTTGCAGATATTTTACTAACTACTGCAAATATGAATATGCAACTCACATCAATAGATAGAGGAACATGTGCCCTTTCAGATGAAACCAAGATTGCAAGATTTAAATAATTTGTAGACCTTTTATCCACAAATATATGAAGCAATCTTCGTGCGGAGCATGACCCTTATAGCGCAGGCAAAGCCAGAATCACGCAAACATTTCAAGCAGTCAGAAGAAAACTCGCACTTTCTTTTGCAGATATTTTCCTAACTACTGCAAATATGGATATGAAAATTGTATGAATAGATAGAGGAACATGTGCCCTTTTAGATGACACCAGATTGAAAGTTTTAGATAATTTGTAGACCTTTTATGGTCGCATATATGCAGAGGAACAGAACCGCTATAGCGCAGGCAAAGCCAGAATCACGCAAAAATTTCAAGCAGTCAGAAGAAAACTGACACTTTCATTTGCAGATATTTTCCTAACTACTGCAAATATGGATATGAAACTTATATGAATAGATAGACTAACATGTGCCCTTTAAGATGAAACCAAGATTGCAAGAATTAGGTAATTTGTAGACCTTTTATGCTCGCATATATGGAGCGGAACAGAACCGCTATAGCGCAGGCAAAGCCAGAATCACGCAAAAATTTCAAGCAGTCAGAAGAAAACTCGCACTTTCTTTTGCAGATATTTTACTAACAACTGCAAATATGAATATGAAACTTACATGAATAGATAGAGGAACATGTGCCCGTTCAGATGACACCAACATTGCTAGAATTAGGTAATTTGTACACCTTTTACGTTTGCATGTATGTAGCGGAACAGAACCGGTATAGCGCAGGCAATGCCAGAATCACGCAAAAATTTCAAGCAGTCAGAAGAAAACTCGCACTTTCTTTTGCAGATATTTTACTAACTACTGCAAATATGAATATGCAACTCACATCAATAGATAGAGGAACATGTGCCCTTTCAGATGAAACCAAGATTGCAAGATTTAAATAATTTGTAGACCTTTTATCCACAAATATATGAAGCAATCTTCGTGCGGAGCATGACCCTTATAGCGCAGGCAAAGCCAGAATCACGCAAACATTTCAAGCAGTCAGAAGAAAACTTGCACTTTCTTTTGCAGATAGTTTACTAACTACTGCAAATATGGATATGAAAATTGTATGAATAGATAGAGTAACATGTGCCCTTTAAGATGAAACCAAGATTGCAAGAATTAGCTAATTTTTGGACCTTTTATGCTGGCATATATGGAGCGGAACAAAACCGGTATAGCGCAGGCAAAGCCAGAATCACGCAAACATTTCAAGCAGTCAGAAGAAAACTTGCACTTTCTTTTGGCAGATATTTTCCTAACTACTGCAAATATGGATATGAAACTTATATGAATAGATAGAGTAACATGTGCCCTTTAAGATGAAACCAAGATTCCAAAAATTAGCTATTTTTTGGACCTTTTATGCTGGCATATATGGAGCGGAACAGAACCGGTATAGCGCAGGCAATGCCAGAATCACGCAAACATTTCAAGCAGTCAGAAGAAAACTCGCACTTTCTTTTGCAGATATTTTCCTAACTACTGCAAATATGGATATGAAATTTGTATGAATAGATAGAGGAACATGTGCCCTTGCCGATGACACCAAGATTGAAAGTTTTAGATAATTTGTAGACCTTTTATGGTCGCATATATGCAGAGGAACAGAACCGGTATAGCGCAGGCAAAGCCAGAATCACGAAAAAATTTCTAGCAGTCAGAAGAAAACTCGCACTTTCTTTTGCAGATATTTTACTAACAACTGCAAATATGAATATGAAACTTACATGAATAGATAGAGGAACATGTGCCCTTTCAGATGACACCAACATTGCTAGAATTAGGTAATTTGTACACCTTTTATGCTTGCATGTATGTAGCGGAACTGAACCGGTATAGCGCAGGCAAAGCCAGAATCACGCAAACATTTCAAGCAGTCAGAAGAAAACTCGCACTTTCTTTTGCAGATATTTTCCTAAGTATTTCAAATATGGATATGAAATTTGTATGAATAGATAGAGGAACATGTGCCCTTGCCGATGACACCAAGATTAAAAGTTTTAGATAATTTGTAGACCTTTTATGGTCGCATATATGCAGAGGAACAGAACCGCTATAGCGCAGGCAAAGCCAGAATCACGCAAACATTTCAAGCAGTCAGAAGAAAACTCGCACTTTCTTTTGCAGATATTTTACTAACAACTGCAAATATGAATATGAAAATTGTATGAATAGATAGAGGAACATGTGCCCGTTCAGATGACACCAACATTGCTAGAATTAGGTAATTTGTACACCGTTTATGCTTGCATGTATGTAGCGGAACTGAATTAGTGTAGTGCATTCAACGCCAGAATCTCGCAAACATTTCAAGCAGTCATAAGAAAACTCGCACTTTCTTTTGCAGATATTTTCCTCACTACTGCAAATATGGATATGAAAATTGTATGAATAGATAGAGAAACATGTGCCCTTGCCGATGAAACCAAGATTGCAAGAATCAGATAATTTGTAGACCTTTTATGCTGGCATATATGGAGCGGAACAGAACCAGTATAGGGCAGGCAAAGCCAGAATCACGCAAACATTTCAAGCTGTCAGAAGAAAACTCGCACTTTCTTTTGCAGATATTTTACTAACAACTGCAAATATGAATATGAAACTTACATGAATAGATAGAGGAACATGTGCCCGGTCAGATGACACCAACATTGCTAGAATTAGGTAATTTGTACACCTTTTACGCTTGCATGTATGTAGCGGAACTGAACCGGTATAGCGCAGGCAAAGCCAGAATCACGCAAACATTTCAAGCAGTCAGAAGAAAACTCGCACTTTCTTTTGCAGATATTTTCCTAACTACTGCAAATATGGATATGAAAATTGTATGAATAGATAGAGGAACATGTGCCCTTTTAGATGACACCAGATTGAAAGTTTTAGATAATTTGTAGACCTTTTATGGTCGCATATATGCAGAGGAACAGAACCGCTATAGCGCAGGCAAAGCCAGAATCACGCAAACATTTCAAGCAGTCAGAAGAAAACTGACACTTTCATTTGCAGATATTTTCCTAACTACTGCAAATATGGATATGAAACTTATATGAATAGATAGACTAACATGTGCCCTTTAAGATGAAACCAAGATTGCAAGAATTAGGTAGTTTGTAGACCTATTATGCTCGCATATATGGAGCGGAACAGAACCGGTATAGCGCAAGCAAAGCCAGAATCACGCAAAAATTTCAAGCAGTCAGAAGAAAACTCGCACTTTCTTTTGCAGATATTTTACTAACAACTGCAAATATGAATATGAAACTTACATGAATAGATAGAGGAACATGTGCCCGTTCAGATGAAACCAAGATTGCAAGAATTAGGTAGTTTGTAGACCTATTATGCTCGCATATATGGAGCGGAACAGAACCGGTATAGCGCAAGCAAAGCCAGAATCACGCAAAAATTTCAAGCAGTCAGAAGAAAACTCGCACTTTCTTTTGCAGATATTTTACTAACTACTGCAAATATGAATATGCAACTCACATCAATAGATAGAGGAACATGTGCCCTTTCAGATGAAACCAAGATTGCAAGATTTAAATAATTTGTAGACCTTTTATCCACAAATATATGAAGCAATCTTCGTGCGGAGCATGACCCTTATAGCGCAGGCAAAGCCAGAATCACGCAAACATTTCAAGCAGTCAGAAGAAAACTCGCACTTTCTTTTGCAGATATTTTCCTAACTACTGCAAATATGGATATGAAAATTGTATGAATAGATAGAGGAACATGTGCCCTTTTAGATGACACCAGATTGAAAGTTTTAGATAATTTGTAGACCTTTTATGGTCGCATATATGCAGAGGAACAGAACCGCTATAGCGCAGGCAAAGCCAGAATCACGCAAAAATTTCAAGCAGTCAGAAGAAAACTGACACTTTCATTTGCAGATATTTTCCTAACTACTGCAAATATGGATATGAAACTTATATGAATAGATAGACTAACATGTGCCCTTTAAGATGAAACCAAGATTGCAAGAATTAGGTAATTTGTAGACCTTTTATGCTCGCATATATGGAGCGGAACAGAACCGGTATAGCGCAAGCAAAGCCAGAATCACGCAAACATTTCAAGCAGTCAGAAGAAAACTCGCACTTTCTTTTGCGGATATTTTACTAACTACTGCAAATATGGATATTAAATTTGTATGAATAGATAGAGGAACATGTGCCCTTGCCGATGACACCAAGATTGAAAGTTTTAGATAATTTGTAGACCTTTTATGGTCGCATATATGCAGAGGAACAGAACCGGTATAGCGCAGGCAAAGCCAGAATCACGCAAACATTTCTAGCAGTCAGAAGAAAACTCGCACTTTCTTTTGCAGATATTTTACTAACAACTGCAAATATGAATATGAAACTGACATGAATAGATGGCATGTGCCCGTTTAGATGACACCAACATTGCTAGAATTAGGTAATTTTTACACCTTTTATGCTTGCATGTATGTAGCGGAACTGAATCGGTGTAGCGCAGGCAAAGCAAGAATCACGCAAACATTTCAAGCAGTCAGAAGAAAACTTGCACTTTCTTTTGGCAGATATTTTCCTAACTACTTCAAATATGGATATGAAAATTGTATGAATAGATAGAGGAACATGTGCCCTTTTAGATGACACCAGATTGAAAGTTTTAGATAATTTGTAGACCTTTTATGGTCGCATATATGCAGAGGAACAGAACCGCTATAGCGCAGGCAAAGCCAGAATCACGCAAACATTTCAAGCAGTCAGAAGAAAACTCGCACTTTCTTTTGCAGATATTTTCCTAACTACTGCAAATATGGATATGAAATTTGTATGAATAGATAGAGAAACATGTGCCCTTGCCGATGACACCAAGATTGAAAGTTTTAGATAATTTGTAGACCTTTTATGGTCGCATATATGCAGAGGAACAGAACCGCTATAGCGCAGGCAAAGCCAGAATCACGCAAAAATTTCAAGCTGTCAGAAGAAAACTCGCACTTTCTTTTGCAGATATTTTACTAACAACTGCAAATATGAATAGGAAACTTACATGAATAGATAGAGGAACATGTGCCCGGTCAGATGACACCAACATTGCTAGAATTAGGTAATTTGTACACCTTTTACGCTTGCATATATGGAGCGGAACAAAACCGGTATAGGGCAGGCAAAGCCAGAATCACGCAAAAATTTCAAGCAGTCAGAAGAAAACTCGCACTTTCTTTTGCAGATATTTTACTAACTACTGCAAATATGAATATGCAACTCACATCAATAGATAGAGGAACATGTGCCCTTTCAGATGAAACCAAGATTGCAAGATTTAAATAATTTGTAGACCTTTTATCCACAAATATATGAAGCAATCTTCGTGCGGAGCATGACCCTTATAGCGCAGGCAAAGCCAGAATCACGCAAACATTTCAAGCAGTCAGAAGAAAACTTGCACTTTCTTTTGCAGATATTTTACTAACTACTGCAAATATGGATATGAAAATTGTATGAATAGATAGAGTAACATGTGCCCTTTCAGATGAAACCAAGATTGCAAGAATTAGCTAATTTTTGGACCTTTTATGCTGGCATATATGGAGCGGAACAAAACCGGTATAGCGCAGGCAAAGCCAGAATCACGCAAACATTTCAAGCAGTCAGAAGAAAACTTGCACTTTCTTTTGTACATATTTTACTAACTACTGCAAATATGGATATGAAACTTATATGAATAGATAGAGTAACATGTGCCCTTTAAGATGAAACCAAGATTCCAAAAATTAGCTATTTTTTGGACCTTTTATGCTGGCACATATGGAGCGGAACAGAACCGGTATAGCGCAGGCAATGCCAGAATCACGCAAACATTTCAAACAGTCAGAAGAAAACTCGCACTTTCTTTTGCAGATATTTTCCTAACTACTGCAAATATGGATATTAAATTTGTATGAATAGATAGAGGAACATGTGCTCTTGCCAATGACACCAAGATTGAAAGTTTTAGATAATTTGTAGACCTTTTATGGTCGCATATATGCAGAGGAACAGAACCGGTATAGCGCAGGCAAAGCCAGAATCACGCAAAAATTTCTAGCAGTCAGAAGAAAACTCGCACTTTCTTTTGCAGATATTTTACTAACAACTGCAAATATGAATATGAAACTTACATGAATAGATAGAGGAACATGTGTCCGTTCAGATGGCACCAACATTGCTAGAATTAGGTAATTTGTACACCTTTTACGCTTGCATGTATGTAGCGGAACTGAACCGCTATAGCGCAGGCAAAGCCAACATCACGCAAACATTTCAAGCAGTCAGAAGAAAACTCGCACTTTCTTTTGCAGATATTTCCCTAACTACTGCAAATATGGATATGAAATTTGTATGAATAAATAGAGGAACATGTGCCCTTGCCGATGACACCAAGATTAAAAGTTTTAGATAATTTGTAGACCTTTTATTGTCGCATATATGCAGAGGAACAGAACTGCTATAGTGCAGGCAAAGCCAGAATCACGCAAACATTTCAAGCAGTCAGAAGAAAACTCGCACTTTCTTTTGCAGATATTTTACTAACAACTGCAAATATGAATATGAAAATTGTATGAATAGATAGAGGAACATGTGCCCGTTCAGATGACACCAACATTGCTAGAATTAGGTAATTTGTACACCGTTTATGCTTGCATGTATGTAGCGGAACTGAATCAGTGTAGTGCATTCAACGCCAGAATCACGCAAACATTTCAAGCAGTCAGAAGAAAACTCGCACTTTCTTTTGCAGATATTTTCCTAACTACTGCAAATATGGATATGAAAATTGTATGAATAGATAGAGGAACATGTGCCCTTTTAGATGACACCAAGATTGAAAGTTTTAGATAATTTGTAGACCTTTTATGGTCGCATATATGCAGAGGAACAGAACCGCTATAGCGCAGGCAAAGCCAGAATCACGCAAAAATTTCAAGCAGTCAGAAGAAAACTTGCACTTTCTTTTGCAGATATTTTCCTAACTACTGCAAATATGGATATGAAAATTGTATGAATAGATAGAGGAACATGTGCCCTTGCCGATGACACCAAGATTGAAAGTTTTAGATAATTTGTAGACCTTTTATGGTCGCATATATGCAGAGGAACAGAACCGCTATAGCGCAGGCAAAGCCAGAATCACGCAAACATTTCAAGCAGTCAGAAGAAAACTCGCACTTTCTTTTCCAGATATTTTACTAACAACTGCAAATATTGATAGGAAACTTACATGAATAGATAGAGGAACATGTGCCCGTTCAGATGGCACCAAGATTGCAAGAATTAGGTAATTTGTAGACCTTTTATGCTCGCATGTATGTATCGGAACTGAACCGGTATAGCGCAGGCAAAGCCAGAATCACGCAAACATTTCAAGCAGTCAGAAGAAAGCTCGCACTTTCTTTTGCAGATATTTTCCTTACTACTGCAAATATGGATATGAAAATTGTATGAATAGATAGAGGAACATGTGCCCTTTTAGATGACACCAGATTGAAAGTTTTAGATAATTTGTAGACCTTTTATGGTCGCATATATGCATAGGAACAGAACCGCTATAGCGCAGGCAAAGCCTGAATCACGCAAAAATTTCAAGCAGTCAGAAGAAAACTGACACTTTCATTTGCAGATATTTTCCTAACTACTGCGAATATTGATATGAAACTTATATGAATAGATAGACTAACATGTGCCCTTTAAGATGAAACCAAGATTGCAAGAATCCGGTAATTTGTAGACATTTTATGCTCGCTTATATGGAGCGGAACAAAACCGGTATAGCGCAGGCAAAGCCAGAATCACGCAAACATTTCAAGCAGTCAGAAGAAAACTTGCACTTTCTTTTGCAGATATTTTCCTAACTACTGCAAATATGGATATGAAAATTGTATGAATAGATAGAGGAACATGTGCCCTTTTAGATGACACCAACATTGAAAGTTTTAGATAATTTGTAGACCTTTTATGCACAAATATATGAAGCATTCTCCGTGCGGAGCATAACCCGTATAGCGCAGGCAAAGCCAGAATCACACAAACATTTCAAGCAGTCAGAAGAAAACTCGCACTTTCTTTTGCAGATATTTTACTAACAACTGCAAATATTAATAGGAAACTTACATGAATAGATAGTGGAACATGTGCCCGTTCAGATGGCACCCCGATTGCAAGAATTAGGTAATTTGTAGACCTTTTATGCTCACATGTATGTAGTGGAACTGAACCGGTATAGCGCAGGCAAAGCCAGAATCACGCAACCATTTCAAGCAGTCAGAAGAAAACTTGCACTTTCTTTTGCAGATATTTTATTAACTACTGCAAATATGAATATGCAACTCACATGAATAGATAGAGGAAAATGTGCCCTTTCAGATGAAACCAAGATTGCAAGATTTAAATAATTTGTAGACCTTTTATGCACAAATATATGAAGCAATCTTCGTGCGGAGCATGACCATTATAGCGCAGGCAAAGCCAGAATCACGCAAACATTTCAAGCAGTCAGAATAAAACTTGGACTTTCTTTTGCAGATATTTTCCAAACTACTGCAAATATGGATATGAAAATTGTATGAATAGATAGAGTAACATGTGCCCTTTAAGATGAAACCAAGATTGCAAGAATGAGGGAATTTTTGGACCTTTTATGCTGGCATATATGGAGCGGATCAAAACCGGTATAGAGCATGCAAAGCCAGAATCACGCAAACATTTCAAGCAGTCAGAAGAAAACTTGCACTTTCTTTTGCAGATATTTTCCTAACTACTGCAAATATGGATATGAAAAGTGTATGAATAGATAGAGGAACATATGCCCTTGCCTATGACACCAAGATTGAAAGTTTTAGATAATTTGTAGACCTTTTATGGTCGCATATATGCAGAGGAACAGAACCGCTATAGCGCAGGCAAAGCCAGAATCACGCAAACATTTCAAGCAGTCAGAAGAAAACTTGCACTTTCTTTTGGCAGATATTTTCCTAACTACTGCAAATATGGATATGAAACTTATATGAATAGATAGAGTAACATGTGCCCTTGCCGATGACACCAAGATTGAAAGTTTTAGATAATTTGTAGACCTTTTATGGTCGCATATATGCAGAGGAACAGAACCGCTATAGCGCAGGCAAAGCCAGAATCACGCAAACATTTCAAGCAGTCAGAAGAAAACTCGCACTTTCTTTTGCAGATATTTTACTAACTACTGCAAATATGAATATGCAACTCACATCAATAGATAGAGGAACATGTGCCCTTTCAGATGAAACCAAGATTGCAAGATTTAAATAATTTGTAGACCTTTTATGCACAAATATATGAAGCATTCTCCGTGCGGAGCATGACCCTTATAGCGCAGGCAAAGCCAGAATCACGCAAAAATTTCAAGCAGTCAGAAGAAAACTCGCACTTTCTTTTGCAGACATTTTACTAACAACTGCAAATATTGATAGGAAACTTACATGAATAGATAGAGGAACATGTGCCCGTTCAGATGGCACCAAGATTGCAAGAATTAGGTAATTTGTAGACCTTTTATGCTCGCATGTATGTAGTGGAACTGAACCGGTATAGCGCAGGCAAAGCCAGAATCACGCAACCATTTCAAGCAGTCAGAAGAAAACTTGCACTTTCTTTTGCAGATATTTTATTAACTACTGCAAATATGAATATGCAACTCACATGAATAGATAGAGGAAAATGTGCCCTTTCAGATGAAACCAAGATTGCAAGATTTAAATAATTTGTAGACCTTTTATGCACAAATATATGAAGCAATCTTCGTGCGGAGCATGACCATTATAGCGCAGGCAAAGCCAGAATCACGCAAACATTTCAAGCAGTCAGAATAAAACTTGGACTTTCTTTTGCAGATATTTTCCAAACTACTGCAAATATGGATATGAAAATTGTATGAATAGATAGAGTAACATGTGCCCTTTAAGATGAAACCAAGATTGCAAGAATGAGGGAATTTTTGGACCTTTTATGCTGGCATATATGGAGCGGATCAAAACCGGTATAGAGCATGCAAAGCCAGAATCACGCAAACATTTCAAGCAGTCAGAAGAAAACTTGCACTTTCTTTTGCAGATATTTTCCTAACTACTGCAAATATGGATATGAAAAGTGTATGAATAGATAGAGGAACATATGCCCTTGCCTATGACACCAAGATTGAAAGTTTTAGATAATTTGTAGACCTTTTATGGTCGCATATATGCAGAGGCACAGAACCGCTATAGCGCAGGCAAAGCCAGAATCACGCAAACATTTCAAGCAGTCAGAAGAAAACTTGCACTTTCTTTTGGCAGATATTTTCCTAACTGCTGCAAATATGGATATGAAACTTATATGAATAGATAGAGTAACATGTGCCCTTGCCGATGACACCAAGATTGCAAGAATGAGGGAATTAATTTTTGGACCTTTTATGCTGGCATATATGGAGCGGATCAAAACCGGTATAGAGCATGAAAAGCCAGAATCACGCAAACATTTCAAGCAGTCAGAAGAAAACTTGCACTTTCTTTTGCAGATATTTTCCTAACTACTGCAAATATGGATATGAAAAGAGTATGAATAGATAGAGGAACATATGCCCTTGCCTATGACACCAAGATTGAAAGTTTTAGATAATTTGTAGACCTTTTATGGTCGCATATATGCAGAGGCACAGAACCGCTATAGCGCAGGCAAAGCCAGAATCACGCAAACATTTCAAGCAGTCAGAAGAAAACTTGCACTTTCTTTTGGCAGATATTTTCCTAACTACTGCAAATATGGATATGAAACTTATATGAATAGATAGAGTAACATGTGCCCTTGCCGATGACACCAAGATTGAAAGTTTTAGATAATTTGTAGACCTTTTATGGTCGCATATATGCAGAGGAACAGAACCGCTATAGCGCAGGCAAAGCCAGAATCACGCAAACATTTCAAGCAGTCAGAAGAAAACTTGCACTTTCTTTTGCAGATATTTTACTAACTACTGCAAATATGAAGATGCAACTCACATCAATAGATAGAAGAACAAGTGCCCTTTCAGATGAAACAAAGATTGCAAGATTTAAATAATTTGTAGACCTTTTATGCACAAATATATGAAGCATTCTCCGTGCGGAGCATGACCCTTATAGCGCAGGCAAAGCCAGAATCACGCAAACATTTCAAGCAGTCAGAAGAAAACTTGCACTTTCTTTTGGCAGATATTTTCCTAACTACTGCAAATATGGATATGAAACTTATATGAATAGATAGAGTAACATGTGCCCTTTAAGATGAAACCAAGATTGAAAGTTTTAGATAATTTGTAGACCTTTTATGCTCGCATGTATGTAGCGGAACTGAACCGGTATAGCGCAGGCAAAGCCAGAATCATGCAAAAATTTCAAGCAGTCAGAAGAAAACTTGCACTTTCTTTTGCAGATATTTTCCTAACTACTGCAAATATGGATATGAAAATTGTATGAATAGATAGAGGAACATGTGCCCTTGCCGATGACACCAAGATTGAAAGTTTTAGATAATTTGTAGACCTTTTATGCTCGCATATATGCAGAGGAACAGAACCGCTATAGCGCAGGCAAAGCCAGAATCACGCAAACATTTCAAGCAGTCAGAAGAAAACTTGCACTTTCTTTTGCAGATATTTTACTAACTACTGCAAATATGGATATGAAAATTGTATGAATAGATAGAGTAACATGTGCCCTTTCAGATGAAACCAAGATTGCAAGAATTAGCTAATTTTTGGACCTTTTATGCTGGCATATATGCAGAGGAACAGAACCGCTATAGCGCAGGCAAAGCCAGAATCACGCAAACATTTCAAGCAGTCAGAAGAAAACTGACACTTTCATTTGCAGATATTTTCCTAACTACTGCAAATATGGATATGAAACTTATATGAATAGATAGACTAACATGTGCCCTTTAAGATGAAACCAAGATTGCAAGAATCCGGTAATTTGTAGACCTTTTATGCTCGCATATATGGAGCGGAACAGAACCGGTATAGCGCAGGCAAAGCCAGAATCACGCAAACATTTCAAGCAGTCAGAAGAAAACTCGCACTTTCTTTTGCAGATATTTTCCTAACTACTGCAAATATGGATATGAAATTTGTATGAATAGATAGAGGAACATGTGCCCTTGCCGATGACACCAAGATTGAAAGTTTTAGATAATTTGTAGACCTTTTATGGTCGCATATATGCAGAGGAACAGAACCGCTATAGCGCAGGCAAAGCCAGAATCACGCAAACATTTCAAGCAGTCAGAAGAAAACTCGCACTTTCTTTTGCAGATATTTTACTAACAACTGCAAATATGAATATGAAACTTACATGAATAGATAGAGGAACATGTGCCCGTTCAGATGACACCAACATTGCTAGAATTAGGTAATTTGTACACCTTTTATGCTTGCATGTATGTAGCGGAACTGAATCGGTGTAGCGCAGGCAAAGCCAGAATCACGCAAACATTTCAAGCAGTCAGAAGAAAACTCGCACTTTCTTTTGCAGATATTTTCCTAACTACTGCAAATATGGATATGAAAATTGTATGAATAGATAGAGGAACATGTGCCCTTTTAGATGACACCAAGATTGAAAGTTTTAGATAATTTGTAGACCTTTTATGGTCGCATATATGCAGAGGAACAGAACCGCTATAGCGCAGGCAAAGCCAGAATCACGCAAACATTTCAAGCAGTCAGAAGAAAACTTGCACTTTCTTTTGCAGATATTTTACTAACTACTGCAAATATGAATATGCAACTCACATCAATAGATAGAGGAACATGTGCCCTTTCAGATGAAACCAAGATTGCAAGATTTAAATAATTTGTAGACCTTTTATGCACAAATATATGAAGCATTCTCCGTGCGGAGCATGACCCTTATAGCGCAGGCAAAGCCAGAATCACGCAAACATTTCAAGCAGTCAGAAGAAAACTTGCACTTTCTTTTGCAGATATTTTCCTAACTACTGCAAATATGGATATGAAACTTATATGAATAGATAGAGTAACATGTGCCCTTTAAGATGAAACCAAGATTGCAAGAATTAGGTAATTTGTAGACCTTTTATGCTTGCATGTATGTAGCGGAACTGAATCGGTGTAGCGCAGGCAAAGCCAGAATCACGCAAACATTTCAAGCAGTCAGAAGAAAACTTGCACTTTCTTTTGTAGACATTTTCCTAACTACTGCAAATGTGAATGTGAAACGTATATGAATAGATAGATGAACATGTGCCCTTGCCGATGACACCAAGAGTGAAAGTTTTAGATAATTTGTAGACCTTTTATGGTCGCATATATGCAAAGGAACAGAACCGCTATAGCGCAGGCAAAGCCAGAATCACGCAAACATTTCAAGCAGTCAGAAGAAAACTTGCACTTTCTTTTGGCAGATATTTTCCTAACTGCTGCAAATATGGATATGAAACTTATATGAATAGATAGAGTAACATGTGCCCTTGCCGATGACACCAAGATTGAAAGTTTTAGATAATTTGTAGACCTTTTATGCTCGCATATATGCAGAGGAACAGAACCGCTATAGCGCAGGCAAAGCCAGAATCACGCAAACATTTCAAGCAGTCAGAAGAAAACTCGCACTTTCTTTTGCAGATATTTTACTAACAACTGCAAATATTAATAGGAAACTTACATGAATAGATAGTGGAACATGTGCCCGTTCAGATGGCACCAAGATTGCAAGAATTAGGTAATTTGTAGACCTTTTATGCTCGCATGTATGTAGTGGAACTGAACCGGTATAGCGCAGGCAAAGCCAGAATCACGCAACCATTTCAAGCAGTCAGAAGAAAACTTGCACTTTCTTTTGCAGATATTTTATTAACTACTGCAAATATTAATAGGAAACTTACATGAATAGATAGTGGAACATGTGCCCGTTCAGATGGCACCACGATTGCAAGAATTAGGTAATTTGTAGACCTTTTATGCTCGCATGTATGTAGTGGAACTGAACCGGTATAGCGCAGGCAAAGCCAGAATCACGCAACCATTTCAAGCAGTCAGAAGAAAACTTGCACTTTCTTTTGCAGATATTTTATTAACTACTGCAAATATGAATATGCAACTCACATGAATAGATAGAGGAAAATGTGCCCTTTCAGATGAAACCAAGATTGCAAGATTTAAATAATTTGTAGACCTTTTATGCACAAATATATGAAGCAATCTTCGTGCGGAGCATGACCCTTATAGCGCAGTCAAAGCCAGAATCACGCAAACATTTCAAGCAGTCAGAAGAAAACTCGCACTTTCTTTTGCAGATATTTTCCTAACTACTGCAAATATGGATATGAAAATTGTATGAATAGATAGAGTAACATGTGCCCTTTAAGATGAAACCAAGATTGCAAGAATGAGGGAATTTTTGGACCTTTTATGCTGGCATATATGGAGCGGATCAAAACCGGTATAGGGCATGCAAAGCCAGAATCACGCAAACATTTCAAGCAGTCAGAAGAAAACTTGCACTTTCTTTTGCAGATATTTTCCTAACTACTGCAAATATGGATATGAAAATTGTATGAATAGATAGAGGAACATATGCCCTTGCCGATGACACCAGATTGAAAGTTTTAGATAATTTGTAGACCTTTTATGGTCGCATATATGCAGAAGAACAGAACCGCTATAGCGCAGGCAAAGCCAGAATCACGCAAAAATTTCAAGCAGTCAGAAGAAAACTCACGCTTTCATTTGCAAATATTTTCCTAACTACTGCGAATATGGATATGAAACTTACATGAATAGATAGACTAACATGTGCCCTTGCCGATGAAACAAAGATTGCAAGAATTAGGTAATTTGTAGACCTTTTATGCTCGCATATATGGAGCGGAACAGAACCGGTATAGCGCAGGCAAAGCCAGAATCACACAAACATTTCAAGCACTCAGAAGAAAACTCGCACTTTCTTTTGCAGATATTTTCCTAACTACTGCAAATATGGATATGAAAATTGTATGAATAGATAGAAGAACATGTGCCCTTGCCGATGAAATAAAGATTGCAAGAATTAGGTAATTTGTAGACCTTTTATGCTCGCATGTATGTAGCGGAACTGAACCGGTATAGCGCAGGCAAAGCCAGAATAACGCAAACATTTCAAGCAGTCAGAAGAAAACTCGCACTTTCTTTTGCAGATATTTTCCTAACTACTGCAAATATCGATATGAAAATTCTATGAATAGATAGAGGAACATATGCCCTTTTAGATGATACCAAGATTGAAAGTTTTAGATAATTTGTAGACCTTTTATGGTCGCATATATGCAGAGGAACAGAACCGCTATAGCGCAGGCAAAGCCAGAATCATGCAAAAATTTCAAGCAGTCAGAAGAAAACTTGCACTTTCTTTTGCAGATATTTTCCTAACTACTGCAATTATGGATATGAAAATTGTATGAATAGATAGAGGAACATATGCCCTTTAAGATGACACCAAGATTGAAAGTGTTAGATAATTTGTAGACCTTTTATGCTCGCATATATGCAGAGGAACAGAACCGCTATAGCGCAGGCAAAGCCAGAATCACGCAAACATTTCAAGCAGTCAGAAGAAAACTCGCACTTTCTTTTGCAGATATTTTACTAACAACTGCAAATATTAATAGGAAACTTACATGAATAGATAGTGGAACATGTGCCCGTTCAGATGGCACCCCGATTGCAAGAATTAGGTAATTTGTAGACCTGTTATGCTCGCATGTATGTAGTGGAACTGAACCGGTATAGCGCAGGCAAAGCCAGAATCACGCAACCATTTCAAGCAGTCAGAAGAAAACTTGCACTTTCTTTTGCAGATATTTTATTAACTACTGCAAATATGAATATGCAACTCACATGAATAGATAGAGGAAAATGTGCCCTTTCAGATGAAACCAAGATTGCAAGATTTAAATAATTTGTAGACCTTTTATGCTTAAATATATGAAGCAATCTTCGTGCGGAGCATGACCCTTATAGCGCAGGCAAAGCCAGAATCACGCAAACATTTCAAGCAGTCAGAAGAAAACTCGCACTTTCTTTTGCAGATATTTTCCTAACTACTGCAAATATGGATATGAAAATTGTATGAATAGATAGAGTAACATGTGCCCTTTAAGATGAAACGAAGATTGCAAGAATGAGGGAATTTTTGGACCTTTTATGCTGGCATGTATGGAGCGGATCAAAACCGGTATAGCGCATGCAAAGCCAGAATCACGCAAACATTTCAAGCAGTCAGAAGAAAACTTGCACTTTCTTTTGCAGATATTTTCCTAACTACTGCAAATATGGATATGAAAATTGTATGAATAGATAGAGGAACATATGCCCTTGCCGATGACACCAAGATTGAAAGTTTTAGATAATTTGTAGACCTTTTATGGTCGCATATATGCAGAGGAACAGAACCGCTTTAGCGCAGGCGAAGCCAGAATCACGCAAACATTTCAAGCAGTCAGAAGAAAACTTGCACTTTCTTTTGCAGATATTTTACTTACTACTGCAAATATGGATATGAAAATTGTATGAATAGATAGAGTAACATGTGCCCTTTAAGATGAAACCAAGATTGCAAGAATTAGCTAATTTTTGGACCTTTTATGCTGGCATATATGGAGCGGAACAGAACCGGTATAGCGCAGGCAAAGCCAGAATCACGCAAACATTTCAAGCAGTCAGAAGAAAACTTGCACTTTCTTTTGGCAGATATTTTCCTAACTACTGCAAATATGGATATGAAACTTATATGAATAGATAGAGTAACATGTGCCCTTTAAGATGAAACCAAGATTGAAAGTTTTAGATAATTTGTAGACCTTTTATGCTCGCATATATGCAGAGGAACAGAACCGCTATAGCGCAGGCAAAGCCAGAATCAAGCAAACATTTCAAGCAGTCAGAAGAAAACTCGCACTTTCTTTTGCAGATATTTTACTAACAACTGCAAATATTAATAGGAAACTTACATGAATAGATAGAGGAACATGTGCCCGTTCAGATGGCACCACGATTGCAAGAATTAGGTAATTTGTAGACCTTTTATGCTCGCATGTATGTAGTGGAACTGAACCTGTATAGCGCAGGCAAAGCCAGAATCACGCAACCATTTCAAGCAGTCAGAAGAAAACTTGCACTTTCTTTTGCAGATATTTTATTAACTACTGCAAATATGAATATGCAACTCACATGAATAGATAGAGTAACATGTGCCCTTTAAGATGAAACCAAGATTGCAAGAATTAGGTAATTTGTAGACCTTTTATGCTCGCATATATGGAGCGGAACAGAACCGGTATAGCGAAGGCAATGCCAGAATCACACAAACATTTCAAGCAGTCAGAAGAAAACTCGCACTTTCTTTTGCAGATATTTTCCCAACTACTACAAATATGGATATGAAATTTGTATGAATAGATAGAGTAACATGTGCCCTTGCCGATGACACCAAGATTGAAAGTTTTAGATAATTTGTAGACCTTTATGGTCGCATATATGCAAAGGAACAGAACCGCTATAGCGCAGGCAAAGCCAGAATCACGCAAACATTTCAAGCAGTCAGAAGAAAACTCGCACTTTCTTTTGCAGATATTTTCCTAACTACTGCAAATATGGATATGAAAATTGTATGAATAGATAGAGGAACATGTGCCCTTTAAGATGACACCAAGATTGAAAGTGTTAGATAATTTGTAGACCTTTTATGCTCGCATATATGCAGAGGAACAGAACCGCTATAGCGCAGGCAAAGCCAGAATCACGCAAACATTTCAAGCAGTCAGAAGAAAACTCGCACTTTCTTTTGCAGATATTTTACTAACAACTGCAAATATTAATAGGAAACTTACATGAATAGATAGTGGAACATGTGCCCGTTCAGATGGCACCCCGATTGCAAGAATTAGGTAATTTGTAGACCTGTTATGCTCGCATGTATGTAGTGGAACTGAACCGGTATAGCGCAGGCAAAGCCAGAATCACGCAACCATTTCAAGCAGTCAGAAGAAAACTTGCACTTTCTTTTGCAGATATTTTATTAACTACTGCAAATATGAATATGCAACTCACATGAATAGATAGAGGAAAATGTGCCCTTTCAGATGAAACCAAGATTGCAAGATTTAAATAATTTGTAGACCTTTTATGCTTAAATATATGAAGCAATCTTCGTGCGGAGCATGACCCTTATAGCGCAGGCAAAGCCAGAATCACGCAAACATTTCAAGCAGTCAGAAGAAAACTCGCACTTTCTTTTGCAGATATTTTCCTAACTACTGCAAATATGGATATGAAAATTGTATGAATAGATAGAGTAACATGTGCCCTTTAAGATGAAACGAAGATTGCAAGAATGAGGGAATTTTTGGACCTTTTATGCTGGCATGTATGGAGCGGATCAAAACCGGTATAGCGCATGCAAAGCCAGAATCACGCAAACATTTCAAGCAGTCAGAAGAAAACTTGCACTTTCTTTTGCAGATATTTTCCTAACTACTGCAAATATGGATATGAAAATTGTATGAATAGATAGAGGAACATATGCCCTTGCCGATGACACCAAGATTGAAAGTTTTAGATAATTTGTAGACCTTTTATGGTCGCATATATGCAGAGGAACAGAACCGCTATAGCGCAGGCAAAGCCAGAATCACGCAAACATTTCAAGCAGTCAGAAGAAAACTTGCACTTTCTTTTGCAGATATTTTACTTACTACTGCAAATATGGATATGAAAATTGTATGAATAGATAGAGTAACATGTGCCCTTTAAGATGAAACCAAGATTGCAAGAATTAGCTAATTTTTGGACCTTTTATGCTGGCATATATGGAGCGGAACAGAACCGGTATAGCGCAGGCAAAGCCAGAATCACGCAAACATTTCAAGCAGTCAGAAGAAAACTTGCACTTTCTTTTGGCAGATATTTTCCTAACTACTGCAAATATGGATATGAAACTTATATGAATAGATAGAGTAACATGTGCCCTTTAAGATGAAACCAAGATTGAAAGTTTTAGATAATTTGTAGACCTTTTATGCTCGCATATATGCAGAGGAACAGAACCGCTATAGCGCAGGCAAAGCCAGAATCAAGCAAACATTTCAAGCAGTCAGAAGAAAACTCGCACTTTCTTTTGCAGATATTTTCCTAACAACTGCAAATATTAATAGGAAACTTACATGAATAGATAGAGGAACATGTGCCCGTTTAGATGGCACCACGATTGCAAGAATTAGGTAATTTGTAGACCTTTTATGCTCGCATGTATGTAGCGGAACTGAACCTGTATAGCGCAGGCAAAGCCAGAATCACGCAACCATTTCAAGCAGTCAGAAGAAAACTTGCACTTTCTTTTGCAGATATTTTATTAACTACTGCAAATATGAATATGCAACTCACATGAATAGATAGAGTAACATGTGCCCTTTAAGATGAAACCAAGATTGCAAGAATTAGGTAATTTGTAGACCTTTTAAGCTCGCATATATGGAGCGGAACAGAACCGGTATAGCGAAGGCAATGCCAGAATCACACAAACATTTCAAGCAGTCAGAAGAAAACTCGCACTTTCTTTTGCAGATATTTTCCCAACTACTACAAATATGGATATGAAATTTGTATGAATAGATAGAGTAACATGTGCCCTTGCCGATGACACCAAGATTGAAAGTTTTAGATAATTTGTAGACCTTTATGGTCGCATATATGCAAAGGAACAGAACCGCTATAGCGCAGGCAAAGCCAGAATCACGCAAACATTTCAAGCAGTCAGAAGAAAACTCGCACTTTCTTTTGCAGATATTTTCCTAACTACTGCAAATATGGATATGAAAATTGTATGAATAGATAGAGGAACATGTGCCCTTTAAGATGAAACCAAGATTGCAAGAATTAGCTAATTTGTAGACCTTTTATGCTCGCATATATGGAGCGGAACAGAACCGCTATAGCGCAGGCAAAGCCAGAATCATGCAACCATTTCAAGCAGTCAGAAGAAAACTTGCACTTTCTTTTGCAGATATTTTCCTAACTACTCCAAATATGGATATGAAACTTATATGAATAGATAGAGTAACATATGCCCTTTAAGAAAAAACCAAGATTGCAAGAATTAGGTAATTTGTAGACCTTTTATGGTCGCATATATGCGGAGGAACAGAACCGCTATAGCGCAGGCAAAGCCAGAATCACGCAAAAATTTCAAGCAGTCAGAAGAAAACTTGCACTTTCTTTTGCAGATATTTTACTAACAACTGCAAATATGAATATGAAACTTACATGAATAGATAGAGGAACATGTGCCCGTTCAGATGACACCAAGATTGAAAGTTTTATATAATTTGTAGACCTTTTATGTTCGCATATATGCAGAGGAACAGAACTGCTATAGCGCAGGCAAAGCCAGAATCACGCAAACATTTCAAGCAGTCAGAAGAAAACTCGCACATTCTTTTGCAGATATTTTACTAACAACTGCAAATATGAATATGAAACTTACATGAATAGATAGAGGAACATGTGCCCGTTCAGATGACACCAACATTGCTAGAATTAGGTAATTTGTAGACCTTTTATGGTTCCATGTATGTAACGGAACTGAAGCGGTTTAGCGCAGGCAAAGCCAGAATCACGCAAACATTTCAAGCAGTCAGAAGAAAACTCGCACTTTCTTTTGCAGATATTTTCCTAACTACTGAAAATATGGATATGAAAATTGTATGAATAGATAGAGGAACATATGCCCTTTTAGATGACACCAAGATTGAAAGTTTTAGATAGTTTGTAGACCTTTTATGGTCGCATATATGCAGAGGAACAAAACCGCTATAGCGCAGGCAAAGCCAGAAACGCGCAAAAATTTCAAGCAGTCAGAAGAAAACTTGCACTTTCTTTTAAAGATATTTTACTAACTAATGCAAATGTGAATATGCAACTCACATCAATAGATAGAGGAACATGTGCCCTTTCAGATGAAACCAAGATTGCAAGATTTAAATAATTTGTAGACCTTTTATGCACAAATATATGAAGCATTCTCCGTGCGGAACATGACCCTTATAGCGCTGGCAAAGCCAGAATCACGCAAACATTTCAAGCACTCAGAAGAAAACTCGCACTTTCTTTTGCAGATATTTTCCTAACTACTGCCTATATGGATATGAAAATTGTATGAATAGATAGAGGAACATGTGCCCTTGCCGATGAAATAAAGATTGCAAGAATTAGGTAATTTGTAGACCTTTTATGCTCGCATGTATGTAGCGGAACTGAACCGGTATAGGGCAGGCAAAGCTTGAATCACGCAAACATTTCAAGCAGTCAGAAGAAAACTCGCACTTTCTTTTGCAGATATTTTCCTAACTACTGCAAATATGGATATGAAAATTGTATGAATAGATAGAGGAACATGTGCCCTTGCCGATGAAATAAAGATTGCAAGAATTAGGTAATTTGTAGACCTTTTATGCTCGCATGTATGTAGCGGAACTGAACCGGTATAGCGCAGGAAAGCCAGAATCACGCAAAAATTTCAAGCAGTCAGAAGAAAACTCGCACTTTCTTTTGCAGATATTTTCCTAACTACTGTAAATATGAATATGCAACTCACATCAATAGATAGAGGAACATGTGCCCTTTCAGATGAAACCAAGATTGCAAGATTTAGATAATTTGTAGACCTTTTATGCACAAATATATAAAGCATTCTCCGTGCGGAGCATGGGACTTATAGGGCAGGCAAAGCAGGAAATCACGCAAACATTTCAAGCAGTCAGAAGAAAACTCGCACATTCTTTTTCAGATATTTTCCTAACTACTGTAAATATGAATATGCAACTCACATCAATAGATAGAGGAACATGTGCCCTTTCAGATGAAACCAAGATTGCAAGATTTAGATAATTTGTAGACCTTTTATGCACAAATATATAAAGCATTCTCCGTGCGGAGCATGAGACTTATAGGGCAGGCAAAGCCAGAATCACGCAAACATTTCAAGCAGTCAGAAGAAAACTCGCACATTCTTTTGCAGATATTTTACTATCTACTGCAAATATGGATATGAAAATTGTATGAATAGATAGAGGAACATGTGCCCTTGCCGATGGAATAAAGATTGCAAGAATTAGGTAATTTGTAGACTTTTTATGCTCGCATATATGGAGCGGAACAGAACCGCTATAGCGCAGGCAAGGCCAAAATCACGCAAACATTTCAAGCAGTCAGAAGAAAACTCGCACTTTCTTTTGCAGATATTTTCCTAACTACTGCAAATATGGATATGAAAATTGTATGAATAGATAGAGGAACATGTGCCCTTGCCGATGAAACCAAGATTGCAAGAATTAGGTAATTTGTAGACCTTTTATGCTCGCATATATAGAGCGGAACAGAACCGGTATAGGGCAGGCAAAGCTTGAATCACGCAAACATTTCAAGCAGTCAGAAGAAAACTCGCACTTTCTTTTGCAGATATTTTACTAACAACTGCAAATATGGATATGAAAATTGTATGAATAGATAGAGGAACATGTGCCCTTGCCGATGAAACCAAGATTGCAAGAATTAGGTAATTTGTAGACCTTTTATGCTCGCATATATAGAGCGGAACAGAACCGGTATAGGGCAGGCAAAGCTTGAATCACGCAAACATTTCAAGCAGTCAGAAGAAAACTCGCACTTTCTTTTGCAGATATTTTACTAACAACTGCAAATATGGATATGAAAATTGTATGAATAGATAGAGGAACATGTGCCCTTGCCGATGAAACAAAGATTGCAAGAATTAGGTAATTTGTAGACCTTTTATGCTCGCATGTATGTAGCGGAACTGAACCGGTATAGCGCAGGAAAGCCAGAATCACGCAAAAATTTCAAGCAGTCAGAAGAAAACTCGCACTTTCTTTTGCAGATATTTTCCTAACTACTGCAAATATGGATATGAAAATTGTATGAATAGATAGAGGAACATGTGCCCTTGCCGATGAAATAAAGATTGCAAGAATTAGGTAATTTGTAGACCTTTTATGCTCGCATGTATGTAGCGGAACTGAACCGGTATAGCGCAGGAAAGCCAGAATCACGCAAAAATTTCAAGCAGTCAGAAGAAAACTCGCACTTTCTTTTGCAGATATTTTCCTAACTACTGTAAATATGAATATGCAACTCACATCAATAGATAGAGGAACATGTGCCCTTTCAGATGAAACCAAGATTGCAAGATTTAGATAATTTGTAGACCTTTTATGCACAAATATATAAAGCATTCTCCGTGCGGAGCATGGGACTTATAGGGCAGGCAAAGCCAGAATCACGCAAACATTTCAAGCAGTCAGAAGAAAACTCGCACATTCTTTTGCAGATATTTTACTATCTACTCCAAATATGAATATGCAACTCACATCAATAGATAGAGGAACATGTGCCCTTTCCGATGAAACCAAGATTGCAAGATTTAGATAATTTGTAGACCTTTTATGCACAAATATATGAAGCATTCTCCGTGCGGAGCATGAGACTTATAGGACAGGCAAAGCCAGAATCACGCAAACATTTCAAGCAGTCAGAAGAAAACTCGCACTTTCTTTTGCAGATATTTTCCTAACTACTACCTATATGGATATGAAAATTGTATGAATAGATAGATGAACATGTGCCCGTTCAGATGACACCAGATTGAAAGTTTTAGATAATTTGTAGACCTTTTATGGTTGCATATATGCAGAGGAACAGAACCGCTATAGCGCAGGCAAAGCCAGAATCACGCAAAAATTTCAAGCAGTCAGAAGAAAACTCGCACTTTCTTTTGCAGATATTTTCCTAACTACTGTAAATATGAATATGCAACTCACATCAATAGATAGAGGAACATGTGCCCTTTCAGATGAAACCAAGATTGCAAGATTTAGATAATTTGTAGACCTTTTATGCACAAATATATAAAGCATTCTCCGTGCGGAGCATGAGACTTATAGGGCAGGCAAAGCCAGAATCACGCAAACATTTCAAGCAGTCAGAAGAAAACTCGCACTTTCTTTTGCAGATATTTTCCTAACTACTGCAAATATGGATATGAAAATTGTATGAATAGATAGAGGAACATGTGCCCTTTTAGATGATACCAAGATTGAAAGTTTTAGATAATTTGTAGACCTTTTATGGTCGCATATATGCAGAGGAACAGAACCGCTATAGCGCAGGCAAAGCCAGAATCACGCAAACATTTCAAGCAGTCAGAAGAAAACTCGCACTTTCTTTTGCAGATATTTTCCTAACTACTGCAAATATGATTATGCGACTCACATCAATAGATAGAGGAACATGTGCCCTTTCAGATGAAACCAAGATTGCAAGATTTAGATAATTTGTAGACCTTTTATGCACAAATATATAAAGCATTCTCCGTGCGGAGCATGAGACTTATAGGGCAGGCAAAGCCAGAATCACGCAAACATTTCAAGCAGTCAGAAGAAAAATCGCACATTCTTTTGCGGATATTTTACTATCTACTGCAAATATGGATATGAAAATTGTATGAATAGATAGAGGAACATGTGCCCTTGCCGATGGAATAAAGATTGCAAGAATTAGGTAATTTGTAGACCTTTTATGCTCGCATATATAGAGCGGAACAGAACCGGTATAGGGCAGGCAAAGCTTCAATCACGCGAACATTTCAAGCAGTCAGAAGAAAACTCGCACTTTCTTTTGCAGATATTTTACTAACAACTGCAAATATGGATATGAAAATTGTATGAATAGATAGAGGAACATGTGCCCTTGCCGATGAAACCAAGATTGCAAGAATTAGGTAATTTGTAGACCTTTTATGCTCGCATATATGTAGCGGAACTGAACCGGTATAGCGCAGGAAAGCCAGAATCACGCAAAAATTTCAAGCAGTCAGAAGAAAACTCGCACTTTCTTTTGCAGATATTTTCCTAACTACTGTAAATATGAATATGCAACTCACATCAATAGATAGAGGAACATGTGCCCTTTCAGATGAAACCAAGATTGCAAGATTTAGATAATTTGTAGACCTTTTATGCACAAATATATGAAGCATTCTCCGTGCGGAGCATGAGACTTATAGGACAGGCAAAGCCAGAATCACGCAAACATTTCAAGCAGTCAGAAGAAAACTCGCACTTTCTTTTGCAGATATTTTCCTAACTACTGCCTATATGGATATGAAAATTGTATGAATAGATAGATGAACATGTGCCCGTTCAGATGACACCAGATTGAATGTTTTAGATAATTTGTAGACCTTTTATGGTTGCATATATGCAGAGGAACAGAACCGCTATAGCGCAGGCAAAGCCAGAATCACGCAAAAATTTCAAGCAGTCAGAAGAAAACTCGCACTTTCTTTTGCAGATATTTTCCTAACTACTGCAAATATGAATATGCAACTCACATCAATAGATACAGGAACATGTGCCCTTTCAGATGAAACCAAGATTGCAAGATTTAGATAATTTGTAGACCTTTTATGCACAAATATATGAAGCATTCTCCGTGCGGAGCATGAGACTTATAGGGCAGGCAAAGCCAGAATCACGCAAACATTTCAAGCAGTCAGAAGAAAACTCGCACTTTCTTTTGCAGATATTTTCCTAACTACTGCCTATATGGATATGAAAATTGTATGAATAGATAGATGAACATGTGCCCGTTCAGATGACACCAGATTGAAAGTTTTAGATAATTTGTAGACCTTTTATGGTTGCATATATGCAGAGGAACAGAACCGCTATAGCGCAGGCAAAGCCAGAATCACGCAAAAATTTCAAGCAGTCAGAAGAAAACTCGCACTTTCTTTTGCAGATATTTTCCTAACTACTGTAAATATGAATATGCAACTCACATCAATAGATAGAGGAACATGTGCCCTTTCAGATGAAACCAAGATTGCAAGATTTAAATAATTTGTAGACCTTTTATGCACAAATATATAAAGCATTCTCCGTGCGGAGCATGAGACTTATAGGGCAGGCAAAGCCAGAATTACGCAAACATTTCAAGCAGTCAGAAGAAAACTCGCACTTTCTTTTGCAGATATTTTCCTAACTACTGCAAATATGGATATGAAAATTGTATGAATAGATAGAGGAACATGTGCCCTTTTAGATGATGCCAAGATTGAAAGTTTTAGATAATTTGTAGACCTTTTATGGTCGCATATATGCAGAGGAACAGAACCGCTATAGCGCAGGCAAAGCCAGAATCACGCAAACATTTCAAGCAGTCAGAAGAAAACTCGCACTTTCTTTTGCAGATATTTTCCTAACTACTGCAAATATGGATATGAAAATTGTATGAATAGATAGAGGAACATGTGCCCTTGCCGATGAAACCAAGATTGCAAGAATTAGGTAATTTGTAGACATTTTATGCTCGCATATATAGAGCGGAACAGAACCGGTATAGGGCAGGCAAAGCTTGAATCACGCAAACATTTCAAGCAGTCAGAAGAAAACTCGCACTTTCTTTTGCAGATATTTTACTAACAGCTGCAAATATGGATATGAAAATTGTATGAATAGATAGAGGAACATGTGCCCTTGCCGATGAAATAAAGATTGCAAGAATTAGGTAATTTGTAGACCTTTTATGCTCGCATGTATGTAGCGGAACTGAACCGGTATAGCGCAGGAAAGCCAGAATCACGCAAAAATTTCAAGCAGTCAGAAGAAAACTCGCACTTTCTTTTGCAGATATTTTCCTAACTACTGTAAATATGAATATGCAACTCACATCAATAGATAGACGAACATGTGCCCTTTCAGATGAAAGCAAGATTGCAAGATTTAGATAATTTGTAGACCTTTTATGCACAAATATATAAAGCATTCTCCGTGCGGAGCATGAGACTTATAGGGCAGGCAAAGCCAGAATCACGCAAACATTTCAAGCAGTCAGAAGAAAACTCGCACTTTCTTTTGCAGATATTTTCCTAACTACTGCAAATATGGATATGAAAATTGTATGAATAGATAGAGGAACATGTGCCCTTGCCGATGAAACCAAGATTGCAAGAATTAGGTAATTTGTAGACCTTTTATGCTCGCATATATAGAGCGGAACAGAACCGGTATAGGGCAGGCAAAGCTTGAATCACGCAAACATTTCAAGCAGTCAGAAGAAAACTCGCACTTTCTTTTCCAGATATTTTACTAACAACTGCAAATATGGATATGAAAATTGTATGAATAGATAGAGGAACATGTGCC
Organism: Acanthaster planci; assembly: GCF_054643075.1. Taxonomy (NCBI): domain Eukaryota; kingdom Metazoa; phylum Echinodermata; class Asteroidea; order Valvatida; family Acanthasteridae; genus Acanthaster; species Acanthaster planci. Next base: position 3,675,052 of record NC_141789.1, read on the forward strand.
CTTCCCGATGAAATAAAGATTGCAAGAATTAGGTAATTTGTAGACCTTTTATGCTCGCATGTATGTAGCGGAACTGAACCGGTATAGCGCAGGAAAGCCAGAATCACGCAAAAATTTCAAGCAGTCAGAAGAAAACTCGCACTTTCTTTTGCAGATATTTTCCTAACTACTGCAAATATGGATATGAAAATTGTATGAATAGATAGAGGAACATGTGCCCTTTTAGATGATACCAAGATTGAAAGTTTTAGATAATTTGTAGACCTTTTATGGTCGCATATATGCAGAGGAACAGAACCGCTGTAGCGCAGGCAAAGCCAGAATCACGCAAACATTTCAAGCAGTCAGAAGAAAACTCGCACTTTCTTTTGCAGATATTTTACTATCTACTGCAAATATGAATATGCAACTCACATCAATAGATAGAGGAACATGTGCCCTTTCAGATGAAACCAAGATTGCAAGATTTAGATAATTTGTAGACCTTTTATGCACAAATATATGAAGCATTCTCCGTGCGGAGCATGAGACTTATAGGGCAGGCAAAGCCAGAATCACGCAAACATTTCAAGCAGTCAGAAGAAAACTCGCACTTTCTTTTGCAGATATTTTCCTAACTACTGCCTATATGGATATGAAAATTGTATGAATAGATAGATGAACATGTGCCCGTTCAGATGACACCAGATTGAAAGTTTTAGATAATTTGTAGACCTTTTATGGTTGCATATATGCAGAGGAACAGAACCGCTATAGCGCCGGCAAGGCCAAAATCACGCAAACATTTCAAGCAGTCAGAAGAAAACTCGCACTTTCTTTTGCAGATATTTTCCTAACTACTGCAAATATGGATATGAAAATTGTATGAATAGATAGAGGAACATATGCCCTTGCCGATGAAACCAAGATTGCAAGAATTAGGTAATTTGTAGACCTTTTATGCTCGCATATATAGAGCGGAACAGAACCGGTATAGGGCAGGCAAAGCTTCAATCACGCGAACATTTCAAGCAGTCAGAAGAAAACTCGCACTTTCTTTTGCAGATATTTTACTAACAACTGCAAATATGGATATGAAAATTGTATGAATAGATAGAGGAACATGTGCCCTTGACGATGAAACCAAGATTGCAAGAATTAGGTAATTTGTAGACCTTTTATGCTCGCATACATGTAGCGGAACTGAACCGGTATAGCGCAGGAAAGCCAGAATCACGCAAAAATTTCAAGCAGTCAGAAGAAAACTCGCACTTTCTTTTGCAGATATTTTCCTAACTACTGAAAATATGAATATGCAACTCACATCAATAGATAGAGGAACATGTGCCCTTTCAGATGAAACCAAGATTGCAAGATTTACATAATTTGTAGACCTTTTATGCACAAATATATGAAGCATTCTCCGTGCGGAGCATGAGACTTATAGGACAGGCAAAGCCAGAATCACGCAAACATTTCAAGCAGTCAGAAGAAAACTCGCACTTTCTTTTGCAGATATTTTCCTAACTACTGCCTATATGGATATGAAAATTGTATGAATAGATAGATGAACATGTGCCCGTTCAGATGACACCAGATTGAAAGTTTTAGATAATTTGTAGACCTTTTATGGTTGCATATATGCAGAGGAACAGAACCGCTATAGCGCAGGCAAAGCCAGAATCACGCAAAAATTTCAAGCAGTCAGAAGAAAACTCGCACTTTCTTTTGCAAATATTTTCCTAACTACTGTAAATATGAATATGCAACTCACATCAATAGATAGAGGAACATGTACCCTTTCAGATGAAACCAAGATTGCAAGATTTAAATAATTTGTAGACCTTTTATGCACAAATATATAAAGCATTCTCCGTGCGGAGCATGAGACTTATAGGGCAGGCAAAGCCAGAATTACGCAAACATTTCAAGCAGTCAGAAGAAAACTCGCACTTTCTTTTGCAGATATTTTCCTAACTACTGCAAATATGGATATGAAAATTGTATGAATAGATAGAGGAACATGTGCCCTTTTAGATGATACCAAGATTGAAAGTTTTAGATAATTTGTAGACCTTTTATGGTCGCATATATGCAGAGGAACAGAACCGCTATAGCGCAGGCAAAGCCAGAATCACGCAAACATTTCAAGCAGTCAGAAGAAAACTCCCACTTTCTTTTGCAGATATTTTCCTAACTACTGCAAATATGGATATGAAAATTGTATGAATAGATAGAGGAAAATGTGCCCTTGCCGATGAAACCAAGATTGCAAGAATTAGCTAATTTGTAGACATTTTATGCTCGCATATATAGAGCGGAACAGAACCGGTATAGGGCAGGCAAAGCTTGAATCACGCAAACATTTCAAGCAGTCAGAAGAAAACTCGCACTTTCTTTTGCAGATATTTTACTAACAGCTGCAAATATGGATATGAAAATTGTATGAATAGATAGAGGAACATGTGCCCTTTCAGATGAAACCAAGATTGCAAGATTTAGATAATTTGTAGACCTTTTATGCACAAATATATAAAGCATTCTCCGTGCGGAGCATGAGACTTATAGGGCAGGCAAAGCCAGAATCACACAAACATTTCAAGCAGTCAGAAGAAAACTCGCACATTCTTTTGCAGATATTTTACTATCTACTGCAAATATGAATATGCAACTCACATCAATAGATAGAGGAACATGTGCCCTTTCCGATGAAACCAAGATTGCAAGATTTACATAATTTGTAAACCTTTTATGCACAAATATATGAAGCATTCTCCGTGCGGAGCATGAGACTTATAGGGCAAGCAAAGCCAGAATCACGCAAACATTTCAAGCAGTCAGAAGAAAACTCCCACTTTCTTTTGCAGATATTTTCCTAACTACTGCCTATATGGATATGAAAATTGTATGAATAGATAGATGAACATGTGCCCGTGCAGATGACACCAGATTGAAAGTTTTAGATAATTTGTAGACCTTTTATGGTTGCATATATGCAGAGGAACAGAACCGCTATAGCGCAGGCAAAGCCAGAATCACGCAAAAATTTCAAGCAGTCAGAAGAAAACTCGCACTTTCTTTTGCAGATATTTTCCTAACTACTGTAAATATGAATATGCAACTCACATCAATAGATAGACGAACATGTGCCCTTTCAGATGAAACCAAGATTGCAAGATTTAGATAATTTGTAGACCTTTTATGCACAAATATATAAAGCATTCTCCGTGCGGAGCATGAGACTTATAGGGCAGGCAAAGCCAGAATCACGCAAACATTTCAAGCAGTCAGAAGAAAACTCGCACTTTCTTTTGCAGATATTTTACTATCTACTGCAAATATGAATATGCAACTCACATCAATAGATAGAGGAACATGTGCCCTTGCAGATGAAACCAAGATTGCAAGATTTAGATAATTTGTAGACCTTTTATGCACAAATATATGAAGCATTCTCCGTGCGGAGCATGAGACTTATAGGGCAGGCAAAGCCAGAATCACGCAAACATTTCAAGCAGTCAGAAGAAAACTCGCACTTTCTTTTGCAGATATTTTCCTAACTACTGCCTATATGGATATGAAAATTGTATGAATAGATAGATGAACATGTGCCCGTTCAGATGACACCAGATTGAAAGTTTTAGATAATTTGTAGACCTTTTATGGTTGCATATATGCAGAGAAACAGAACCGCTATAGCGCAGGCAAAGCCAGAATCACGCAAAAATTTCAAGCAGTCAGAAGAAAACTCGCACTTTCTTTTTCAGATATTTTCCTAACTACTGTAAATATGAATATGCAACTCACATCAATAGATAGAGGAACATGTACCCTTTCAGATGAAACCAAGATTGCAAGATTTAAATAATTTGTAGACCTTTTATGCACAAATATATAAAGCATTCTCCGTGCGGAGCATGAGACTTATAGGGCAGGCAAAGCCAGAATTACGCAAACATTTCAAGCAGTCAGAAGAAAACTCGCACTTTCTTTTGCAGATATTTTCCTAACTACTGCAAATATGGATATGAAAATTGTATGAATAGATAGAGGAACATATGCCCTTGCCGATGAAACCAAGATTGCAAGAATTAGGTAATTTGTAGACCTTTTATGCTCGCATATATGTAGCGGAACTGAACCGGTATAGCGCAGGAAAGCCAGAATCACGCAAAAATTTCAAGCAGTCAGAAGAAAACTCGCACTTTCTTTTGCAGATATTTTCCTAACTACTGAAAATATGAATATGCAACTCACATCAATAGATAGAGGAACATGTGCCCTTTCAGATGAAACCAAGATTGCAAGATTTACATAATTTGTAAACCTTTTATGCACAAATATATGAAGCATTCTCCGTGCGGAGCATGAGACTTATAGGACAGGCAAAGCCAGAATCACGCAAACATTTCAAGCAGTCAGAAGAAAACTCGCACTTTCTTTTGCAGATATTTTCCTAACTACTGCCTATATGGATATGAAAATTGTATGAATAGATAGATGAACATGTGCCCGTTCAGATGACACCAGATTGAAAGTTTTAGATAATTTGTAGACCTTTTATGGTTGCATATATGCAGAGGAACAGAACCGCTATAGCGCAGGCAAAGCCAGAATCACGCAAAAATTTCAAGCAGTCAGAAGAAAACTCGCACTTTCTTTTGCAAATATTTTCCTAACTACTGTAAATATGAATATGCAACTCACATCAATAGATAGAGGAACATGTACCCTTTCAGATGAAACCAAGATTGCAAGATTTAAATAATTTGTAGACCTTTTATGCACAAATATATAAAGCATTCTCCGTGCGGAGCATGAGACTTATAGGGCAGGCAAAGCCAGAATTACGCAAACATTTCAAGCAGTCAGAAGAAAACTCGCACTTTCTTTTGCAGATATTTTCCTAACTACTGCAAATATGGATATGAAAATTGTATGAATAGATAGAGGAACATGTGCCCTTTTAGATGACACCAAGATTGAAAGTTTTAGATAATTTGTAGACCTTTTATGGTCGCATATATGCAGAGGAACAGAACCGCTATAGCGCAGGCAAAGCCAGAATCACGCAAACATTTCAAGCAGTCAGAAGAAAACTCGCACTTTCTTTTGCAGATATTTTCCTAACTACTGCAAATATGGATATGAAAATTGTATGAATAGATAGAGGAACATGTGCCCTTGCCGATGAAACCAAGATTGCAAGAATTAGCTAATTTGTAGACATTTTATGCTCGCATATATAGAGCGGAACAGAACCGGTATAGGGCAGGCAAAGCTTGAATCACGCAAACATTTCAAGCAGTCAGAAGAAAACTCGCACTTTCTTTTGCAGATATTTTACTAACAACTGCAAATATGGATATGAAAATTGTATGAATAGATAGAGGAACATGTGCCCTTGCCGATGAAATAAAGATTGCAAGAATTAGGTAATTTGTAGACCTTTTATGCTCGCATGTATGTAGCGGAACTGAACCGGTATAGCGCAGGAAAGCCAGAATCACGCAAAAATTTCAAGCAGTCAGAAGAAAACTCGCACTTTCTTTTGCAGATATTTTCCTAACTACTGTAAATATGAATATGCAACTCACATCAATAGATAGAGGAACATGTGCCCTTTCAGATGAAACCAAGATTGCAAGATTTAGATAATTTGTAGACCTTTTATGCACAAATATATAAAGCATTCTCCGTGCGGAGCATGAGACTTATAGGGCAGGCAAAGCCAGAATCACGCAAACATTTCAAGCAGTCAGAAGAAAACTCGCACATTCTTTTGCAGATATTTTACTATCTACTGCAAATATGAATATGCAACTCACATCAATAGATAGAGGAACATGTGCCCTTTCCGATGAAACCAAGATTGCAAGATTTACATAATTTGTAGACCTTTTATGCACAAATATATGAAGCATTCTCCGTGCGGAGCATGAGACTTATAGGGCAAGCAAAGCCAGAATCACGCAAACATTTCAAGCAGTCAGAAGAAAACTCGCACTTTCTTTTGCAGATATTTTCCTAACTACTGCCTATATGGATATGAAAATTGTATGAATAGATAGATGAACATGTGCCCGTTCAGATGACACCAGATTGAAAGTTTTAGATAATTTGTAGACCTTTTATGGTTGCATATATGCAGAGGAACAGAACCGCTATAGCGCAGGCAAAGCCAGAATCACGCAAAAATTTCAAGCAGTCAGAAGAAAACTCGCACTTTCTTTTGCAGATATTTTCCTAACTACTGTAAATATGAATATGCAACTCACATCAATAGATAGAGGAACATGTGCCCTTTCAGATGAAACCAAGATTGCAAGATTTAGATAATTTGTAGACCTTTTATGCACAAATATATAAAGCATTCTCCGTGCGGAGCATGAGACTTATAGGGCAGGCAAAGCCAGAATCACGCAAACATTTCAAGCAGTCAGAAGAAAACTCGCACTTTCTTTTGCAGATATTTTACTATCTACTGCAAATATGAATATGCAACTCACATCAATAGATAGAGGAACATGTGCCCTTTCAGATGAAACCAAGATTGCAAGATTTAGATAATTTGTAGACCTTTTATGCACAAATATATGAAGCATTCTCCGTGCGGAGCATGAGACTTATAGGGCAGGCAAAGCCAGAATCACGCAAACATTTCAAGCAGTCAGAAGAAAACTCGCACTTTCTTTTGCAGATATTTTCCTAACTACTGCCTATATGGATATGAAAATTGTATGAATAGATAGATGAACATGTGCCCGTTATGATGACACCAGATTGAAAGTTTTAGATAATTTGTAGACCTTTTATGGTTGCATATATGCAGAGAAACAGAACCGCTATAGCGCAGGCAAAGCCAGAATCACGCAAAAATTTCAAGCAGTCAGAAGAAAACTCGCACTTTCTTTTTCAGATATTTTCCTAACTACTGTAAATATGAATATGCAACTCACATCAATAGATAGAGGAACATGTACCCTTTCAGATGAAACCAAGATTGCAAGATTTAAATAATTTGTAGACCTTTTATGCACAAATATATAAAGCATTCTCCGTGCGGAGCATGAGACTTATAGGGCAGGCAAAGCCAGAATTACGCAAACATTTCAAGCAGTCAGAAGAAAACTCGCACTTTCTTTTGCAGATATTTTCCTAACTACTGCAAATATGGATATGAAAATTGTATGAATAGATAGAGGAACATGTGCCCTTTTAGATGATACCAAGATTGAAAGTTTTAGATAATTTGTAGACCTTTTATGGTCGCATATATGCAGAGGAACAGAACCGCTATAGCGCAGGCAAAGCTTGAATCACGCAAACATTTCAAGCAGTCAGAAGAAAACTCGCACTTTCTTTTGCAGATATTTTCCTAACTACTGCAAATATGGATATGAAAATTGTATGAATAGCTAGAGGAAAATGTGCCCTTGCCGATGAAACCAAGATTGCAAGAATTAGGTAATTTGTAGACATTTTATGCGCGCATATATAGAGCGGAACAGAACCGGTATAGGGCAGGCAAAGCTTGAATCACGCAAACATTTCAAGCAGTCAGAAGAAAACTCGCACTTTCTTTTGCAGATATTTTACTAACAGCTGCAAATATGGATATGAAAATTGTATGAATAGATAGAGGAACATGTGCCCTTGCCGATGAAATAAAGATTGCAAGCGTTAGGTAATTTGTAGACCTTTTATGCTCGCATGTATGTAGCGGAACTGAACCGGTATAGCGCAGGAAAGCCAGAATCACGCAAAAATTTCAAGCAGTCAGAAGAAAACTCGCACTTTCTTTTGCAGATATTTTCCTAACTACTGTAAATATGAATATGCAACTCACATCAATAGATAAAGGAACATGTGCCCTTTCAGATGAAACCAAGATTGCAAGATTTAGATAATTTGTAGACCTTTTATGCACAAATATATAAAGCATTCTCCGTGCGGAGCATGAGACTTATAGGGCAGGCAAAGCCAGAATCACGCAAACATTTCAAGCAGTCAGAAGAAAACTCGCACATTCTTTTGCAGATATTTTACTATCTACTGCAAATATGAATATGCAACTCACATCAATAGATAGAGGAACATGTGCCCTTTCCGATGAAACCAAGATTGCAAGATTTACATAATTTGTAGACCTTTTATGCACAAATATATGAAGCATTCTCCGTGCGGAGCATGAGACTTATAGGGCAAGCAAAGCCAGAATCACGCAAACATTTCAAGCAGTCAGAAGAAAACTCGCACTTTCTTTTGCAGATATTTTCCTAACTACTGCCTATATGGATATGAAAATTGTATGAATAGATAGATGAACATGTGCCCGTTCAGATGACACCAGATTGAAAGTTTTAGATAATTTGTAGACCTTTTATGGTTGCATATATGCAGAGGAACAGAACCGCTATAGCGCAGGCAAAGCCAGAATCACGCAAAAATTTCAAGCAGTCAGAAGAAAACTCGCACTTTCTTTTGCAGATATTTTCCTAACTACTGTAAATATGAATATGCAACTCACATCAATAGATAGAGGAACATGTGCCCTTTCAGATGAAACCAAGATTGCAAGATTTAGATAATTTGTAGACCTTTTATGCACAAATATATAAAGCATTCTCCGTGCGGAGCATGAGACTTATAGGGCAGGCAAAGCCAGAATCACGCAAACATTTCAAGCAGTCAGAAGAAAACTCGCACTTTCTTTTGCAGATATTTTCCTAACTACTGCAAATATGGATATGAAAATTGTATGAATAGATAGAGGAACATGTGCCCTTGCCGATGAAACCAAGATTGCAAGAATTAGGTAATTTGTAGACCTTTTATGCTCGCATATATAGAGCGGAACAGAACCGGTATAGGGCAGGCAAAGCTTGAATCACGCAAACATTTCAAGCAGTCAGAAGAAAACTCGCACTTTCTTTTGCAGATATTTTACTAACAACTGCAAATATGGATATGAAAATTGTATGAATAGATAGAGGAACATGTGCCCTTGCCGATGAAATAAAGATTGCAAGAATTAGGTAATTTGTAGACCTTTTATGCTCGCATGTATGTAGCGGAACTGAACCGGTATAGCGCAGGAAAGCCAGAATCACGCAAAAATTTCAAGCAGTCAGAAGAAAACTCGCACTTTCTTTTGCAGATATTTTCCTAACTACTGCAAATATGGATATGAAAATTGTATGAATAGATAGAGGAACATGTGCCCTTTTAGATGATACCCAGATTGAAAGTTTTAGATAATTTGTAGACCTTTTATGGTCGCATATATGCAGAGGAACAGAACCGCTGTAGCGCAGGCAAAGCCAGAATCACGCAAACATTTCAAGCAGTCAGAAGAAAACTCGCACTTTCTTTTGCAGATATTTTACTATCTACTGCAAATATGAATATGCAACTCACATCAATAGATAGAGGAACATGTGCCCTTTCAGATGAAACCAAGATTGCAAGATTTAGATAATTTGTAGACCTTTTATGCACAAATATATGAAGCATTCTCCGTGCGGAGCATGAGACTTATAGGGCAGGCAAAGCCAGAATCACGCAAACATTTCAAGCAGTCAGAAGAAAACTCGCACTTTCTTTTGCAGATATTTTCCTAACTACTGCCTATATGGATATGAAAATTGTATGAATAGATAGATGAACATGTGCCCGTTCAGATGACACCAGATTGAAAGTTTTAGATAATTTGTAGACCTTTTATGGTTGCATATATGCAGAGAAACAGAACCGCTATAGCGCAGGCAAAGCCAGAATCACGCAAAAATTTCAAGCAGTCAGAAGAAAACTCGCACTTTCTTTTTCAGATATTTTCCTAACTACTGTAAATATGAATATGCAACTCACATCAATAGATAGAGGAACATGTGCCCTTTCAGATGAAACCAAGATTGCAAGATTTAGATAATTTTTAGACCTTTTATGCACAAATATATAAAGCATTCTCCGTGCGGAGCATGAGACTTATAGGGCAGGCAAAGCCAGAATCACGCAAACATTTCAAGCAGTCAGAAGAAAACTCGCACTTTCTTTTGCAGATATTTTACTATCTACTGCAAATATGAATATGCAACTCACATCAATAGATAGAGGAACATGTGCCCTTTCCGATGAAACCAAGATTGCAAGATTTAGATAATTTGTAGACCTTTTATGCACAAATATATGAAGCATTCTCCGTGCGGAGCATGAGACTTATAGGGCAGGCAAAGCCAGAATCACGCAAACATTTCAAGCAGTCAGAAGAAAACTCGCACTTTCTTTTTCAGATATTTTCCTAACTACTGTAAATATGAATATGCAACTCACATCAATAGATAGACGAACATGTGCCCTTTCAGATGAAACCAAGATTGCAAGATTTAGATAATTTGTAGACCTTTTATGCACAAATATATAAAGCATTCTCCGTGCAGAGCATGAGACTTATAGGGCAGGCAAAGCCAGAATCACGCAAACATTTCAAGCAGTCAGAAGAAAACTCGCACTTTCTTTTGCAGATATTTTACTATCTACTGCAAATATGAATATGCAACTCACATCAATAGATAGAGGAACATGTGCCCTTTCAGATGAAACCAAGATTGCAAGATTTAGATAATTTGTAGACCTTTTATGCACAAATATATGAAGCATTCTCCGTGCGGAGCATGAGACTTATAGGGCAGGCAAAGCCAGAATCACGCAAACATTTCCAGCAGTCAGAAGAAAACTCGCACTTTCTTTTGCAGATATTTTCCTAACTACTGCAAATATGGATATGAAAATTGTATGAATAGATAGAGGAACATGTGCCCTTGCCGATGGAATAAAGATTGCAAGAATTAGGTAATTTTTAGACCTTTTATGCTCGCATGTATGTAGCGGAACTGAACCGGTATAGCGCAGGCAAACCCGGAATCACGCAAACATTTCAAGCAGTCAGAAGAAAACTCGCACTTTCTTTTGCAGATATTTTCCTAACTACTGCAAATATGGATATGAAAATTGTATGAATAGATAGAGGAACATGTGCCCTTGCCGATGGAATAAAGATTGCAAGAATTAGGTAATTTGTAGACTTTTTATGCTCGCATATATGGAGCGGAACAGAACCGCTATAGCGCAGGCAAGGCCAAAATCACGCAAACATTTCAAGCAGTCAGAAGAAAACTCGCACTTTCTTTTGCAGATATTTTACTAACAACTGCAAATATGGATATGAAAATTGTATGAATAGAGGAACATGTGCCCTTGCCGATGAAATAAAGATTGCAAGAATTAGGTAATTTGTAGACCTTTTATGCTCGCATGTATGTAGCGGAACTGAACCGGTATAGCGCAGGAAAGCCAGAATCACGCAAAAATTTCAAGCAGTCAGAAGAAAACTCGCACTTTCTTTTGCAGATATTTTCCTAACTACTGCAAATATGGATATGAAAATTGTATGAATAGATAGATGAACATGTGCCCGTTCAGATGACACCAGATTGAAAGTTTTAGATAATTTTTAGACCTTTTATGGTTGCATATATGCAGAGAAACAGAACCGCTATAGCGCAGGCAAAGCCAGAATCACGCAAAAATTTCAAGCAGTCAGAAGAAAACTCGCACTTTCTTTTGCAGATATTTTCCTAACTACTGCAAATATGAATATGCAACTCACATCAATAGATAGAGGAACATGTGCCCTTTCAGATGAAACCAAGATTGCAAGATTTAGATAATTTGTAGACCTTTTATGCACAAATATATAAAGCATTCTCCGTGCGGAGCATGAGACTTATAGGGCAGGCAAAGCCAGAATCACGCAAACATTTCAAGCAGTCAGAAGAAAACTTGCACTTTCTTTTGCAGATATTTTACTATCTACTGCAAATATGAATATGCAACTCACATCAATAGATAGAGGAACATGTGCCCTTTCCGATGAAACCAAGATTGCAAGATTTAGATAATTTGTAGACCTTTTATGCACAAATATATAAAGCATTCTCCGTGCAGAGCATGAGACTTATAGGGCAGGCAAAGCCAGAATCACGCAACCATTTCAAGCAGTCAGAAGAAAACTTGCACTTTCTTTTGCAGATATTTTACTAACAACTGCAAATATGAATATGAAACTTACATGAATAGATAGAGGAACATGTGCCCGTTCAGATGACACCAACATTGCTAGAATTAGGTAATTTGTACACCTTTTATACTGGCATATATGGAGCGGAACAAAACCGGTATAGCGCAGGCAAAGCCAGAATCACGCAAACATTTCAAGCAGTCAGAAGAAAACTCGCACTTTCTTTTGCCGATATTTTCCTAACTACTGCAAATATGAATATGCAACTCACATGAATAGATAGAGGAACATGTGCCCTTTCAGATGAAACCAAGATTGCAAGATTTAAATAATTTGTAGACCTTTTATGCACAAATATATGAAGCATTCTCCGTGCGGAGCATGAGACTTATAGGGCAGGCAAAGCCAGAATCACGCAAACATTTCAAGCAGTCAGAAGAAAACTCGCACTTTCTTTTTCAGATATTTTCCTAACTACTGTAAATATGAATATGCAACTCACATCAATAGATAGACGAACATGTGCCCTTTCAGATGAAACCAAGATTGCAAGATTTAGATAATTTGTAGACCTTTTATGCACAAATATATAAAGCATTCTCCGTGCAGAGCATGAGACTTATAGGGCAGGCAAAGCCAGAATCACGCAAACATTTCAAGCAGTCAGAAGAAAACTCGCACTTTCTTTTGCAGATATTTTACTAACTACTGCAAATATGAATATGCAACTCACATCAATAGATAGAGGAACATGTGCCCTTTCAGATGAAACCAAGATTGCAAGATTTAAATAATTTGTAGACCTTTTATGCACAAATATATGAAGCATTCTCCGTGCGGAGCATGAGACTTATAGGGCAGGCAAAGCCAGAATCACGCAAACATTTCAAGCAGTCAGAAGAAAACTCGCACTTTCTTTTGCAGATATTTTCCTAACTACTGCCTATATGGATATGAAAATTGTATGAATAGATAGATGAACATGTGCCCGTTCAGATGACACCAAGATTGCAAGAATTAGATAATTTGTAGACCTTTTATGGTTGCATATATGCAGAGGAACAGAACCGCTATAGCGCAGGAAAGCCAGAATCACGCAAAAATTTCAAGCAGTCAGAAGAAAACTCGCACTTTCTTTTTCAGATATTTTCCTAACTACTGTAAATATGAATATGCAACTCAAATCAATAGATAGAGGAACATGTGCCCTTTCAGATGAAACCAAGATTGCAAGATTTAGATAATTTTTAGACCTTTTATGCACAAATATATAAAGCATTCTCCGTGCGGAGCATGAGACTTATAGGGCAGGCAAAGCCAGAATCACGCAAACATTTCAAGCAGTCAGAAGAAAACTCGCACTTTCTTTTGCAGATATTTTCCTCACTAGTGCAAATATGGATATGAAAATTGTATGAATAGATAAAGGAACATGTGCGCTTGCCGATGAAACCAAGATTGCAAGAATTAGATAATTTGTAGACCTTTTATGGTCGCATATATGCAGAGGAACAGAACCGCTATAGCGCAGGCAAAGCCAGAATCACGCAAACATTTCAAGCAGTCAGAAGAAAACTCGCACTTTCTTTTGCAGATATTTTCCTAACTACTTTAAATATGAATATGCAACTCACATCAATAGATAGAGGAACATGTGCCCTTTCAGATGAAACCAAGATTGCAAGATTTAGATAATTTGTAGACCTTTTATGCACAAATATATAAAGCATTCTCCGTGCGGAGCATGAGACTTATAGGGCAGGCAAAGCCAGAATCACGCAAACATTTCAAGCAGTCAGAAGAAAACTCGCACTTTCTTTTGCAGATATTTTCCTAACTACTGCAAATATGGATATGAAAATTGTATGAATAGATAGAGGAACATGTGCCCTTGCCGATGGAATAAAGATTGCAAGAATTAGGTAATTTTTAGACCTTTTATGCTCGCATGTATGTAGCGGAACTGAACCGGTATAGCGCAGGCAAACCCGGAATCACGCAAACATTTCAAGCAGTCAGAAGAAAACTCGCACTTTCTTTTGCAGATATTTTCCTAACTACTGCAAATATGGATATGAAAATTGTATGAATAGATAGAGGAACATGTGCCCTTGCCGATGGAATAAAGATTGCAAGAATTAGGTAATTTGTAGACTTTTTATGCTCGCATATATGGAGCGGAACAGAACCGCTATAGCGCAGGCAAGGCCAAAATCACGCAAACATTTCAAGCAGTCAGAAGAAAACTCGCACTTTCTTTTGCAGATATTTTACTAACAACTGCAAATATGGATATGAAAATTGTATGAATAGAGGAACATGTGCCCTTGCCGATGAAATAAAGATTGCAAGAATTAGGTAATTTGTAGACCTTTTATGCTCGCATGTATGTAGCGGAACTGAACCGGTATAGCGCAGGAAAGCCAGAATCACGCAAAAATTTCAAGCAGTCAGAAGAAAACTCGCACTTTCTTTTGCAGATATTTTCCTAACTACTGCAAATATGGATATGAAAATTGTATGAATAGATAGATGAACATGTGCCCGTTCAGATGACACCAGATTGAAAGTTTTAGATAATTTTTAGACCTTTTATGGTTGCATATATGCAGAGAAACAGAACCGCTATAGCGCAGGCAAAGCCAGAATCACGCAAAAATTTCAAGCAGTCAGAAGAAAACTCGCACTTTCTTTTGCAGATATTTTCCTAACTACTGTAAATATGAATATGCAACTCACATCAATAGATAGAGGAACATGTGCCCTTTCAGATGAAACCAAGATTGCAAGATTTAGATAATTTTTAGACCTTTTATGCACAAATATATAAAGCATTCTCCGTGCGGAGCATGAGACTTATAGGGCAGGCAAAGCCAGAATCACGCAAACATTTCAAGCAGTCAGAAGAAAACTTGCACTTTCTTTTGCAGATATTTTACTATCTACTGCAAATATGAATATGCAACTCACATCAATAGATAGAGGAACATGTGCCCTTTCCGATGAAACCAAGATTGCAAGATTTAGATAATTTGTAGACCTTTTATGCACAAATATATAAAGCATTCTCCGTGCGGAGCATGAGACTTATAGGGCAGGCAAAGCCAGAATCACGCAAACATTTCAAGCAGTCAGAAGAAAACTCGCACATTCTTTTGCAGATATTTTACTATCTACTGCAAATATGAATATGCAACTCACATCAATAGATAGAGGAACATGTGCCCTTTCCAATGAAACCAAGATTGCAAGATTAACATAATTTGTAGACCTTTTATGCACAAATATATGAAGCATTCTCCGTGCGGAGCATGAGACTTATAGGGCAAGCAAAGCCAGAATCACGCAAACATTTCAAGCAGTCAGAAGAAAACTCGCACTTTCTTTTGCAGATATTTTCTTCACTACTGCAAATATGGATATGAAAATTGTATGAATAGATAGAGGAACATGTGCTCTTTTAGATGATACCAAGATTGAAAGTTTTAGATAATTTGTAGACCTTTTATGGTCGCATATATGCAGAGGAACAGAACCGCTATAGAGCAGGTAAAGCCAGAATCAAGCAAAAATTTCAAGCAGTCAGAAGAAAACTCGCACTTTCTTTTGCAGATATTTTACTAACTACTGCAAATATGAATATGCAACTCACATCAATAGATAGAGGAACATGTGCCCTTTCAGATGAAACCAAGATTGCAAGATTTAAATAATTTGTAAACCTTTTATTCAAAAATATATCAATTCTTCTCCGTGCAGAGCATGACCCTTATAGCGCAGGCAAAGCCAAAATCACGCAAACATCTCAAGCAGTCAGAAGAAAACTCGCACTTTCTTTTGCAGATATTTTCCTCACTACTGCAAATATCGATATGAAAATTGTATGAATAGATAGAGCAACATGTGCCCTTGACGATGAAACCAAGATTGCAAGAATTAGGTAATTTTTAGACCTTTTATGCTCGCATGTATGTAGCGGAACTGAACCGGTATAGCGCAGGCAAAGCCAGAATCACGCAAACATTTCAAGCAGTCAGAAGAAAACTCGCACTTTCTTTTGCAGATATTTTCCTAACTACTGCAAATATGGATATGAAAATTGTATGAATAGATAGAGGAACATGTGCCCTTGCCGATGGAATAAAGATTGCAAGAATTAGGTAATTTGTAGACTTTTTATGCTCGCATATATGGAGCGGAACAGAACCGCTATAGCGCAGGCAAGGCCAAAATCACGCAAACATTTCAAGCAGTCAGAAGAAAACTCGCACTTTCTTTTGCAGATATTTTCTTCACTACTGCAAATATGGATATGAAAATTGTATGAATAGATAGAGGAACATGTGCCCTTTTAGATGACACCACGATTGAAAGTTTTAGATAATTTGTAGACATTTTATGGTCGCATATATGCAGAGGAACAGAACCTCTATAGCGCAGGCAAAGCCAGAATCACGCAAACATTTCAAGCAGTCAGAAGAAAACTCGCACTTTCTTTTGCAGATATTTTCATCACTACTGCAAATATGGATATGAAAATTGTATGAATAGATAGAGGAACATGTGCCCTTGCCGATGAAACCAAGATTGCAAGAATTAGGTAATTTGTAGACCTTTTATGCTCGCATATATGGAGCGGAACAGAACCGCGATAGCGCAGGCAAAGCCACAATCACGCAAAAATTTCAAGCAGTCAGAAGAAAACTCGCACTTTCTTTCGCAGATATTTTACTAACAGCTGCAAATATGAATATGAAACTTACATGAATAGATGAACATGTGCCATTTCAGATGAAACCAAGATTGCAAGATTTAAATAATTTGTAGACCTTTTGTGCACAAATATATGAATTATTCTCCGTGCGGAGCCTGACCCTTATAGCGCAGGCAAAGCCAAAATCACGCAAACATTTCAAGCAGTCAGAAGAAAACTCGCACTTTCTTTTGCAGATATTTTCTTCACTGCTGCAAATATGGATATGAAAATTGTATGAATAGATAGAAGAACATGTGTCCTTGCCGATGAAATAAAGATTGCAAGAATTAGGTAATTTGTAGACCTTTTATGCTCGCAAGTATGTAGCGGAACTGAACCGGTATAGCGCAGGCAAAGCCAGAATCGCGCAAACATTTCAAGCAGTCAGAAGAAAACTCGCACTTTCTTTTGCAGATATTTTCCTAACTACTGCAAATATGAATATGCAACTCACATCAATAGATAGAGGAACATGTGCCCGTTCAGATGACAAAAACATTGCTAAAATTAGGTAATTTGTAGACCTTTTATGCTCGCATGTATGTAGCAGAACTTAACCGGTATAGCGCAGGCAAAGCCAGAATCACGCAAACATTTCAAGCAGTCAGAAGAAAACTCGCACTTTCTTTTGCAGATATTTTACTAACTACTGCAAATATGAATATGCAACTCACATCAATAGATAGAGGAACATGTGCCCTTTCAGATGAAACAAGATTGCAAGATTTAAATAATTTGTAGACCTTTTATGCACAAATATATGAAGCATTCTCCGTGCGGAGCATGACCCTTATAGCGCAGGCAAAGCCAGAATCACGCAAACATTTTAAGCAATCAGAAGAAAACTCGCACTTTCTTTTGCAGATATTTTCCTCACTAGTGCAAATATGGATATGAAAATTGTATGAATAGATAGAGGAACATGTGCCCTTGCCGATGAAACCAAGATTGCCAGAATTAGGTAATTTGTAGACCTTTTATGCTGGCACATATGGAGCAAAACAGAACCGCTATAGCGCAGGCAAAGCCAGAATCACGCAAACATTTCAAGCAGTCAGAAGAAAACTCGCACTTTCTTTTGCAGATATTTTCCTAACTACTGCAAATATGGATATGAAAATTGTATGAATAGATAGAAGAACATATGCCCTTTTAGATGACACCAAAATTGAAAGTTTTAGATAATTTGTAAACCTTTTATGATAGCATATATGCAGGGGAACAGAACCGCTATAGTGCAGGCAAAGCCAGAATCACGCAAAAATTGCAAGCAGTCAGAAGAAAACTCGCACTTTCTTTTGCAGATATTGTACTAACTACTGCAAATATGAATATGCAACTCACATCAATAGATAGAGGAACATGTGCCCTTTCAGATGAAACCAAGATTGCAAGATTTAAATAATTTGTAGACCTTTTATGCACAAATATATGAAGCATTCTCCGTGCGGAGCATGACCCTTATAGCGCAGGCAAAGCCAGAATCACGCAAACATTTCAAGCAGTCAGAAGAAAACTCGCACTTTCTTTTGCAGATATTTTCCTCACTACTGCAAATATGGATATGAAAATTGTATGAATAGATAGAGGAACATGTGCCCTTGCCGATGAAACCAAGATTGCAAGAATTAGGTAATTTGTAGACCTTTTATGCTCGCATATATGGAGCGGAACAGAACCGCTATAGCGCAGGCAAAGCCAGAATCACGCAAACATTTCAAGCAGTCAGAAGAAAACTCGCACATTCTTTTGCAGATATTTTCCTAACTACTGCAAATATGGATATGAAAATTGTATGAATAGATAGAGGAACATGTGCCCTTGCCGATGAAATAAAGATTGCAAGAATTAGGTAATTTGTAGACTTTATATGCTCGCATATATGGAGCGGAACAGAACCGCTATAGCGCAGGCAAGGCCAGAATCACGCAAACATTTCAAGCAGTCAGAAGAAAACTCGCACTTTCTTTTGCAGATATTTTCCTAACTACTGCAAATATGAATATGCAACTCACATCAATAGATAGAGGAACATGTGCCCTTTCAGATGAAACCAAGATTGCAAGATTTAAATAATTTGTAGACCTTTTATGCACAAATATATGAAGCATTCTCCGTGCGGAGCATGACCCTTATAGCGCAGGCAAAGCCAGAATCACGCAAACATTTCAAGCAGTCAGAAGAAAACTCGCACATTCTTTTGCAGATATTTTACTAACTACTGCAAATATGAATATGCAACTCACATCAATAGATAGAGGAACATGTGCCCTTTCAGATGAAACCAAGATTGCAAGATTTAAATAATTTGTAGACCTTTTATGCACAAATATATGAAGCATTCTCCGTGCGGAGCATGACCCTTATAGCGCAGGCAAAGCCAGAATCACGCAAACATTTCAAGCAGTCAGAAGAAAACTCGCACTTTCTTTTCAGATATTTTCCTCACAAGTGCAAATATGGATATGAAAATTGTATGAATAGATAAAGGAACATGTGCCCTTGCCGATGAAACCAAGATTGCAAGAATTAGATAATTTGTAGACCTTTTATGGTCGCATATATGCAGAGGAACAGAACCGGTATAGGGCAGGCAAAGCCAGAATCACGCAAAAATTTCAAGCAGTCAGAAAAACTCGCCATACCTTTTGCAGATATTTTACTAACAACTGCAAATATGAATATGAAACTTACATGAATAGATAGAGGAACATGTGCCCGTTCAGATGACACCAACATTGCTAGAATTAGGTAATTTGTAGGCCTTTTATGCTCTAGTATATGAAGCATTCTCTGTGCGCAACAGGACCTTTTTAGCGAAGGATAGAATCACGCAAACATTTCAAGCAGTCAGAAGAAAACTCGCAATTTCTTGGAAGATATTTTCCTAACTATTGCTTATATGGATATGAAACTTATATGAATAGATAGAGAAACATGTGCCCGTGCCGATGACACCAAGATTGAAAGTTTAAGATAATTTGTAGGCCTTTTATGCTCGCCTATATGCAGTGGAACAGAATTGGTATAGCGCAGGCGAATCTAGAATCACACAAAGATTTCAAGCAGTCAGAAGAAAACTTGCAATTTCTTTTGCAGATATTTTCCTAACTACTGCACATACGGATATGAAATTTATATAAATAGATATAGGAACATGTGCCCTTTTACATGAGACCAAGATTGAACGTTTTAGGTAATTTGTACACCTTTTATGCTCGCACATATGAATCGGAACAGGACCTTTATAGGGCAGGCAAAGCTAGAATTACGCAAACATTTCAAGCAGTGAGAAGAGAACTCGCACTTTCTTTTGAAGATATTTTACTAACTACTGCAAATATGGATCTGAAACTTATATGAATAGATAGAGGAACATGTGCCCTTGCCGATGACACTAAGAGGGAACGTTTTACATAATTGGTAAGCCTTTTATGCTTTAATATATGAAGCATTCTCTGTGCGCAACAGGACCTTTTTAGCGAAGGCTAGAATCACGCAAACATTTCAAGCAGTCAAAAGAACACTTGCAATTTCTTTTGAAGATATTTTCCTAAAAATTGCTCATATGGATATGAAACTTATATGAATAGATAGAGAAACAAGTGCCCGTTCAGATGCCACCACAATTTCAAGAATTAGGTAATTTGTAGACCTTTTATGGTCGCATATATGCAGAGGAACAGAACCGCTATAGTGCCGGCAAAGCCAGAATCACGCAAAATTTTCAAGCAATCAGAAGAAAGTTTGCACTTTCTTTTGCAGATATTTTACTAACTACTGCAAATATGAATATGCAACTCAAATCAATAGATAGAGGAACATGTGCCCTTTCAGATGAAACCAAGATTGCAAGATTCAAATAATTTGTAGACCTTTTGTGCACAAATATATGAAGCAATCTTCGTGCGGAGCATGACCCTTATAGCGCAGGCAAAGCCAGAATAACGCAAACATTTCAAGCAGTCAGAAGAAAACTCGCACTTTCTTTTGCAGATATTTTCCTCACTACTGCTAATATGGATATGAAAATTGTATGAATAGATAGACGAACATGTGCCCTTTTAGATGACACAAAGATTGAAAGTTTTAGATAATTTGTAGACCTTTTATGGTCGCATATATGCAGAGGAACAGAACCGCTAAAGCGCAGGCAAAGCCAGAGTCACGCAAAATTTTCAAGCAGTCAGAAGAAAACTCGCACTTTCTTTTGCAGATATTTTACTAACAACTGCAAATATGAATATGCAACTCACATCAATAGATAGAGGAACATGTGCCTTTTGAGATGAAACCAAGGTTGCAAGATTTAGATTATTTTTTAGACCTTTTATGCACAAATATATGAAGCATTCTCCGTGCGGAGCATGACCCTTATAGAGCAGGCAAAGCCAGAATCACGCAAACATTTCAAGCAGTCAGAAGAAAACTCGCACTTTCTTTTGCAGATATTTTCCTCACTACTGCAAATATGGATATGAAAAATGTATGAATAGATAGAGGAACATGTGCCCTTGCCGATGGAATAAAGATTGCAATAATTAGGTAATTTGTAGACTTTGTATTCCCGCATATATGGAGCGGAACAGAACCGCTATAGCGCAGGCAAGGCCAGAATCACGCAAACATTTCAAGCAGTCAGAAGAAAACTCGCACTTTCTTTTGCAGATATTTTCCTAACTACTGCAAATATGAATATGCAACTCACATCAATAGATAGAGGAACATGTGCCCTTTCAGATGAAACCAAGATTACAATATTTAATTAAGTTGTAGACCTTTTATGCACAAATATATGAAGCATTCTCCGTGCGGAGCATGACCCTTATAGCGCAGGCAAAGCCAGAATCACGCAAACATTTCAAGCAGTCAGAAGAAAACTCGCACTTTCTTTTGCAGATATTTTCCTAACTACTGCAAATATGGATATGAAAATTGTATGAATAGATAGAGGAACATGTGCCCTTGCCGATGAAATAAAGATTGCAAGAATTAGGTAATTTGTAGACCTTTTATGCTCGCATATATGGAGCAGAACAGAACTGGTATAGCGCAGGCAAGGCCAGAATCACGCAAACATTTCAAGCAGTCAGAAGAAAACTCGCACTTTCTTTCGCAGATATTTTACTAACAACTGCAAATATGAATATGAAACTTACATGAATAGATAGATGAACATGTGCCCGTTCAGATGACACCAACATTGCTAGAATTAGGTAATTTGTAGACCTTCTATGCTCTCATGTATGTAGCGGAACTGAACCGGTATAGCGCAGGCAAAGCCAGAATCACGCAAACATTTCAAGCAGTCAGAAGAAAACTCGCACTTTATTTTGCAGATATTTTCCTAACTACTGCAAATATGAATATGAAAATTGTATGAATAGATAGAGGAACATGTGCCCTTGCCGATGAAATAAAGATTGCAAGAATTAGGTAATTTGTAGACCTTTTATGCTCGCATATATGGAGCGGAACAGAACCGGTATAGCGCAGGCAAGGCCAGAATCACGCAAACATTTCAAGCAGTCAGAAGAAAACTCGCACTTTCTTTTGCAGATATTTTCCTAACTACTGCAAATATGAATATGCAACTCACATCAATAGATAGAGGAACATGTGCCCGTTCAGATGAAACCAAGATGGCAAGATTTAAATAATTTGTAGACCTTTTATGCACAAATATATGAAGCATTCTCCGTGCGGAGCATGACCCTTATAGCGCAGGCAAAGCCAGAATCACGCAAACATTTCAAGCAGTCAGAAGAAAACTCGCACTTTCTTTTCAGATATTTTCCTCACAAGTGCAAATATGGATATGAAAATTGTATGAATAGATAAAGGAACATGTGCCCTTGCCGATGAAACCAAGATTGCAAGAATTAGATAATTTGTAGACCTTTTATGGTCGCATATATGCAGAGGAACAGAACCGGTATAGGGCAGGCAAAGCCAGAATCACGCAAAAATTTCAAGCAGTCAGAAAAAACTCGCCCTACCTTTTGCAGATATTTTACTAACAACTGCAAATATGAATATGAAACTTACATGAATAGATAGAGGAACATGTGCCCGTTCAGATGACACCAACATTGCTAGAATTAGGTAATTTGTAGGCCTTTTATGCTCTAGTATATGAAGCATTCTCTGTGCGCAACAGGACCTTTTTAGCGAAGGATAGAATCACGCAAACATTTCAAGCAGTCAGAAGAAAACTCGCAATTTCTTGGAAGATATTTTCCTAACTATTGCTTATATGGATATGAAACTTATATGAATAGATAGAGAAACATGTGCCCGTGCCGATGACACCAAGATTGAAAGTTTAAGATAATTTTGTAGGCCTTTTATGCTCGCCTATATGCAGTGGAACAGAATTGGTATAGCGCAGGCGAATCTAGAATCACAACAAAGATTTCAAGCAGTCAGAAGAAAACTTGCAATTTCTTTTGCAGATATTTTCCTAACTACTGCACATACGGATATGAAATTTATATAAATAGATATAGGAACATGTGCCCTTTTACATGAGACCAAGATTGAACGTTTTAGGTAATTTGTACACCTTTTATGCTCGCACATATGAATCGGAACAGGACCTTTATAGGGCAGGCAAAGCTAGAATTACGCAAACATTTCAAGCAGTGAGAAGAGAACTCGCACTTTCTTTTGAAGATATTTTACTAACTACTGCAAATATGGATCTGAAACTTATATGAATAGATAGAGGAACATGTGCCCTTGCCGATGACACTAAGAGGGAACGTTTTACATAATTGGTAAGCCTTTTATGCTTTAATATATGAAGCATTCTCTGTGAGCAACAGGACCTTTTTAGCGAAGGCAAGAATCACGCAAACATTTCAAGCAGTCAAAAGAACACTTGCAATTTCTTTTGAAGATATTTTCCTAAAAATTGCTCATATGGATATGAAACTTTTATGAATAGATAGAGAAACAAGTGCCCGTTCAGATGCCACCACAATTTCAAGAATTAGGTAATTTGTAGACCTTTTATGGTCGCATATATGCAGAGGAACAGAACCGCTATAGTGCCGGCAAAGCCAGAATCACGCAAAATTTTCAAGCAATCAGAAGAAAATTTGCACTTTCTTTTGCAGATATTTTACTAACTACTGATAATATGAATATGCAACTCAAATCAATAGATAGAGGAACATGTGCCCTTTCAGATGAAACCAAGATTGCAAGATTCAAATAATTTGTAGACCTTTTGTGCACAAATATATGAAGCAATCTTCGTGCGGAGCATGACCCTTATAGCGCAGGCAAAGCCAGAATAACGCAAACATTTCAAGCAGTCAGAAGAAAACTCGCACTTTCTTTTGCAGATATTTTCCTCACTACTGCTAATATGGATATGAAAATTGTATGAATAGATAGACGAACATGTGCCCTTTTAGATGACACAAAGATTGAAAGTTTTAGATAATTTGTAGACCTTTTATGGTCGCATATATGCAGAGGAACAGAACCGCTAAAGCGCAGGCAAAGCCAGAGTCACGCAAAATTTTCAAGCAGTCAGAAGAAAACTCGCACTTTCTTTTGCAGATATTTTACTAACAACTGCAAATATGAATATGCAACTCACATCAATAGATAGAGGAACATGTGCCTTTTGAGATGAAACCAAGATTGCAAGATTTAGATTATTTTTTAGACCTTTTATGCACAAATATATGAAGCATTCTCCGTGCGGAGCATGACCCTTATAAAGCAGGCAAAGCCAGAATCACGCAAACATTTCAAGCAGTCAGAAGAAAACTCGCACTTTCTTTTGCAGATATTTTCCTCACTACTGCAAATATGGATATGAAAAATGTATGAATAGATAGAGGAACATGTGCCCTTGCCGATGGAATAAAGATTGCAATAATTAGGTAATTTGTAGACTTTGTATTCCCGCATATATGGAGCGGAACAGAACCGCTATAGCGCAGGCAAGGCCAGAATCACGCAAACATTTCAAGCAGTCAGAAGAAAACTCGCACTTTCTTTTGCAGATATTTTCCTAACTACTGCAAATATGAATATGCAACTCACATCAATAGATATAGGAACATGTGCCTTTTCAGATGAAACCAAGATTACAAGATTTAAATAATTTGTAGACCTTTTATGCACAAATATATGAAGCATTCTCCGTGCGGAGCATGACCCTTATAGCGCAGGCAAAGCCAGAATCACGCAAACATTTCAAGCAGTCAGAAGAAAACTCGCACATTCTTTTGCAGATATTTTCCTAACTACTGCAAATGTAGATATGAAAATTGTATGAATAGATAGAGGAACATGTGCCCTTGCCGATGAAATAAAGATTGCAAGAATTAGGTAATTTGTAGACCTTTTATGCTCGCATATATGGAGCAGAACAGAACTGGTATAGCGCAGGCAAGGCCAGAATCACGCAAACATTTCAAGCAGTCAGAAGAAAACTCGCACTTTCTTTCGCAGATATTTTACTAACAACTGCAAATATGAATATGAAACTTACATGAATAGATAGATGAACATGTGCCCGTTCAGATGACACCAACATTGCTAGAATTAGGTAATTTGTAGACCTTTTATGCTCTCATGTATGTAGCGGAACTGAACCGGTATAGCGCAGGCAAAGCCAGAATCACGCAAACATTTCAAGCAGTCAGAAGAAAACTCGCACTTTATTTTGCAGATATTTTCCTAACTACTGCAAATATGAATATGAAAATTGTATGAATAGATAGAGGAACATGTGCCCTTGCCGATGAAATAAAGATTGCAAGAATTAGGTAATTTGTAGACCTTTGATGCTCGCATATATGGAGCGGAACAGAACCAGTATAGCGCAGGCAAGGCCAGAATCACGCAAACATTTCAAGCAGTCAGAAGAAAACTCGCACTTTCTTTTGCAGATAATTTCCTAACTACTGCAAATATGAATATGCAACTCACATCAATAGATAAAGGAACATGTGCCCGTTCAGATGACACCAACATTGCTAGAATTAGGTAATTTGTAGACCTTTTATGCTCGCATGTATGTAGCGGAACTGAACAGGTATAGCGCAGGTAAAGCCAGAATCACCCAAAAATTTCAAGCAGTCAGAAAAAAACTCTCACTTTCTTTTGCAGATATTTTCCTAACTACTGCAAATATGGATATGAAAATTGTACGAATAGATAGAGGAACATATGCCCTTTTAAATTACACAAAGATTGAAAGTTTTAGATAATTTGTAGACCTTTTATGGTCGCATATATGCAGAGGAACAGAACTGCTATAGCGCAGGCAAAGCCAGAGTCACCCAAAAATTTCAAGCAGTCAGAAGAAAACTCGCACTTTCTTTTGCAGATATTGTACTAACTACTGCAAATATGAATATGCAACTCACATCAATAGATAGAGGAACATGTGCCCTTTCAGATGAAACCAAGATTGCTAGGTTTAAATAATTTGTAGACCTTTTATGCAAAAATATATCAATTATTCTCCGTGCAGAGCATGACCCTTATAGCGCAGTCAAAGCCAAAATCACGCAAACATCTCAAGCAGTCAGAAGAAAACTCGCACTTTTTTTGCAGATATTTTCCTCACTACTGCAAATATGGATTCGAAAATTGTATGAATAGATAGAGGAACATGTGCCCTTGCCGATGAAACCAAGATTGCAAGAATTAGGTAATTTGTAGACCTTTTATGCTCGCATATATGGAGCGGAACAGAACCGCTATAGCGCAGGCAAAGCCAGAATCACGCAAAAATTTCAAGCAGTCAGAAGAAAACTCGCACTTTCTTTTGCAGATATTTTACTAACAACTGCAAATATGAATATGAAACTTACATGAATAGATAGAGGAACATGTGCCCGTTCAGATGACACCAACATTGCTAGAATTAGGTAATTTGTAGACCTTTTATGCTCGCATATATGGAGCGGAACAGAACCGGTATAGCGCAGGCAAAGCCAGAATCACGCAAACATTTCAAGCAGTCAGAAGAAAACTCGCACTTTCTTTTGCAGATATTGTCCTAACTACTGCAAATATGGATATGCAACTCACACCAATAGATAGAGGAACATGTGCCCTTTCAGATGAAACCAAGATTGCAAGATTTAAATAATTTGTAGACCTTTTATGCACAAATATATGAAGCATTCTCCGTGCGGAGCATGACCCTTATAGCGCAGGCAAAGCCAGAATCACGCAAACATTTCAAGCAGTCAGAAGAAAACTCGCACTTTCTTTTGCAGATATTTTACTAACAGCTGCAAATATGAATATGAAACTTACATGAATAGATGAACATGTGCCCTTTCAGATGAAACCAAGATTGCAAGATTTAAATAATTTGTAGACCTTTTATGCACAAATATATGAATTATTCTCCGTGCGGAGCCTGACCCTTATAGCGCAGGCAAAGCCAAAATCACGCAAACATTTCAAGCAGTCAGAAGAAAACTCGCACTTTCTTTTGCAGATATTTTCTTCACTACTGCAAATATGGATATGAAAATTGTATGAATAGATAGAGGAAAATATGCTCTTTTAGATGGTACCAAGATTGAAAGTTTTAGATAATTTGTAGACCTTTTATGGTCGCATATATGCAGAGGAACAGAACCGCTATAGAGCAGGCAAAGCCAGAATCGAGCAAAAATTTCAAGCAGTCAGAAGAAAACTCGCACTTTCTTTTGCAGATATTTTCCTAACTACTGCAAATATGAATATGCAACTCACATCAATAGATAGAGGAACATGTGCCCGTTCAGATAACACCAACATTGCAAGATTTAAATAATTTGTAGACCTTTTATGCTCGCATGTATGTAGCAGAACTTAACCGGTATAGCGCAGGCAAAGCCAGAATCACGCAAACATTTCAAGCAGTCAGAAGAAAACTCGCACTTTCTTTTGCAGATATTTTCCTAACTACTGCCTATATGGATATGAAAATTGTATGAATAGATGAAAGAACACGTTCCCTTTCACATTACACCAACATTGAAAGATTTAGAGAATTTTTAGACCTTTTATGCTCGAATATATGAAGCATTCTCCGTGCGGAACAGGACTGATATAGCGCAGAAAATGCCAGAATTACGCAAAAATAGGAGGCAGTTGGAGAAGAACTCGAACTTCCTTTTGAAGTTATTTTCCTAATTTCCTAGTGGACCTTTTATGCTGGAATATATGAAGCATTCTATTTGCGGGAGCAGGACCAGTATCAACGAAAGGAGTTTGTTTCCCTGAACTGAAGATTTCCTTTTCAATTTTTCAATCGTTTCCTCGGCCTTATTTAGGTTTAGCTGATAACATTTATCGTCAGTGTGACCATCTTGTTTGCAGAAAGTGAACTTGGGAATGCTACGTCTTGTTTTAGATGCTTGCCCTACAGAAAGTGAATGTTGAACTGTTCTTGTAAACTCATCAATCTGTTTTTGTTGTTTCTGCAATAGGTCTAAAATGGCAGCATTGTCTATCTTAGCTTGAACAACCTCAGAGTGAACAGCAACCTTACTTTGGTTTTCTATGGGTAACAGCTTCTGCCTATTCAATGGCTTTTATACGAAGTGTAGAAAATCTATATCGGGGTGTTCCCTAATAAACTTCTTCAAGTGCGTACACAGGGTGGTATTCGTGACACCTTCAGCAAATTGATCATTGAGATTTTCTTTATTATCCATGAAGAGAGGAGCATTTGCGTTTAGCCCTTTCAAACAAGACCAGCAGGCCGTGAGAAAAATCCCTTAACTTTTCTCCATCCTTATGCTTCCTTTTAAAAAAGCTCTCTGCAGTTGTACAAACGATCCTTGCACACCAAAAGTATATCTAAGTATGGAAAAGATCACATCGAACGATTCTCGCCCTCGATGCCAAACTTCATCTCTCACCGGCCCACTAAGGTGATATACAGAGTCAACCTTTTCTAGTTCTGAGACATGTCTAGTCCCTACAGCAGATTTCATATCACTTATCCAGTCTTCTAATTTAGCTTCAGCCAACCCTGAAAAAGTGGAGAGTTTCTTTTGGCTAGAAAGAAGTAAGAAAGTGGGTTAAGCTGCAGACTGATAATAGGGTTTAGGCTTGTCGGTCTTGTTGAAATTAATTTACCTGCTGGTTATGGGGAGAGAGGTGTTAATACACGTCGCTTCTAGCAACTATTCAAAAGCGAAATTCGTATGCAACGATACCTTAACTGAAATTTCTGCCGCTATTCTTCCACCAAGATGCAAAGTGATGTATTACGAAGGGAGGATTGATTGGCAGATGTCGTTGTCAGCTGCGCGGTAGTACTTCAAGGTCTGCAGTCAAAAGAAAAATAAGACTACAACTCTGTCAGTAAGACTTACTCCAGTCAGGATACAATTCAGTGTCAACACTTTCCCAAAGTGTAGCTACAAATTGCCAAGTGCATATGCTCAATTTGGTGTACTTCGAGAGTTAAATGTACAATATACCTTACAAGTTTGGATTTAATGTGCAGCTATTCAACATGCTCTTGTCTGAAAGGTGGAAACTTCACACTGCGTCATTTAAAATTCAAGATTTGGATATATAAACCAGCAGTATTAACTTGCTCATTTAAAATTGTTACCACACTACAGCATTAGAATATTTTCCTTTATAGAAATACCACATCGAGATACGTCAACGACTTGATGTTCGACGAAAACACAACGGTTTCCAGTACGGTCCACTCAAAATTAGCTTCCAGGGATGACTCCTCCACGGGGATCGAAGGTACAACACGACACAGTGAGGCCTCAATCCACTTGTCAAGGTAGAAACAAAAGTCAAAGTAGACCAGTGAAGGTGGAATCTCTTAGTAGTGGTCCATCACTGGTATCGTGACTTCATAGATCTTTGAGCGCCAACGACAGCAACTCCCAGAGCTCTTCACCCTCAGCAGCAGAATTAGAATATTGACTGTCGTTTGTATTTCTTAAATTATAAGCATGTTTTTCTCAACCAAGGATTTCTTATAAGTGCCATACCACAAGCATCCTGCCGAATACGCCACATTTGTAAACGGGGGGAAATTAACACAAACAAAAGGAACTGGAATGTTGCAGCACAAGAATCCTGGCACAGATATATGTATATGATTTTATTTCTGTCCCAGTAAGTATTGACCGGGAGTTCTATATGTATAATAAAGCTTAAGAATAAGATTGAATTATTTTACAGGTGAATTATTTAGATCAGATATTTAAAAAACGACAGTCAATAAGTGATCTGCTAGAGGTCTGCAAAAAATACAAGAAATTTCATAAATACATGTACATGTATATTAGTCACTGTACCATAAGTTTGTACAATTGGATCAGAAAATGGAAGAATCGATGAAGGCATTCTGTAAGTTTATGAAAATAATATTTCCTTCAAACTTTATGACACCATGTTTAGCAGGATGAAACCAGTTAATTCAAAGGTATCAGGAACACATTCCAACATTTAATTTACAGTTTCCAATAATGGAAAGCGCATAGTTTCATCAGTTACATGAATGGTACATTAGCGGTTTGAGAGACAACCCATAGGTTCTGACTAATGAACACGACTTATATAGTACACGCATTCCCAGTATTAAAAGCATATTTAGCTCCATATGGGTCAATCCACGAAGTCCGAGCACAGTTTGTGACATCAGTGAAAATAAACATCTTTTTTCCCTGCATGTGGATTCTAAATTGACATTGTTCTAAATCTTGCTAAAGTGTGCCCGAACTTCATGGAATGACACCTATGAAAACCTTCCAACTACGGAGCGGAGGTTGGCAAATTCCAACAGCTACAAACTGCCAATACATGTTTGTGAACTGCAGATGTCAAGGTGACTGCAACTGATCACGACTTTGCCAATCAACCAATGGAATTCAATATTCAATGCCGTAATGGTTGTGCAACTTAGTACACCATACAATGCAAAAGTGCAGCAGAGTGACTCAGCTTTGAATCTCTCAAGCAGCATAAATTGATTGCAGGATTTAAATAATTTTTAGACCTTTTAGGCCTATGCTCAAATATCTGGAGCATTCTCTGTGCGGGAATAGGGCCATTATAGCAAAGACAAAGCCAGAATTACACAAAAATAGAGGGCAGTTTTACAAGAACTCGAACTTCCTTTAAATATTATTTAGATATTTTCCTAACTACTGTAAATATGTGTATGAAACTTATATGAATAGATGGAGGAACATGTGCTTTTTTAGATGACACCAAGATTGATAGATTCAGATAATTTTGAGACCTTTTATTCTCGAATATATGGAGCATTCTCTGTGCGAAACAGGACTCGGCATAGCTCAAAGTCAGAAATTACGCAAAATCATAAAGCAGTTAGACAAGAAGTGTCACTTCCTTTTGCTGATAATTTAATAACTACTGCAAGTATGGATATGAAACACATATGCATAGATAAACTAACGTGTGCCCTTTCAGATGACACTAAGATTGAAGATTTAGATAATTTTCAGACCTTTTATGTTCGAATATATGGAGCATTTTCTGTGCAAAACAGAACCCGGCATAGCTCAAAGTCAGAATTAAGCAAAAAATCAAGCAGTTCGACAACAACTAGCACTTCCCTTTGCAGATATTTCAAAAACTACTGCAAACATATGTATGAAACATATAGGAATAGATAGAGGAACATGTGCCCTTCCGGATGACACCAGGATTGCAAGATTTAGATTATTTACACGTTTTATTTACGAATATATGGGTCATTTTCTGTGAACTTCGAAAACAGGACCCGGCATAGCGCAAAGTCTGATTCATTTGCAGATATTTATAAAACTACTGCAAATATGGATATAAAACTCATATGAATAGATAGAGGAAAATGTTCCCTTTGAGTTAAAACCAAGATTGCAAGATTTAGATAAAGAACTACTGCAAATATGGATATGAAACTTATATAAATAGATAGAGGAACATCAAAATTGCAAGGTTTAGATAATTTTCAGACCTTTAAGGCTTAAGTATATGAAGCATTCTCCATGTGGGAAAAAGACCGGTATGGCGCAGACAAGGCCAGTATTACGCAAAAATAGGAGGACACTTGGACAATCACTCACACTTTCTTTTCCACATATTTCCCCAACTACTGCAAAAATGAATATAAAACTTATTCAAATAATTGGAGGAACATGTGCCCTTTCAGATGACACCAAGATTGCAAGATTTAGATACGTTTTAGACCTTTTATGCTCGAATATATAAAGCATTCTCTGTGCGGGAACAGGACCAGCGCAAAGTCAGAATTACGCTAAAACATAAAGCAGCTGGACTAGACTCGCACATTTTTTTCCAGATGTTTCCCTAACTACTGCAAATATGGATACTACTGCATAAATAGGAGGCACTTTGTTAAGAACTCGAACATTCATCCACCAAATATGGAAAAGACACTTACATGAATAAATAGAGGAACATGTGCCCTTTCAGATGTCACCACAATTGCAAGGACTTGACCATACGCCGATTTTTTTTATGCTTAAAAGTAGGGAGCCATCATTGCACGGGATCTGATCCTGTAAAATGTGGACAAAAGGAAAATCGCACAAAATTAGGAAGAATAAGGGCAACAACTGTATCTTCTGTAATTTGTTTTCCGAACTCAATCAAATATGGATATGAAACCTACATCTGTAGGGAGGGAACGATTTGCCCTTTTCGATGCCACCAAAATAGGGTGCCATCTTTGCCAGTCCAGTTATGGGACAAGGGGAGAATTGCCCAGAAATATAAAGCAGATATTTCCCTAACTACAGCAAATAAAGAGGTGAAACTTACATCAATGGACAGAGGAAGATGTGCTGCTTCGGAGGCATTTGGAATACTTACATGTATAGACTTCTTCAGGTCGCATAAAGTAAGCCGTCATACCGCGACTGTAAGGTGAGAGGAAAACGAAAATAGCACAAAAATACAAACTAGAAGAGCACTTACTCTCGTTTAGCAGAAATCGTATGTCAAAGGAAACCTTTCAGCACATATACAGTATTTATACATAATGTGATAAGTTAGATGAATAAATAGCCCCAAAGTTCTTAAATCTGCATAAGGTAATTTGCAAAAGGTATTGTATTTGCCCACGTATGTTTTCTTCCTCAACTTGCCGGAAAAAAGTGTTTTGTAAGTAAATGCTTCAGAATTTTCTTTCCTAAATTCACAATTTAAGAAATGGTATCACTTTCTTATGATCGATGGCGGTGGCGGCGGCGGCGACGGCGGCGAGGGCGGCGAGGGCGGTGGTGGTGTATATGATGGAACTCTTTCCAAAATGACTTCAAATCACTTAAAAAACATACTTTTGCACTTTGGGCTTTATCATGTATATCATTGCTAACGTCCTTTGCAAATAAACTTGTGGGATATATTCAGGAAAACCCTTACAAGAAATATTTCAACAGTTCATGTTGCACACTACGCGGGCAACACGCGGCGTCTCCTTGTGAAGCTACGGCGCTCATAAGTATCGAACACTGGCTACTGCTCTTCACCGCTGACTCTTAAATCAGACTTCGAAGCCGTAATCGCAGGAGACGGGACTAGAACATGGCTCCCCTATCATGCACCACCCCCAAAACAATATCCCAATCACATGTGTTAACTAAATTGATAAACCGGCAACGCTGTGCGAACATAAGTGTGTCTGACGGGTCGGTATATGGACACATATTTCCCGGTCTCTTTAGTGGCAGCAGACATTATACACCTAAATGCTAAATGTGCAATAAAGCATTCTACCTCGGACACATTAAAAATCACATACGTAGGACATATCTAAACATTTCTTACCTCGACAGTTCCCGCATGACCAAAATGCCGTCGGTTTTCGGCCACCAGCCAGGGCTCACCGCTGCAAAAAAATATATATACTATGGTTTGCTTAGGAAAGGCAAGAAGGGAAAGAGAGCACGGCACCACGCCCTAACGTTCGACTTAAGCACCGAAATTATGCTTGTTCTTTGAGGCTTTGTCAAGAAAGGAATTCCTATGACCACATACAGGGAACGCTTTTACTCCAGGGACTTGTGTGTGGCAGTGGTTTAATCAAATGAATTCGGAATATGCGGAATTCGATTGGTTACACAAAGAAGCAGAGACGCTGTAGCTTGCAATACCATGAGGCCTTCTTAAAGTACTGTGAAGAATATCCCTACAAGGACGATGGAGACTAGGGGAGTAAATCCCAGGGGTGGCGAGTAGGGAGACTGCCTATTGACCGTCGTGATGAGAAAACAAATGAGACTGACTTTGAGGTAGTTTTTTTATTTTCAAAAGAATGTATCCAGTATTATTAAAAAAGGGAGAAAAAGTACAAAAGCTAAAAGTGTTGGAAGGTTAAGGGGTGTAAGTATGAATATAAGATGTACATCTGTCCAGACTTGTGCATAGACAGAGTTGCGCCATAACTGTCACCACTCTTTGAAACAAACTGCGAGGTGGTGTCTAGGGCACACGGACAGTTGGGATACCAGATCCAATGATTCCGACTAATCTCTTAGAATCAAAGGTCCGGTGTCACCAAATGTCTACTTGACCTAAACTGGATGAATTCCTCCGTTTTTTTAAAAAAGCCGAAATATTTCTCACTCGTCCCGTCCACATTCGAATAACATCGTTGATGTACGAGTATTTCCAGCCGTGTCTGTACACACAATGAGATACATGTTTGTGTGTGGGGGTGTGGGTGTGTGTGTGCTTGTTGTTCACATGCAACACTCAGTTGCTCCCTGCCTACGCATTTTTTTAAGTCACTAGCATGTTTTCAAAATGACCCTTATACAGAACGCCGTGGCGTTCTATCGTTACGGCACTGCAACTGCGCAAGCGCGCCAACAGAATCATTGCAGTAGATTAAAAAGACCAGCCACGGTTTGCCAATCACGGTTCGCAAGAGTACGCATGTCCTGGGTGACGTCTATACACTCAAGCTTTTAAAACAATTCATGTTCGCTTGTCGCGGGGGGGCTGATGGCCTTGCACAAATTTTAGTAAAGGAAATACGTGACACGTGGTCATGGCAAATAA
Source organism: Acanthaster planci (assembly GCF_054643075.1). NCBI lineage: Eukaryota > Metazoa > Echinodermata > Asteroidea > Valvatida > Acanthasteridae > Acanthaster > Acanthaster planci. Next base: position 3,709,914 of record NC_141789.1, read on the forward strand.
TGTGCAGAGCATTGTGGGTAAATTTCTGCCAGGCGCGCGGCCTTGCTGAGTATGGCGGTTAGTGATAAGATATTTGTTGTATTTTTTTTCTCATAATGCAGAACCGGCCAATCAGTTGTAGTTTGTATGAACTGTGTTTAGTCAACTGGAACGTTGAAACTTACTACTTAGGCCCACTCCTGTCTGTCATAGGACAAAATGGACATGAGCCACACGCCGTCAGCGGGATTCCAGCTTTCCAACGATTTCGAGGCAAATGTCCACCTTCTCTTTGCCATCCTCGACAAGCACCTCGGCCTTTTCTACGGCAAACGTTCCGGGCCATGAAACTGATCGAGGACAACTGGCTGACCATGCTGGATGGCATCACAAAGGGCAGGATCACCCCAGATTTCGCGATGTCAGACGAGATTTGGAGCGATTTGAATGCCGCCCTTACGCCAAATCCAATCCGAGCTGATGAACTCCGCGAAGAATTTTCCATGGGTTTCGTCGGGATTGTTTCGAGAATATAGCCTTATATGAAGTACATACTACTCCATTGACATGGCCGGTTTCCGGGAGAAATTGGAACAGACTTACACAAAAGGTAAACACTGTGTCCGTACTCATAAAAACCCCTTCCATATACTTCATTCTTATTGGGGTTGCTTTTAATTAAGGACGAATAAAGAAATTACTCCATTGATGTGAACCTGAAACCTCCACAATGCAGTTCCTGTGCATGTCAAGCAGTTGGAGCTCTATTTTAGCAGTACCTCCTGATTTACAGTAGCTTTGTTTCCTAGTCTGAAGATACAAACCCGTTTACCATGATACACGTATAGCCAGTGATCGTATCCAAATAGATGCAGTATTGCCCACCTTATAAGATTTAAGTCACAGTAATGAACTTATTACGTGTAGGCTACTTACAATTAATTAGTATTTGTGTAGGCCACAAGAGAAACGAAACTTGTGTATGGAAAAGAAAACTTAAATTGTTCATTCCATTAATTTACTTTTAAATAATTATCACAGGAACACCAATTTTGTCGGGTTTATATGGATTTACCAAGACGTTGGCAGCAACGAATCTGTGGCCCCGAGAGACTAAATACTGCTTGTTACCCAACAAAGTGTCTTCGAGTGTGTTCCTGAGGACAACTGGTGAGAAATTGTATTGGCTCTGGAGAAGGCCTCAGAATGTACGCTGTCACAAGATGTGACTTTCAACTGCTGTTGATAAGAGAGGTTGTACAGGACAAGTCCGCTTTGGCAGTCATTCAATTACTTTATGTATAAGGTATATTATGTGCCACACTAATAAGCAAGGTCTTCAGAGGTCGATAATGCCTTTTAAAGTGAGTGTATTTTCCTGTCACTCATCATATCTGCTGCAAATTCCTGCAGGGACTAATATAACTGTACCCTTTCAAAACTGCTATTTTCTGACAAGAAAAATTCAATAAAACTATAAATAAATACAAATTAAACTAAAAACTATGGTAACCCCAGTAGTCCAGAATTCAAACAACTTCTTTCTCCTTAATGCACACAAGCCAATTCGACCGAACTCCTTTACCCCTATTTTGTGCCACCGATGTAAGGGGGCTTCTCATGACGAGCTTCTAATAGTAGCTCTTTGCGTGAAAAGTAAACATTTCATTCATTAATGATAGTGGGCAAGTCAGATTCGGTGGATATTCATACAGTTGTTGTCTTCTGAAAGATGAATCTTTAGATTCGAAGACAAACAGAAATGAATTTTTTCTCAGTGGTAGCATAATCTTACCTGCCCTCTGACTATTGTATCGAGTCCTTTTCGATGGTTCCATTCGTTGTGTGATTATGTCATAACTGTACCGTAACAGCTAGGAGGTAAATCCCAAAGCTTTGCTGATCGACGAAGTGTGGTGGGCCGGACCTACAAAATCGTGTTCACGACTCCAGGAGGCTTTTACCGCTAACGAAATGGTGATGTAGTGGAGATTCTGGACACGCATGAGAAATGCCCTTTTATTCAGTTTAAATACAGGTGAGGGAAGATGCAAAATCTTGTTCTAGTTACTTGGCTTCGGCAGGAGAAAATGCCCATTTAACCGCAAGCTGTACATTGTGTCCCCCCCAAAAAAAACCAAAAGTAACATTTAATTTTTGTCCAAAGTAATTGTCAGAAATTATTGTTTTTGATATCGAAGAAAAGCCTGATATTTTTTATCATTCCAGATAAGTGCTTTATTTGTTCCGTCCAATAGGATTTAACACAGCATCAAAATGCTATTTGTACGCACTTTAATATTTTTTAAATAGATATCATTACCCATTAACTCAATTGCAATTCACTACTTTATTAATCCTTAAAGCCAATCTAATACATTTGCGATTCAACAAAATTCAAACGTTAAGTTCAAAAAAATGTAATTAGTTATAAGAAAGAACACTCGAGATCTTCAGAAAGGCTCAAAGAGTTAGGATACTGAAATGAAAAAGCGTCAGTTGTATTATGTTAACATTGCAAGAGCTGGATTATTTTGTCCGTTTAACAATTTCGCCCCCTTCCCTCGTTCGATTTGTTTGATGTGCATGTAAATATACTCCATCCAATTGTGAAGTTTGAACTCAATCAGAATTAAAGTTTTGTTGTTTCAGTCATTCCAATTTCAAGGCAAGGTGTGCCAGCCCGCGTACATTGAGCATCGAGGTGAAATATACATATTTGGCTGACCAGTAAATTTTTGCAAAATTTGTGTCAAAATGATCGCAAACAGTTACTCTAGAAACTCCTGAAGGCTCCACTGTGGAAAGTGGTTACGAACTGAGATTAGCGCCTTGTTACATTGTCTCGTTGGTATACTGTACAAGTTCTCCCGAAGTTGTTTCCTAAAATATTATTACACTCTGAAACTGCATAACTGATTAAGTAATGATTGCCTTCCAAAATTAATTTATTAATTATTATTAATTTGAAGCCCAAAAGGAATGAAGAACTTAGAAAGCGTTGTGATAATTTAGGATTCAAATTCAGCAATTCCATACACTTGCAAGATATTTAACTGTGTAAACTTCCATTGCACATATCAAAAAATAGTTGTGTTACGTTATTTAAAATAGACCCGCAACGCAACATGAACATCACATGCACTTTTCATTGAAAGTGAAACACAATCAGCTTTCATTTTATGACAAAAGCAACCATTTCTGCCGATTTGTTTGCAAGAAATCAATAAAATGAAATAAAGGTTACTTTGGGGATATGTTGTAGAGGCTTTAGGCATTTTTCAAATACACTAGGGCTATTTCCACTCCAACCAAGCAATAATAGACCTGTAGCATCAAGACGTCACGCTTTGTCTACATGTGCGTTTTCCTGACTGATCCCCGTCCCTATTATATAGGAACCAGTAGCTAGGGTTTAACGTGTGCGGTTTAGCCCTGTCAGTTTGGATGCTGAATATTTAAGTTTTTGCAGGCGTATAAAAATAAATTAACACAGTGTGATCAACAGAGGTTTAGCAAAGATAAGTATTTTTGTTCTTTCGGGTCTCTGCTGAAACGTGTTTCATGCTAAAGCACTGATGCTAAAGCATTGCTGTACGCCTGCAAAAACTTAAAAGATATTTTTGCCAAAATTACATTTCAAGAGCTACAGTCATTTGCAAAAGTTTAAGACCACCTGCAATTTTATTGTATTTCTGTCACTGAGCCTGCATTACATTATCTCACTGAATACTTACTTAACATGTTTTTACAGCGGTGCATAACATCAGTGTAGTGCTCTGCCCATTTGAATTGATTTTTTTTTACAATGGCAGGTCTCGTATGACATTTTGTCTGTAAAGCAAAGTAAACAAGCCAGGCTAAGTAATCAGAAATAAAGGAGAACATACTAAATGTTAGGCCTAGACTGTTAGCATTTCAAATCATGTAAATGTAGTCAAATAGCTGTTTAACCAAGACAGTAAGGCTACACGTTGAAAATAAGCATAAGTTGACATAATTAGTTGGTTTAAGTTTGGTTTTCTTCAGGTTAATGCATTTTTGTATGGGTTGTCCTAAACTTTGACTGTGTGTATTTTCAAGTCTAATGTTATATCTCATAAAAACTAAATTCGTAAAAAGTCACCAAAAAGGAACTTCAAACTGTTAAAATCATTGTCAAAAGCAGAGCCAATGCTGGCACGCAGAGCCGTATAATACAGCTCTGCTCGCAACACAGACATGCGTTTATCCGGTACGTAAGTGTTATGTCACTTCGGTTTATACCATACATGCTTTTATCACCCTTTACATGGAACCATGGAACCATGGAACCGGAAGTCAATGCGCATCTTCAGCGATCATCCAATGGGAGCCTACAGATCGTGGCGCGTCCGCCTTTGTGACGAAATCACTTACAAACCAGATAATATGTACATGTGGCTCACGCGCAAAATAGCCCCCTCTGTTCGTCGGTTAGAACCTTCTGTCACCACAATTCCCTGTCAAAAGTTTACTTGTTACATAATGCCCAAAGAGTCGTACGACGAACTCTACGAAATTCAATCGCATTTAACAGAACTCAGTAACTTCAAACAAAAATACGATATTTGTTTCCTAGTTACAGTATTCAACAGGGATCAGTCATCAGCAGAAAGTGTCCCATTAGAGAGTGAAAGAGTCCGTTTTTGTCAAAGAAAACCATTGTCACGTCACCGCTCGTTGCTGTCCGGCCTTTGATATAAAAATGAGCGTGGACCATAGAAAAGTCAAGTGTGTTTATCCTACTGTACTTTCAGCGTGGACACCTTTCTTCTTCGAGAGATTTACGAAATCAATGCGGCTTTGCCTGACAATTGCCGTACTTCTTTGGGCTCTGGTCTTCAAGACTGTGAGGTAAGAGAACTGTAACAAACAGTGGCGTAATTTTGTGCCGGGAAAAGGGAGGGGGATTGCCGAGAAGGGATAACTTGCTCGGCCATGGAAATTTGGAAAGCGGGGGCACTGACACCAAATGACAGTAGGACTAAGGAGCGAGTTATTTTTATTTCGATCTTTTATTTCGATCGGGAACTGGGAACTGGAAAGAGTTCCATCTAGGGGCAACTATTATGTTAATTACAACTGTACGTCTGTTTCCAAAGATAGTCTTATCTCACGCTGTGTGTCCTTTTGGAACAACCGTAATACAGATCTGACAAGTCTCTCAACGCTTAATACATTTAATAGGAAACTCAAAACCTACGTACCTTATTAGCTTGTATAATAAAAATCAGATCATGTAATCATGCCAACCTACTTCCATTCTTTGAAGGTCTTATCTCAACAGCTAGCACGTCTACCTTTAAATGTTTTCTATCCTGCCAGTGTATCATATTGTGTTGTCTCATGTCTCCTGTCTTACATGTATGTTTCCAGTCTGAACCACTGTTTGTGTAAATAGGGAAAGCCAAAAAGCATAGTGCTTCTTTTTTTCCCTACGTGTTGGTAATAATTTAGACTATGTACAATTATGCGGACGCCGCTCTACACCTTGTGCACAAACCCTATGAGACTGGTCTGAACATTCGGTGTTTTCTTAGTACTTTAGGCCTAAACAACTTGGTATTTTCCCTCCTAAATTGAACTTTTCTGGACATGTTTTTGCTTTCTGGGGGCTATACATAATCACATGGCGTCTGTTCGTGGAACTCTTTCTGGGAACAGTGATTCAGTACTCCTCACACCCCCCTCCCCAATTTACGCCCATGGTAACCAGAATTGTAATTTATAAAGTTGCAGCTGATGCACATAAGAGCAAGAAATGAAGCCTTGGGGACGGAATTGTGTCAAGAGTACATTCCAGTATATTAGTACATGTAGAATTCTGCACATGAGTTCATTAACATTTTGTGATTCCACAGATTTAATATAGGAGAGGTGCCATAATCGGGACTTATGCCTATCACAGAGATAGGGCCTATTTCTAAAACTATGAATACGGAACTTGTGGCATCCAACTCTGTATTTCATTCTCAAATGCCTCCATATACATTGTGCCATGTCGGCCTAGTTTGCATAGAGGTGGGCGGCTACATAGTTTGACTACTATCCGGGGTGATTTGGGAAGGGCGAAAAAATTAACCCTCATGAAATCAAAAGAAAGCTGAACTTATGGCAATATTTCTTGAATTTCCAGTAAAGCATGCAAGGCCAACCTGTTTCTGAGAGGCACCAGGCAGTGCCTATTTGCACTATTTTCTATGGGCGCACTTTTAGTAGTGCAACCATACAACTTGGACTTTGTGCAGTTAGCATCATGCCTTGTACAAGGCCTTACATATGTGTAACTTATATCTCATTTTCTCATTTTTAGTTGCCCATTGTCCTCCACGTTTTTGTTGTCGTTGTTGTTTTTTTATTCTATGACAGAATAAAATCAAACATCAATCTAAACTTTGCTGATGTTTGCCAAGTCTATCAAGTCTTAATTAACTAACACTAGTCTTAATAGGGCCTATAAGGTAATTCCATACCTAAACTTTGGTCCAAAAGATATGGTATTTAAGAATCTGTGTATCCCAACGATCATAACTAAGCAGAAATCAAGTAGTAGGCTTGAACTTGAATTTCGCAGCTTTGTTCGTTTGTCCTACAGCTCCCAGACCCTTGGTACCATCTCAGGTCCCTCCCAGGGTAGTCTCTCCATCTCTACCCTGCCTGAAGACTGTCCGTCAACAGTTGACGTGTTTGATATCGTCTTTATCAGCGCAGTCCCAATTGCCATTGGTTTCGGACTGCTCCTGCTCTTCGCCTTTCTGCAAGATGTAAGACAAGCACGCAAGGTACAAACTGTGTAACCGAAACCAACAATTGACTTAGGTTCCTTTGTTTGGCTCTGTGCTCTACCTCCATGACTCAAATTTCTTTCATCAACTGTTTGTCTTTTTCTTCATTGCAGAGCAAGCGTTCCCGCCCACCAACTCCTCATAACATCCAAGGGGATAGGGCCAGAAAGGAACGCTCCTACGTCATACATGTAGATTATGCTTACCGTTCACATTGGAGTTCATTCCTACGTTGGTGTGCATTCCACAAGTCACCTTGTGCAAACAAAAGCACACGTCTGATGAGACTCCAAGGAACATTTGGCTTCAGCAAGTGGTAAATAAATTGAAATGAATCTGCATGTCTCCACTCAGTTGTATTGCAATACTTCTTAAGTGATAAAAATGTCCATGTGCCAAAAAAAGTAATTGACTTTGATTCTTGTTTTTCTTTGAAACTTTTCCGACAGGCTGTCTTTTGATCTGGTTTTCAGAAAAACTTCAGAGCAGAAGACTGTGACAACCCCTCGCTCCATCGGTAAGCTCGTAGCCGTGGAGATGAAGTACCCATCAGCGAGCAGTGAATTCAACTCCGGGATGCTACCATCTTCCAACATCGGAGCTTGCCGGCGAGGAACCACTTGCAGGGCATGTAAAATGTAAGTTGGCTTCATTTTGAGTTCCTGTAGAGTGATGAAGCGCCAATGACACTAAAGTGAAATCAAAAGAATTAGTTTATGCAAAGAGTGAAAATAGTAGTGTGACAGTCAGGCCATTAGTCATACACTAATTGTACAATTTAAGAGGTCCATTGATCTCAAATATTGCAAGGTTGTTGGAAATTTAAGTATGGTTTATTTAAAACAAAATCTAAATTAAGGCATCAATCAAAGTATATTTTATTAAAGTCCATGACTGTGGCAAGCAGATGATAATTTCTGCTATTAATGTTTGTTGCGGCTAAGTGTAAAAAAGTGACATGCCAGAGCCTCTGAATTTTGTGATTCAAGGCGAGTCGTTTTAGGGAAGTAAGTTTGGTCGAGCCAAATCAGTAGATCAAGACAATGTAGTAATGTTGGGTCACAGTGCCTATCTGAGTCGATTCAAATCAGTGTGAATCATAGGTATTTGGAAATCATCCGATAGAGGAGTTGGGATTTCAAAGGAAAGCAAAAAGGCATAGTTTGGGGTAGATTATATGCTGATATTACAAGTGAAGTATTATTTTCTTGCTGGCCTTCCTATCACAAAGACTTCAAAATCAAATTGTAACATTTTAACCGTTTCTGACTATATAGTGAAATGTCTTGGTTTTTTCAAAGCATTCAGACTGAAGTTGAGTCATTGACTCAAGTCATTACAACTCTGATGACATTCAAATTTCGATAATGTTTTTCTGCACTTTGCCGTGTTTATTCCAGTGAAATCAAGAAAATCCATGCCCTGGATACCAAGACCCAGGATCTTTACACTTCTGGCCTTGTTGCTAGCAGCAGTGGTATGTCATCATCAGACTCAAGAGTCACTGCCATCATTCCCTTGGTGCTGTCTACTGCACCGCCGGTATGCACATTCAACGACATCACCTACTACTTCAAGAATGGCTCTCTGTGGATCTCTGCCACCATACCCTCTCATAAGGGCAATTTCACCGAATCGCGTCACATCACCTGCTTGTTTGCCTGTGTTAGTTATTCCATGGTCGCTGTGCAGGTCATGTCACAGTTGTCCTTTTATCAGTCCACAGAGGACTCCATCATAGTAAACTTGACAGATGTCACCATCACTACCGCCATGTTAAATAGAGCTATCGTAGCTGGCGTAGTGGTGTTCGCACTGCTTGGAATTGTGGAGAAAATCTTCCGAGGCGCACCTACCATCTGGTCAATGCATTTGCCTTCCCTGTTTCCTAGATCCCGGAACACAGGGCAACATATAGATAGTTTGGAACGTACTCCTGTCCACTCTGCACCTGGGGACTTCCACATTGGTAGTTTTGAGAGTGTGGAGAAAGGCCTTCCTCGTCTTTCCATCGGTGCTCCAGCTCTGCAGCAGAAGGAATGCGGGCCAAGTGAAAATACTGACCAACAAGTCCAGGCTTGTTCATCATGCTTTAATACGAGCGGCAAGCAAAGCGACGCTGCCAGCGACACTTACCAAACAACAAACATAGCTGACAACATCAAGTACAACCAAAATAATGCACTTTATGTAGGTTTGACCAGATATTTTCAGTGGACTATGATCAATGGCCACGGCATCTACAAGCAAAAAATTGAAAATATGTCAACGATCAAGACGTGTACCAAATTAAATGCTGACACAAGCAATGACTACTCTGTCAATGATATCGTGCAAGTTGAGAAACACTCATTTGATGAAAATTGGAGTGCGAAGATTGACACCAAGGCTCTTCCATCCTCCAGTAGTCATTTAGCAAGCACCACTTCTGATGACATCTGTGGAGACAACCAGTCCATCTGTTCTACTGACCTGCTGGAATGCAATAACGAGTTGACTTCTCACAAGTATCCTTTATGCCATCAGACCACCGGGGGCATATACTACAACCCAGGATTTGGCTGTTTGGGGGAAAAGACATCAGCCGGGTACAACCTCTGTAATCGAGGGATGCTCTCTCTACCAGGATATGCCTATTCCAGTTCAGGTCTGGATTCAGCAGGTAACTGTAGTCATTCTCTGAGTAGTTCCTCACCCCGGGCAGACCTCTCCAGATCTTCATCCTGTGATTCTTGTGAATCAGCATCGATCAGTGCTTCATCCATCGTCTCAAGCCAGCTACCGGATAGGAGGGCTCCTCACAGCACGCAAGGAGTAATCAGGCTCGAAGAACCTGGCAATGACAATATTGACAAAATGGATAGATATCAGACTGCCCCTTCATTGCCACCCTCCAGGGAGACGTCACAGCACCAACCTGACTTCATCTCAAGCGCATCATCTACTTCTGGTCTACTGTACAAAGAGAACAAAACAACTTGCGAGCAGGAGACTGATGGTCAATGTCAAGGCAGCAAACATCTGGATGACAAGAGGAAGCAAGAAGACACCAACGCTCAAGCAACATTTCTAAAGTACTCTGATGCCCTTCTTGAGCCTGAAATCAAAACAGCTCAAGTGCTTCGCACTAAGAACTACATCAGTAGGTTCAGCGCAATGGGGAAAGGCAGGGTTGTCATCTTGCCTCTTCGAGAGACAAAGAGCTGGGATGAACTCCTGTCAAAAGATAAGTTTACAGCCACTCAACCAACTGAAGACAACTTGCCTACTGATGAGACAAAATCAGAAGCTGAGGTGGGCCCAATCATACAGACTCCACAGAGTGCAACTTTTGGTTTTGACTACATCATCAAATTGCCCGTGCAGTTTGAAATGCCAACTGTTGCCATACAAAACAGTAACAGCTACAAGCCGTTTTTCTTTAACTTCAGAAAGTGCCTGAAAGGTTTGCGCTCCAGCCCCAAGGCTGGTGTTGGTGATGATTACAAGCTTGAGGTGACAGAGGATGATGTTGCTTTAAAGACCTCAGATGTGAACAGCTGTTTTTCTTATGGTAGAGATATCAAGGGGGCAAGTGATTCAATCCAGATGGAGGAGAATGCCAAGGGTGACACCAATGCAAAGGGCTGTTCCCTCAAAAGTATTGTCACGGCCTTGCCAAATGCCTCCAAAGGTGAGAGCATCGATTCAGAGATGACTGATGACCAACTCAAAGGACCCATCTTCCAGTCATCGGGCCGCTTGATCAAATACCAACGTGATGCCGTCAGTGTTGCATCCTTGGGAAGTTGGAGCAGCACCACATCTCACAATGCCGCTAACAGGCACCCCGCTCCTGGCCTGGATGTAAATACTGTAAACGAGAACAACAACAGCAATGAGACAGCATTCGTCATTATGGACCCTTCGTCATCAACCATGCCCCAGAGTACATCCTCTGCTGAGTATGTGTCCCCTTCAAGCTACTTGTACAAGACATCATCTAGTTCCTCCTCAATCATTCCAAAATCATCCAGCTCTGAGGAGTTCTCCCACAGCAGCGAAGAGACCTGCAGCACAATAGGCATCAGTGGCAAAAGAGATATTTCCGCTGGCAAACAAACCCGCTACAAGAGAAAAAAATCACTAGCAGAAGATCATTTACCAGGGACCGAGACACTTACAGCTGGTGTAGCACCTGTGGTGAAAGCACTACCACCAGCTGCAGTGGGAATGAAAACACAGCGGCTCGAAAGGAAAATGTTCGCTGGAAGCGTTACAAAGTCAACAAAGCCACTTACGGTGTCGAACCAGCCTTTACTCCAGCTCCAGCAAGAGTTCACTGCCGTGTCTCTCGACCAGTCGTGTTCCTTGCTCTTCACATCCTACTGATTGCATCCTGTGTACTTGCCCTACTGTGGTCCTTGTCATCCTGCCACGGTCTCTGTTGGAATGCTTTCTGGGAATGGGTCGCAACTTCCATCATTGCCATTCTCATCCACGGTGTCATCTTGGACACATTTAAAGCTGCTACCATGACTATTATCAAGTTGTTCTTCTTTCATAACGTCGATCAAAGGCCTTATTCAGTCACTCAATGAGCTGATTCGTCGTGTTCCTTGCTCTTTACATCCTTCTGCTTGCATCCTGTGTGCTTGCCCTACTGTGGTCCTTGTCATCCTGCCACGGTCTGTTGGAATGCTTTCTGGGAATGGGGTGCAACTTCCATCATTGCCATTCTCATCCAGGTTGTCATCTTGGACACACCTAAACCTGCTACCGTGACTTTTGTCACGTGGTTCTTCTTTCATGAAGTCAAACCAAGGCCTTATCCAGTCATTCAGTGGACTTACTACACATTACGATGAGATCATGATCAGATTATTCGATAAATGCATAATCTCTGATTTCAAAAAAAGTCTCTATATAACTTTAGTTTTGACCATACACTTCACCAAATCAGATTACCTGCTTTGCTCGCACATCCCGCAAAACAATCAAATGGATATATGTGCAATGTGTAACTTCTGTACTTTGTCTTTGTCTGTTCTGTTGGTGTTTAGTAGTAATGATATGCTACTGTATGATTAACGTCGTGGGGACTTTTCTTAATCTATGAAACAAATGCACTGTTGATAAAATTCCTCATCTGTTTGTGGGGTTGCGGTTTTATGTTCCACATCATGACAATGCAATTCCTTTCATTTGTCAATGCAAAAACATTCATGAATTTGGTTTTGAAATGTGGAAAATCGTGACATTGTTATTACTACTTCAAGCCGTTGTCATCATTCAACCTTACACCGAATTCCTCACAAGAAATTTGGTGAAAGATGAGAAAATTCCCATTTTCAGCAGTTTCCATTTGGAATTTCAATTGAGGTATTTATATCATGAAAATGTAATGGCATGTTTTCAGAGGCAGACTTTCATGATGAATTGTAGAATTGCGTGTTGCTTGTGAACACATTATAATTATGTTTGGCTTCCGACAATACCACTTTCGTTAAACATTTCATTCAGTTTTCGTGATGTCATACACGATGTCATGGTAATTAGACGGAAGTAATCAGGAATTTAAGTTTAGCAAGGAACTCATGTTTAAAACTGGTCTGAGCGACAAATGATCAATTAAGGAATAATGCAGTCACTGGTTAATACCTTTAACTGCTATCCATAATCACTTTGTTTCATTTATTTCAGTATGTGTAGCATCATGCCGATATTATGTCAGCAAGTGTTAAGCTCATTTTTTTATTTTTCCATTCCTGATTCAGCATTGGGTTTTGACTTTTAAGCTTTAAATCATTGCATTTAAATCATAAGAGTGGTTATTTACATGTATTTGACATATGTCGAGAAGGAAATCGTGAAAACAGTTTAAAAATCTATTTGGATCACTTTACGGGGCACTGTTTGAAACTTTCATGAGCTAGTATGGGAAGCATAATTAGTAAAGAGTAGAATATAGGGTAACCTTGGCTACTTAGAAATTAATTTGTAGACAATCCATTTGATACCATAGACGTGCCTTCATATTTCATTACATTTTGAGAAAAAAATCTGTTTGGGCTTACAAAGTTACTGCAGTTCTGTTTCCTTGAAAATGTGCTGGGAAAAAGGGGGAATAAACGTTTATCAAGCTGAAAATGTCTGAGTGTGATTGATTTTAATGTACGTTAAGCTTTTGAGACATTTCTGCGTAAATTTGGCATGATATTCTACACATGTTATAACGCTGAAAATCTTACCCAAGACGCAGCACAGGTTCTCTCTGTTTTAAGCGTGTTTCAAAGAAATTATTAAGAGCCTATAATGCGACGATTTTTTTCTTACAAAAATAGTCTGTGCAACTTGCTGTTCCCTCTTAAATGTTTAAAAACCATTTTGCAGATTTTTACAGTTAATTGTTCCTGATTTTTCTGACAAACAAGGGCTCCGAAGCATTATGATTCCTGAAAGACGTGGTTTTCAAATCATTATTATGAATTAGCGATTCATAATAACAAATTGGCTATTACAAATTCGTAAGAATGAATTAGTACTTCGTTATTACGAATTAATTGACCACCGGTTTCAGTGGCACGATTGGGCTTTCGTAGTTTACTGATCAATGTTTGTGTATCGAAACTAACGAAAACACCAAAGAAAAGAGATGGGGAAAACAGTAAAAATGTCCGTAATTATCGGAATAGTTTTCCACCGGGTTTGGGGGAAATGGGGGAAGCGGCCGTATTTCACTTATGTATTTGTGCACCATAACAAATTTTTTCCAAGCTGAAGATGGCAGGATTTCCTGCACTGCCGATCTTTAATGTCTAAATTAACAGAGTTTCCACCCGTTGGACAGGTTTTAAACTTTCATTTTAAAGCCACATGTTAGAAACAAAAGTCCAAATTTGTTGAAAATTCAGCAAAAGGTGAACAGTTAAAAGAAAAGAAAAAGAGATCAAACAAATAAGTAGGCCAGCTGAGGAAAGGAAAGCAGGCGGGGACTCTTAGTTCATTTCCTTGTGTTCGGCCTTTACCCATCTAGTCGCAAACTATGTGAGAAAAAATACCAGCACCCCGATGTACGAATTTTACCATCGCGAAAAGGTTGAGGGAAATGCCAGCGGCACATTTTCGAATTTTTTTAAGTGAACTGCGTGATTGAATTTTTGCAAGAAATGCGCCAAAAAAGTTTATTTTGGTTTTGTTTTTGTTAATTTGTGGATGTTTCCGCTCCTGTATATACGCTGTATTTGCAATGTCTTCTAAATCAGGCCCTTTAAAGCAACGCTCACAGCGACCACTGAAAAGGGGGCATAGTTCTAAATGGGTGGACCATTCCAAGAGTGATAAAACTGGTTTTTCCTCTGCGTCAAAATGCCATTCGAATTCCTTTGTATTCAGTCTGCATATAGCTTGCCACTAATTATGTTTGTTCAGCGTCGTGCGCCCTCATTAATGAGAGCGACTGTGGTTGTCTTTTATTGACCTATACGCCCTGTCAAATGACAGACTAGTGACTCAACTGTCATTAATAGATAGTTGGCCCCTGATTTACAGGAATCTAGGGTCTCTGTTTTTGTATTATTCGTCGACGCCGGGGGGGCCCGGGGCATGGGCATGCTCTCCCGTGCCCCACCCCCTACTTACGCTACTGCTGACGCACGAAATTAGAAACAAATTTACTGATTTTTTTTTGTAATTGTTGGATTGAAGCCGCACCGGCAAGCTCCTGACACTTGAAAGGGATGCAAGTACAGCCTCGGTTTTATTTCGAAATATTAATGTTATAAAAGGAGCCATTGGCCGAATTTCATGTACTCTCTTTGCCACACTACTACTAAAGTATGCAGCTGTTGGCAGTGGGTCGCATATAAATCTAGGGGCGGAAGGGCACAATTCTGTATTGTCCGTCGTGTATGTTCATTTTGTCTTTTCTGCAAGTTTGTCTCATGGTGGCATATTGGTGTGGAGCTGGGTTGATCAGTACCGAACCTGGGGCCTATTTAGTTTTCAAATCCGCAACAATGACGCAACCACAAATCTCCGACGTGCGTAAATCCGTACTTCATTCCCAAATCAATACTTCCAACAAAAGAATAGCCACCAGCTTAGACTGGTCAAAATCTTCGATCCATACAGATTAAAACAGTGCCTATACCACAATTGTTTAGCCGACAATAAGGTAGGGGATTCTCAACAATGGGGCGGTCTTAATCTTGCCCACGAAGAAGAAAAGAGGTTACAATGAGAGTGTTCTTTTCTTACAGTTAACTGTTAGGCCCGTTATTGATCGTCAATCACCAAAAATCTGAGCTGAACCGGTAACGAGTTTGAAAATCGTACATCACACCCGTTAACTGAAGTCCCCGCGGAAGTCTCTACTTGTCAGACTTTCTAACTTTGCCAGTTTCTGGCAGAGTAAGTTCACCGGAAAGATTAGTACTGCTCAGTGAACTTGGTCTACAAAGGGCTGACACCGTAACTTTTTAATTCAAAGAATCCATTTTTTAAACGCAATTCAAGTGTCACTTTTTGACAGGCATGGTATAGACTTTCCCATATATTGATGAAATGAAAATAACCTTTTTAATTAAAATTCACTAATGTCTGACTTTTCTACGTTTTATTGGCATCCCAAATCATTTGCAAAAATAACAGATAAGCTGCAAAGGTCAACCGGAAATTCCCGGCTAATTGACTGTGGCTTTAGAACCATGTCCCCGCCTATAGAGGGATCCCAATACGACGCTTTTAGCGTTGATCTGCGCACTTAGGCGTTTGAAAACGAGGCTGTATGTGTCAGTTTCAATTCTTTCACAAGGTTTCTTGTTCTCGTCTGTATCAAATAACAGCTTTTTTTTTGTTTAAAAAAAAAGGTAGCAGAAACGAATACAAAGATGATTAAAAATACTGCATTCAAAAGCAAATGAAGTTTTGTTCGCAGGGTATTCCAATCTACTGCTCAAAAGATGTGCATAAAAAGTTGTTAATTTGCGCTGCCTTTAATGAGCCCAGTATACCAACCCCATTTAACAATGGTTGAAGGCCGCTCCGTGGCGCCTGTTCAAGCAGGATGTTTTCAAAACTCGGCTTCGTTCCGGTAGATGCGTTTCTTACATTAAAACCGCTTTTAGACCTATACAGCTCAAACGAAATCATGAAAATCTAAATTTCAGTAAATTGTGCATAGTTTCATATTTTCTAGCAAATTGTGAACTTTTTTTTTCTTGTAAAACTGCAAAACTGTTATTAAGTAAGAGAACCACTGTGGAATCATAGTCGAGATTTGGAAAAACAGTGCAAGCCAGACTAGTATAGTGTACATGTACGTTAGCGTAGTTTTACGTTAGTATATGGCGCGCCGGCGCGGCGTGACACTTTCATTATGCGTTGGTGCATCGTGCCGGTGCCTAGAGCAAGCGGCCAACAGATCTGGCCACGATCCGCGAGTGGTTGTGTTGAGATTATAGCAGCAGTTCTAGTACTGGGACTAATGTGAGTGACGAATTTTCTCGTGTTTAGTCTGTAGATCAGACGACTTGAAACTGACGATGGACAGTGCACTTTCGTCTGGCTAAAGTAACAGGCCCAGTAAAAAGTATCGCACTGCATGCTAGCTGTGCACACATTGACGAAGTTTGTTGCATGGAATGTACCGCATTTTGCACGGCGAGACTGTTTCTTTGATTGTCTCAGACGACTTCGTGGCATAATGTCAATGTCATGCATGTAGGCGCCACCGTGTATGAAGAGGTGATCAACATCAGGTAAAGACCAAGATTCACTGATTCATGTCCATAAGTCAGTCCATAAAATTTATTTCACTGTTGTCAAGTTGTGATTGTGATGAGTCAATGGTGGAAGTTCGAAGAGTTCCGTTCTAAGCAACACATTGTCATTGGACTTGGGCGTACGCATCAAGTCTGACGTCCGGCCAACGTTCGTGGGAGCGGACGTTCATGGGAGTGGGGCGGACGTCGGACCCCATAAAGTTCTGGGGCTACAAAGTCACGGTCTATGGGCCACAACAGAAAAAAATAGAGGCCCCTAGGCCTATTTTCAAAG
Organism: Acanthaster planci; assembly: GCF_054643075.1. Lineage (NCBI taxonomy): Eukaryota > Metazoa > Echinodermata > Asteroidea > Valvatida > Acanthasteridae > Acanthaster > Acanthaster planci. The sequence continues at coordinate 3,726,737 of NC_141789.1, forward strand.
AAAACTCCCCAACTTAGTGTTTCTTCATCGGGTTTGCACTTTTTTGTAATTCTTTAGTCATTAATTCAGATAGAACCGCCATGCATGGTTTAAATGGTGGCTAGATCTGTAGATAACTCTTTTCCAAGTCCCTACAACATTTAAGGCTTCATTTTGACCATGTTCATGCCCATCAGTTGTAAAGAATTCCTTAATGTAAGCATGGAGGAAGGAATGATGTACAGTGTCTGGACACCACTTGACACCCTCAGTGCACAAACCCTATAAGACTGGTCAGAAAAATTCAAACTGTTTGTTAGTGAATACCTCCACACATGTATTTCAGAGCTAAAATTGACTTTTTAACAAACTCCTTGCTAAATAGCTGATAGGTCATTGCAGGGAAAAAGCAACGGCATCTTTCATATCAGTTTATGGAATTCTTTCTGTTTTCCCCAACCCTTTTTCCACACTGCCCTACATGCAGTAGAGGTGCACTTCACAACTCAGGGACTGTCCCTGCATTCGGACAAGTCCCTTTATTTGGGGACAAAACCAGTCCCCTGAAAGAGAGGATGTGTCTCCTTGAAAGGGGACATTTTTTCCCAAGTGGGCTCCCTCATTTTCCATTCATATTTAGTTGTTTTTATGAACTTTGTGCCATGTCACTTGATTACCTATATCCGGAATAAATGATTTTCAGAAAAATTGTTTCAGTGCAGTCTTTTCCCCACCTTTTAATAGCAAATGGTAAATTTGCTTTTCCTTACTTGTAAAGGACTTGTTTACTATTTTCTTCTACATGTATTTTAAGAAATTGACATCAGATTCAGAACACCTTTGCTATGACCATGCCAATCAACAATGCGGATTTAGGAGCCTTGTTAGAAAGCCTCAAACTCCATTCCCTGTCCTTTTAAAATTCGCCTCTAAACCTAGTGACCCCACAATAACAGTGTGAGACACCCCTCTGATATGTCATAATGATCATAAATGGGGCCAACAGTGCAGAAATTGAATGCATTCCATGCATGCACATACAGGAGGTGACTGGAATAAAACCTTAGGGAACAAGCTCGCTATTGTACCCAGACCTCAAGACCCCTGTTTGGTGCTGCATGTTTGCAGACTTGGCACATGTGTACCTGACATATGAGGAAGTTTGTTGCCCCCTCCCTCTCCCCCCCCCAAAAAAAAGAAATTGAGACTGTAAAATACTGTGTGCTGAAATTTTCAAGACTGAAAGGAGCGAAAATTTTGCACTTGGCAGTTGAAATGACTGTGTGAAGAAGTTTTGTGTACAATTCAGTAGGCTAAGAAGAATTAATAGACCATAACCTTGGGTCTGTTTCCTGGGTAAACGCAAGCATTAATGGGGGGGCTGTTTTATGTAATGGAGATGGGTGTATAAAGTGTGTTTCAAGCCTGATTTTCAGGTATTGTACATGTATGTACGGTACAGTAGCCCTGGGGAACAAGTTTAAAATGTCGGGTAAATGTGTTGGTGGTGTGAGACTCAGAATTTGTGGTGAGTCAAAATGAAATTCTTTGGTTTCTGCATTTGAAGTTTCGGCATGGGATTTAAAACAGCAGAATCTACTTTCTAGCATAAACAAAATTAATGAAATGTGCCTCTCAGACAGTGTTCTTATGCCTACAGTTACTTTGACATTGACTGCCTTCATATTGTACAGTAGGGTGGATATATTGCAGTACTGTTGGTCCTCCATGAACATGTACATTGTACACATGTTCATGTACATGTAGCTTGAGAAACGCAATCCTTATACTCATCATGAATTTCCAAATGTCTGAAGTATCAGGATTGGAGTTACTCAAGCTACCGGCATAAGATAAAAGTACCATAAAGTTGCATCAAAATCGTTACTCCTTGGCGTGCTCGAAAAGGATAAATTCACTGTCTCCATATAACGGTCTTTCACTTGTTCAAATGTCTGTTTTCCCTCATTTCATTTGTTACCCTACATTTGAGGTGAGCACTGAGCTGTCACCTCATGGCACATCATGAAATCGATTTGTAAAGTGGATAGCACTCGGACACATGGACAACACTTAAATTTTGCCAGTCGGAAGTGGATATTCCAGTTGAATTGACTCTGTCTTTTGGACATGTGATAATTACATGTATTTGAAGGTGTAATTAATACAAATGTGTGCTGCAGGTAAGATGTACCAGTAAGGAAAGAGGCTGCATACTTGACATGTACCAGTAAGGAAAGAGGCTGCATACTTGACATGTTCATGTAAATAATGTACCGGTATTCACACAGTACATGTATGTGCCCAAGCTCTATACATGTATGTAAGAAGTGGCGTGGCTTTGATAACTGACCCATCATTGGTAAAATAAAAAATACTAGAATGGGTTCATTGTTGAACCCATTGCTGAATCCAATAAGATTAGCCCCAGTGGCTTATTACACATGTACATATGCGCCTACAATTTTTAAATTCAGACAAAGACAACTATGCAAGATTACTTCAGCTCAGATGCTCCGTGCACAGCTCTGTATATTGTGCATCTATAGTATACTGTATCTATCCTACTCTACATTTGGGTGCCTACTGGTAACATTGTACATTTCTGATGTCACCATCTTGAAATTTACTTTCACACTGTACATTGTGGATTTGATAATGGTAAAGCCTTCTTGAAGGCTGTACACAATCCAGGTCTGACCGCTTGATCCTGAGTGCCGTCGATCAACCTCATTTATTATGTTGCCCTCTGCAGAAATCACCAAGGTACTGCGTAACAATGTCCATTCACACTGTAAAGCCAGGACCCCCCATACTGCAGCATAAGAGTCTTTGTAAATTGTATTGTCGTCGGACAAGCGCACAGTTACCCTCACAATTTTTCAGTCCCCTTCCATAGATGTGCCACGTCCTGAGTGAAAGAAGGTGAAAGAAGTGTTGATTAAAAATCATGTGTACAATCAAGCAGTTTAGAAGTTCCACAGTGCATGTACATGTAGTTTGCCTGAGACTTTTTGGGCAAGTTGCAGATTGATGTGCCAGTGGTACTCATTTGTACATGTATGTATGTGTGATACAATATATGCGTTGGAAAGTTTTCTCATATTTGAGTAGATGCACAGGTTGCTGAAAAAGTGACTTTGAAGTAAAACTTAAAAGATGTATACCCTATGTACTGGTACATGTACATGTACATTGTGTTCTTGTATACTACTGACAAGTAGAGACGAAGAGTCGTCTTCAAGTTTTCTTGGGGCAAACAGCCCAGAATGTGTACATGTACATGTATAAATTTATGCATCACAGTTGACATGAGTACCAGTACAGTACCCATGCAACAAAGAGGAAAGATACTGTCGCCTGTACACTTGTGGTTTGTATGGCTTTTTCCTGTATTTTTGGTCAATAATGAGTGATTAAACCCTATAGGGCCTGTTCCCAGTTTTGACCTTTCCCCCAACTTCTAATCAGCTCAGTCTTATCGTTGTCAGGACAACACTGCTAGATCCATAACCTACATGTACAGTGTAACCTTTAAGATGCTGCCGATATCCACTGCCTTCTTGTGCGTTTATGCACTGTACCATACATCCCTCTTCCCTGAAGCCAAATTCCATATTCATTAGAAGCCCATTTGTTCATACATGAATTCTTATCTTCTTGCATTGCCAGTTTGTGAATCAATAGTACATGTATGCATCTTATTGCCCTTGACAGTTGAATGAAATTCAGGGCAAAATTTAAAGCCAGCCTGATGAGGTGCCTTCACTGTTGGTGCTAGCTCTGCCTTGGTTTTGTGTCAAGGAGACATGATGAGCAAAACCAGCTGCTACAGTACATTGTATGTTATACATTACATGTACCTATATATGGTACATGTAGTGTTGTACATGTACATGCACACTGCCAGTAGATTGGAATTTACATCCATGTTGTGCACACACCCGGTACATGTGGAAGTGAAACCAGCATTTGTAGCTGGACTTGCTTTCAAAGACATGTGTATGTCCCATTTCCAAAACAAAGGGCTACTCCTTTTTCACAAATTATTTTGATTTTCAAAAAGTGTGATGTATGTAAGATGCAAATGTGTTCTCCATTTAAAAATGAAATAGTGATATTGGGAGAAATTTAGCTGTAAAAAGTTCTATGGATTTTTATTCCCCAAAATATTCAGTCTCGGCTGAATTTTTACAAAGTGTTTAATATATAACATGTGCATAAATGTGCATGTACCGATATGTATGTATGTGTACAAACCTCATGTGCATACTGGTAGTTTACATGTACATTTGATGCAAACTGGGGTATACAGTTCACTAATTATCAAATGTGGGCAGAGAGCATCAGGACGTGTTTCGACAAGCGATAAATAAAGCAGCTGGTACTCGTTCCTAGCTCTCATATCAACACACTCACTGCGCTCCTGCCCTGCAAAAAAATACAAGTAACTCAGGCAGAAAGATTGCTCACGTGTTAATAACACATCTGGTTTAGAGTGTAATAATTTGCTGCCGGGTCGAAATTATTGAGGTGCTCGGTCTTGGCTTCGTTCATCAAAATCAATACTTTGATGAGAAATTCAGGTGTTCTGTTTATACGTTTTGTTTCAAGATATGAAGGAGATGATGGCAGGATGTGGTTTATTACACTCACGAACAGCCCCACACAAATAGGGGGCCTACATGTACAAATGTATGCACTTTAAAGGTTTCTTCTTTTTGCCTTACACTTTGTTTTCATTGTGGATTACAGGATGACAAAATCCATGGGGGACTTATTTGTCCCTGCCCATTCATACCTGGACATGCATGTATAAAGTACCAGTAATAGGATTTAAAATGCAAAATAAGAACATGCCTCTCTCTTTTTACAAACTTATTCAGTATCATGTAATACACTACACAGTGGAGGACGTCAGGTGGGGGTCCAGGAATGTTGTCAGTATATCTGCGAGTTACTAAAATTGTAGGATACAGGTTTCTGCACTGTGTGCAAGATAAATTAGTATTCCTGCATATACCGGGTATGTGGCACATGCATTGGGCATACATGTACATGTACCTGGTAATCCATCCCTCCTGAAGAAAAATTAAGTTCAGGTAGAGTGCTTTTGGGTTTGTGTCAGTGCAGGCATCCGATGTTAATCAATATTTTGACTGAGATTTCATCTGAGATGCCAACTTTCATGTACATGTATAATCTGCCACCAGAGTTGACCCTTGTGTCAAGTTGGTGTTACTGTTTACATGTGGACATTGATGGAGAAGATTATGTTTCATGTTTGCTTTGGTTTGTTTGTCAGAAAGAGGATAAAACAGAAAAGATATAACAAGATAAAAGCTTGTCCTGTCTGTCTGATTTCAAACTATTTTAGAATTCAATAAGTTTTCAAAATTTGTCCAATATTACTCATACATGTACACTGTACATTTGTAGGCCCCCAACGTGTATGTGTACCGCTATGTACAGGTATGGTAGGCCTGTATTTGTTCTGACCGGTACTTTTGTACAGTACATTTACATGTACATGTAGGCCTATGTACTTGTACATGTCGGCCTATGTACATGTACAGTACATGTACATGTACCTCTATACAGCACATTAGTTATTTGAGAAATAAGGGTTTCAAGCATCTTTCATGTACCGGTAGTCTGGCTGATTTTAATCCTTAAAAAGTTAAAATCAATTTGATTCGAAATCAAATTTCAGATTCCTAACCTGTTCAGAACATTCAGACATTTCACAAGACCCCCAGTGAACTACATGTGCATGTATTTAATCTGTTGTGTACAGTTATAATATAAAGTACCTACCACTGTACCATTGATTATGTCAAGTGGGATTTGCTTGCTAGGATGCTCGCTTTTTCTTGAACCTACTCAAGTTTAGAGGAAATAATTCTCGTCTATGCCCAAAGGATATATATGAATGCCCTTTCAGTTTCACCTCCTTCTTGACCCCAGACAATCACCAAGAATTAATTTACCCCAGGAAGGGAAAAGAAAGGAAATTCTAAAGAACTCCTGTCTATTGACTACTGTGTTCTTAAGTTAAAGTCCAATCTCCCCACATTTTGAAAAGTTCAGTCTCGGTATTGTGTGAGCAAGGTTATATTTGCAAAGTATGAAACCGCAGTCCACTACTTGACATATGTAAGTTAATGGTTGTTTGTTTGATTTTTAACTTGTTTCCCATTTTTGTCCAGAGATAAAGGCCAAGTACTGTTTTTCCTTGCTGTGAGGGGATTCTTTCATGATGATGTCACAAGGACTGCACAATGATTCCTTGATTTCACACCTCATGGTTTGAATGCTTGTCCTCATTCATTGGGTCGAATGTCAGGTTTGGAGTTTGTGCTCCCTGCAAGTTTTTTCCTGCCGAAGAAAAACAAAGGCAGATTTGAAGCAATTTGAAATAATTACTGTGTACACATGTAGGCCTACACAGTAGCTATTTGAACCTCATGATTAACCCTAACACTCCTCAGTCCTCCAACAGGTGAAGGATTGAGGAGGGTTAGGGTTAACCCTAGCAGTACCGGGCATTGTTTGGCTTAGAGTACTCACTACTACAAAATACTACGTAACACTCTGAGTCTGAAGGACCTAGCGCTACAAATTACTATTTCTGGCTACGTTTATTCCATTGTTACTCGTACAGAGAACATTCGGGACTGTTAGGATTAGAACAGGTCTGTACTGTCCTGCCTTAACTACCGGTACTTGTACAAGAAACCTAGCCAAATCAATCCCCCCCAAAAAAAAGAAAATTAAAAATATATATACATGTATATCCCTTTCCTCCCCCCAAAAAACACAAAGCACAAAGTGACAAAACAAACTTATTGAACAAGTAAAAACTTACCAAAACAAGACTAAAACAAAGAATTCACTGGTATATTACTTTTACAACAGTCACACTTTTGAAATATATCTGAATACAGGTGTATAGTTTTCCCTAGTACTAGTCAAGACAAATACGGAGTAGGCCTACATTACTCGTAATTGCAGAATCCGTTCATTTGGCAGTTTTAGTAGAATGGCCAAGTTGGCATTTTAATGTAGAAGTTTAGGATAACAACTACATACTAGTACATGCACAAGGGGAAAATCTTAATGTTTCTGTTGTTGCTTCCAATGACATGTATTTTGTATTCATAAGTTGTCAAATCGTTAAAATGCTGTACTACCTGTACTGTCATTTTACGACATGAATTTTTTTCAAAATGGAAAGTTGCTACCCAGACCTCATTGGCTTTCAACTTGCACTCGTACATGTATGTTGGGATGTCTGTGTTTCAATTCTTCGTTACCAGTAGGTTTTACCATCAACCAAACATGTTTTTCTGTTGTCTTCTACTAGTACCATGTTCCCTGACCCTCTTGTGTACTAACTGCCACATTGATTTGGAGTCTTTCTGTACTGGTACATAATAGGCCTACCAGTTTCTTTAGAACCTAATTTTTTAGAACCCATAGAAAAAAAATGAAAAGACCGAACAGCAGTTGCCAGGAGCTCAAAATGTCAGAGTCCTGACTGAAGGTGTCAGAATTTTGAGATGCATTGTTCAGGAACCTTTATGCCTGAAGGTTTTTAGAGCCGTGTATTGTACATGTACATGATTACGTATACATGGGTACACGTGATAAACACAATAACAGTCTGGAAAGGCCAAACAACCAATAGGCCTATGACTCCTGAAGTTTGTAACTAAAAACTTTACAAAATCTGTAAACTTTCTAAACCACTATAAAACTTTATAAATTGGCTAGTGGCATTTGACGCTTGTGTACAAACGCCTGCATGTACTAATAAAGCTGAGTATCTGGGCAACTCAACACCATTGAACTTTGAAGGTCAAGTTATGGTAGCATTTCAATTTGACCTTGGGCCCTACATACATGTACTGTACATTTACCTATTAACATCAGGAATGATCACTGTGTGGGAGACTTGATAGTTTTCTAGGTAAACAGTCTCCTGGGCAAGATGTACATGTACTGTACATGTACTTGGGGTATGTACCGGTACCCCTGTACATGTTATTCCACAATGTGAATGGGATAGGCAGTCAGGTTGGTGTAATGTACATGTACATGCACACGTAGGACACAACGTAGGACACAGTTATTCCACAATGTGAATGGGATAGGCAGTCAGGGTGGTGTAATGTACATGCACATGTAGGACACAAATCTGTACACGATGTACTGTACATGAGTGTACATGTACAAGTGTTTGTACGTGATCTCTATGACCGAAGTTCAAAGCCTACCTAGACAACTTCATGAATTTTTTTCTGTTTGTATAAATTGTACATGTTCTAGTACCACTACCACTGTGTCGTTCTAGTAACAGTTTTCTGTGTTGTCAGTTTTTTCACCACAGTTATAACATTCAAGCTTCTTCTTATTGTCGTCTTTTGCAATGCCATAGGTTTGTGGTAAACTTACATGTACATGTACATACATTTTCAAACAAGTTGTTTGCCTTTGTTTTTTATGTACCCATCCCAAGGTCTGTTCAACTTTATGCTTCAAATTATAGCACTTTTTGTCCACCATCTTTGAGATTCAGGCCATGGTGATTTGGGGCTTATTGGAAGCATGTACCGGTACAGCTCATTCAAAAACATTACAATACTAACACAGTACTACAGTTTTCGTCAGGCAGTACACATGCGTGATGTACCCGTATAGGGCAGTGAGTGGTGTCCCGCATGCAGACAAACCCTTGTGTATCAAACAAAACTCCCATGAATGACAAACTTCTGTGTACCTTTTTACTTCCACAGGTGATTATTCTTTTGTACAGCTTGAACATCTTGATGTCTTTGCATTATCATTTTGTCAATGTTTGCTATCCACAAATTGTTTGTACTCTTCTGTCCCCATGAATGAAAAGACATTTTGTAGGCAGAAGATAAGTCGCTGAACATTTGAAGCAAAACTTTACAAAAGTTGAGGACCACATGAGTCAGGCACTCCAAACTACTGCCAAGACACAGAAGTCAAAGATATATTTGTTAAGTCAAAGTTATTGTTGAATCTGGCTTTGGTCGACCTACACCTATGTTTTGCCAATGTTGTTAAACATCGGCCTGATCTGATGTCTGGTCCAGCCATTGAGTGAACCCTGTAGTTTCAAGTAGGAGCACTGTAGGTGTCAGTGGACTTTTCTCTGGCTGAGTCAATAATGTGTGCGGAATGGCCAGGGCAAGCAAAACAGCAACTTGGCCCCACACCCTGGGCTTTGCTTTCTGTGAGCATGGAGAATCACCTCTCACTATTGGTTTCGTAGAGTTTTACAAGTTGCATAGAAATTGTACCGTATTTGTACACTGAATTTTGTGCTCACAGTATTTGCCCAGGATTTCTCTGCTTATGCCATAAAAACAGTGATCACAAGGGCAAACTGGTTGGTACCAGCATAGAGCTCTATGGTACCAGTAGAGCCAAAAATGAGGGCTCAGTTTGTTTTTCTTTGCACCCCAAGCCACTGATGAGGTAATGCCCACCAACCATGAGTCATCCCCTTCATGTTATTCACCCTTGGCCCCTTTGTAGCCTGTCCTACTCCATTGTGTAGCCATCCAAGTAATCCTGTGCCTGCACAAGTTTGTGAATTATATTGACTCTGAACAGATTTAGTAGCATCATAGAGTACCTGTGTACTTTTAAAGGAACCTTTTTCCCACATTTGATTCAGTTTAACCCTAAATTAAACCATGCTGGATTCAAGTCATGAAGAAGTTATGACAGCACTGGTATATGTACTTTATCTCGTGCACGTATGTGGACCTGTACTTGCTGTATGTTGCTGATATCAGGAAAAAAGCAATACCTGCTGTGGGGTTCTACAGAGTTCCCCTTTTTTCTGATGCACTAGATGTACATGTACAGAAGGAGTATGTCCTTGGTTTGTATTTCAGCTTTGTGCTCACTCAGAGGTGGGTTAATTTACAAGCTTACATGTACCTTGTCAAAACAGTAAATCATTCAAAGCTTTGTATTCTCAATTTTGGAAAGTACACGTACGCATGTCAACTGTATGTTATACACCAGTGTTCATTTCAAGCATGGTTATAGGGTAGCGCTTCTTTCCTATACCGGTAGCTTATGATGAATTCAATTGCTGTATCTGCCCCCTTAATGTGCCTTGCCTCTACAACTGGTTCTTTCACAGGCCCTTAACGTGATTCTTGGTTGTTTAAGGGGGAGGCATTGTTGTGGGTGGTCATTTTATTGGCATACCACTCCTGACTGGCCACTTCCTTGGGATTTCTATGAGGCATCACTGGCCATCAGTGACTGATCACAGAGCTATGCAAATCAAACCCCTTCCCCCCATTAGATGAGAGATTGGGGTGAGTGGACAAGTGGGTGATGTGGTGGTTTGATAAGTACTGGTACATGTGCCCTCATTGTCAAATAGTCAACAATGACAAACAGTTTGAGTCATGAATGAGAGCAGTTGTTGATCATTCCTGAGTGTGGAGCAATGGGCAGGGATGTTCTAAAGTGACGATGGAAAGGTACAGGTAGTTGCTACTTTTGCAGTGGAGATACATACCGGTATGTACATGTATCGGTACGTAAGAACTTACAGTTTTTAGATTGCTTATAAAGTTCACCTGCTTGAAACCGGGATAGACTCTGGTGCAACAATGTGGGCTAGTTAAAAAAAAGTCATTCTTTGGAGGTGGCACTGTACTGTGGTACATGGTGCGTGAGTGATGAGACCAGAGAGGCTATCCCCTCATGGGATGAGGTACATCATGTTCATAGTATGTGTGTACAGTTGTTAACATGTAAATGTTGATTGGATCATATTATGGGGCTCCTCGCTCTGTGTCTTGACACGATCTTTGTGTGGACCGGATTATTGTGATCTAGGAAATTATTCTACAGGTACCAGTACTGGTATATATATTTACATGTACATTGTATATATACGGCATTGCCGCTGAATGTTCACAAACTGTGGCAATAAGCCACTTCCCAGTTAAATTTGAATAAAATCTGGTACATTGTGTTATCTGATTGCATAGAAACGTAACAATTTGAATTCCCCAGACTAAAGACACTGTTGCTATACCTCGTGACTCGGGGCACGCTTTTGCATAACGACCACCATCTCTGGAATGGACTGGTTCCTTTGTGCTGTTCATATCCATTGAGAACAGTGTATTGTTGCAAGGCGTCTCTTATGTAACTAAGCAAAAGTTTGCCCCGAATCACGAGGTATTGCAACAGTGGTTTTAATATGGAGAAGTCAAGTTGTTATGTTCACGGTAATTTAAAGAACTCGGTGTACCAGATTTTATTCAAATTTAACTCGCAAATGGCTTATTGTTTGCCTCAGTGTTGGGCACAGGGTAGTGATGTTCAAATGTTAGCCCAGTCTTGTTCTTTTATAAATGCTTAGGGGGCTTTTTTGTACTTACTGTTGTAACTTGTACAGTAGTCTTTACATGTCCATGGGCACATTTAATTTTCAGAACCACATACTCAAGTGAACATCAGAGATTTTATTGTGAGTTTTCGGTCATCACCCCCCCCCCAAAAAAAATCAGCATGATCGGGCTTATTAATGCAAAAATTTAAAAAAAGTTTCAGTTGGGAGTCTGAGCAGTGCGTGAAATATGACCATATCTTTTGTTCCCTGGGTATTTCACTATCCAGTGTAGCCATCTGTTTCTGCTTACAGACCCCTCACTGAGAACATAATAGAAAAGCCCTTATAGTGAGATGTAACAACTGTTATCAGCACACACAAAACATGGGGGGAACACTGGGTTTTTCCATTCCATCAGGAAAGTTCAACTTTTCTAAGAAATGAAATGCACATGTGCATCCAATTAAAATTTTTTTTAACACGAGCAATATTGTGTAGATTGAAATATAAATTAATCATGCCGTTACATTCCTGAAACTTGCTCGTTTCAAGCTCCGTCTTTTATGGGATACAGTTCTACAATACCGAAATAAGTTCAAAACTTGTTTGAAAGATGCACATGAATACAATGAGTATACCTACAACTACAGGGTTTGTTGTCACACCACACTCCCATGACTGGCGTGCTCCCATGTTGATGGGAGCACGGAGTGGTGAGGAATCCGTAGTTCCACCTTGCTAGATCTAGGGTAATACAACAAGCAGTTACACAGACTAAACAGAGGAAAATGTATACGTTTTGTACTGTTTGTTGTACAGAGTATCAGAATAATCAAACATGTTAGTTTGGCAAGTTTGTATTACCAAAGTGGAATTGTCTACTGACAGACAGGGCATGTGGACTTAATTATTTTTTTCCCCCAGTGCAGCTTATAAGTTTAACCAGTCATTTGACAAGAGGTCATTAAAACATTCCACTGTACATGTACACCTTGTTTATTTTTCAACAATAGTTTGTTTGTTTGGATTTCATGTGTAACTTTTGTAGGCCTTACATGTACAGTACATGCACATGTACCATACATGAACTGAAGTGAAAATAGGTTATAATTGGACCGATGCTTGTGTTTAATTTCATTCTGATTGAAGAAGGGATTTTTTTTAATCATGGCCTGCAAGTCCTGCAAGTGTGGAGTTTATGTCAAACTGGACTTCATTACAAGATTTCACTTCACAAAAAAATTGCAAAATAATTTCATGCTTTACTTGAAGCCTGCAATATAGTGTTCGCACAAAAGTTGTTAATTTTTAAACTAAACATTAGAATCAGAAGACCATGTACTGGTACCGGTGCATAATCACTGACATTTCTTCAGTTTCTCAATGTGCAATTTACATACATAACAACTAATGCCAAGTTGTGCCAGTACATGTACATTTACATGTACATTGTATGATGAACATCCCATTAGTAATGGGATTACTGTTTGGAGGTCTAATCTGGACTGTCACCTGACGCCCATAACAGGAGGGCCTGATTTGATATTTATGGTCTGAATTAAGCAAAGCTGAACAATTTTCTGGTTGCCAGGTTGAAATCCACAGGCGTCAGAGGTCAAGAGAATGGACAGGCATGGTCGTCAGACTTGCCTAGCAACCCCATTCTTCTGGGCTTTTAATCCAGCATGTAGCCACCAGAAGAAGTTGTCAGTTCATAAAAGTCAGTGTCAACAAAGTCGTAGGGGTAGTTACTGTCAGCTTCTATCAGTGAAAAGCATGCTAAAACTGCTTGAAGTGTATCAAAATGAAATGGCCTGATGAACACATGGAGAATCGTACTCATGTGCAACATGTACTGTACTGGTACTGTACACCCATGGGCCAGCTTTTAGGGTCTCATATGATGTTTACCATTGTTATCTGAAGAATTTCTTTACCACACCTAAGCTTTCATTGCTTATATATGTATGTATGTACATGTACGTGTACCTACATGCACATGTACATGGACACATGACTTGTATAACAGTGCATGTTTACTTTCAGCTGGTAACCCTCCTCCCACAAGTGCCTTCCCCCTAAATTTTATTGAGATGAAAAAGTGTGCAAGAATAGGTAGGCAGGGGTAGAATTACACACACAGACAGTGTAAATTGATGAAAATGTCTGCACCATTTCATGCATACATTGTACATGTACGTTTCTGTCTGTTGCTGTGTTTAGCACTCCAAGTCTAAACCATGAACCTTTCTGTTAGAAGGAAACAGGTCTGACATGTACATGTACAGTTGTACATGTACCTGTGCTGGCAGATGAGGACAATTTTCAAGTATTTTGAAGTCTGTCAGTGTGCCCACCTGCATATCATGCAGACCAGTTACATGGAACTTCTGCTCCACCTACTGAACATCACAGCTCATCTGTATTTGAACTCATCAGTCCCAGCGTTGAGTAGATTTCCTCATAATTAACTTATATCCGCCCCCCTTGCTTCACTGCCAGCTGTGCAAAGCCTGTTCATTTTCCCAAAGCATGCCACCTCTCACTTCCATCCCCAGTTGTTTGAAACTGGTCTTTCTTTAATCCAGTGATGTGATTTTTTCCCTACTCGAGAGGTCACCCTTTGTATCCCTTCTTCCAGTCTTACCAGTAATACCCTTTAAATCCTCCTGGTAATTTCTGCTTCAGGCTTAGCGCCATTAAATGAAGTGCCTGTGGCACCGTAGCACAAAACAGATTCTGCACTTTGAATTTTTTCTCTCCTTTGCCAATACACGCCATTACAGTTGAAGCTAATTCAGCTCTGCAACTAATGCTTAGATTATTCAACTCAAAAACCTATTTCAGAATGCCACAAAGATTCTTTTCTTTGTGGTCAGAGGTTTTTCTGAATGAATGACTTCACCTGTATGTTAATCATTTATAAGCTGACCTTGCCTTCATTTGTGCCTACAGCAGCCCAGCAATTATGATACCCTGACTTGTACCAGTAATGTGAGGTGATTACATCATCGTTCATTCCAGTTGGTAGGGTACGACCTGGAGTTTTTGAGACTGTGGAGTGGGAAAAACTAATTTATTTTGTCATGTACACTTATGATTTCTGAAGAAGATTGTTTAAAGGATACATGCACATGTACCGTACATGTTGCTACAGTAATACCCCCCCCCCGGGTAAGTATGGTAACATCTGCACCTTCGTGCATCCATGGGTGTTTTCCATTAAATGTACATACAGGATTTGAATGTTTTGTGCATGGGTACAATGTATGTACTAGCATAGTAAACATCAACACAGATTGATTACTTTTAATTCCCCCCCACACACATTTTGGTTCAGGTTTTGAATTGTCCATATCCCCCCCCCAAAAAAAAATCGAGTAATTTTTTTCTTTCCGTCATTTTTCATGAAACTACATGTAGTACATGTAGTTAACATGTCATAAAGTACAGTGTACTTTCATTATTTAAAACTTACATTAAAATGACTTTATTTAGTGACTCACAAGGTCATGACTTGAACCCTTGACTTTCTCTGAAATGCAGCCGGAACATGTTTGTACTGGTACCATACATTATTGTACTTGTACTGTAGATTTATAGGTACTGTACCTTTAGTCTTAAAATTTTATGAGGCCCATACTCTCTCCATGTATTTACGTGTACATGTACATGTATGGTACATGTACATGTACATTGCCCTTGTTAAATGAGAAATATAGCATTGGCCTTTTGCCAAGGTGGCAATTGAAAAATGTATAGAACAATCATGGACATTGACATTGAAATTTTATTTAGTAAAATGGTCCACAGTCTTCCAATGAGCAGCCCTGCCTGGTCTGATGAAGGGGAAACCAAATTGACTGATGAATATTGTGAAGTGATTAATTTGGAGGTCAGTCTTGCCAGATGCTCTTAGATTGTGCCTTGTAATAATGGCAGTAAGTGAACAGGTGGGAGCAGTGCACTTTTTTGAGTTTTTGTATAGTGTTCCAAGGACCCTTTCTAATTGTAGAACACAGTTCCATTCAACAGGACTAGAAGCCTGTTTGTTTCACATGTGGATCAGGATCTTGATCAGTGATCTCAATGCTGGTCGAATGATTGGGCAGGGTTTGGTATCAGTGAACCAGTGATGGTCACTGATCAAGATTCAGGTCATTGTGATACAGACCTCTATAGATATGAGCTAGGTGTACAGGAGCTGGGGATTCTCTGCCATACATGTAGACATGATAGAGTATGGGTCTGTATTGACGAAGAGGTTTTCAGATGAGGAGGGGCGGGGACCACACGTCTTATGAAATTGCATTCAGTTGGCAAAATAATGAAGAATTTGAGATTTAATTTTCAGACCCCTTTTAATATTTATATGCCATAAACCATAGATGTATGCAGTTATGCCATTCATACCATACATGTACATGTGCTTGCACGTGAACATGACTCAGTACGTGTACATGTGTATGATGTACTAGGGACAAGCAATATGCCCCCAAAGATTCTGAAAGCATACATGCATGTACATGCACATGTATTGGATGCTGTGCACGGTGCTGATGCCACCTTTCCCGAAGAGCCATAACCTGATTGGCCCTTACAGTACGTACCGGTACTTTGCATACTGTACAGTACAGATGGAACGCGCTTGTCGGTACATGTACTGGTAGCCTACATGTACATGTACATTGTGCATGCAAATGAAGTTGAAAATCATGAGGAGGTCATGAGGAGGCCAGTTGGAGTTTTCTTAGTAAAAACAAACATTGCTGCACAGTAAAAAAAAAAATTCACTAAAACTAAATGCACATTTGGTAGCAGCAATTACCTACCGGTACATGTACACCAATGCATCTACAGTATACATGTACATGTATACAGGTATAAGTACATGTACATGTACATATATGTGTACAGTTTACTCCAATCCCACTACGTTTTTTCTACAGGCACCCTGCTGAAATTAGGGTACATATGTAATTTCAACAAGAATAAAATACTGAATGGTGTTTACTGAATCCAGTACGGTACATTGCAGTGAATGGCGAGAAGAAATGTTTGTTGATCCCAGATCAACAAAACCCTACAGAAATCCTCAGCATTTGGATTTTCATAGAATATGGTTTGAAGGGAATAGATACATGTACCTTGTAAAATCTGAGATGCCCAGACTGAAACTGAGCACATGAGTCCCTGGTACATGTACATGTAGGTCCAGGAATGCGTATACCGGTAGCAGGTTCCTAAAAATATGGGTCATTAAATAATGTTCAACCATGGGGGTTCATTTTTCCTGAAGAGAATAGCAAGGAATTAATTTCCAATGTCTGATGTAATGAGGGAAGTCCTGGCCGATATCTGAAACAATGATGACTATGTCCATCTTTCAACTTAATTGGAGTTAATGAATTAAAGTCTCGAACGTCAGCATTTTTGACGGGCGGGAACAACCTGTTGAAATCCTAGCCAATAAAATTTATCGAGGAGTGATAATTCCCTCAGTTATTTTACACATATTTATATGTGGTGAAAGGTGATAATATTTACACATATTAAAACCATAATCATGAAATTAAAAATACCTCTCACAATTAATTGGGTCCCGAAGTCGGCAGTCGCAAACGTCATTTGATTCTGTTATTAGTGTCAAAAAAATCTACTGCAAAAAAGCAGCGAGTAAAATCAAAACCAACACAAGCTTTAATAAAGAGTGAAAAAGCACCCTCAAACCATCATCATTTTACAACGTGACTGATCATATTTTTTTCAAGTACATTTCCAAAAACCGCAGTCCAAAATACCGATCATGGCAATTTTGTGGCTTCCGTCATTATCTTGCTGTGGCCTGTTTGACCTTTGACATCAACCAGATAGTGCACCCTCTTTTTCATTCAATATTTATGAGCCCCTCCACCGAATGGCGACGCTCAAGGATTTTCTCTTCAAACCAAGGTTCTCGAAAGAAAATTGGTATTGCTTAATGACGTTTAAAAAAAATGAGGCCCGAGACATAAAATACGATTCATGATGAAAATTTCAGATGACACCAAGATTGCAGGATTTAGAAATTTTATTGATCTTTCATGCTCGAATATATGAAGCATTCTCCATGTGTTAACAGGACCGATATAGCGGAGACAAAGCCAGAATTACGCAAAAATATCAAGCAGTCAGACAAGAACTTGCACTTATGCTCGAATATATGAAGCATTCTCCGTGCGGAACAGGACCAGTATAGCGCAGAAAAAGGCATTATGCAGCGAGGCATGCCAGAGGCCTGCAGAACTGGAGGTAATTGAAGGGTACTCTTGTGTGACTTTTTTAACACCCTGCCACCTGGTACTTTATTGGGGTTGAACTTCTTCAGAGCGAAAAAAAAACACTTGGCTGGAAAGGTGTAGGGGCCACTTGGGTGTCAAGTTAATTAGTGTCATCTCTCTTGGGTGCCATCAGGGCGTGGAATTAAATTTTGTGGAAGGACTAAAAGAATTGGTTAGTCATGTTGGTTGGGTTCGTTGACTAAATTGACACGTGATTCAAGAGTAGTCTGAATTTACTTGAATTTTGAATCTGTGGACAATTGAGAACATGTTTGTTAGTTGTTCAAATTAGATGTATTGCCTATCTTTGTGGATATAAAGCTGATACATGCTTTTCCAACCCATCCCCATTAAAATGTTTAAAAATACAAATGTTTCAATTCATCTGCATGTGTCAGGAGCTTACATGTACATGTATATGTATGTTTTTGGTAAGTGTGTGTACGCTTAATTGCTCTGAACTAGTACAATACATGTACATCATATACTGTACATGTACATGTACACGTTCATTGAACCAATGTACATGTACTTAGTATAAAGATGAACCTGATGCCACTTTATTTTTTTAATTTTAAGGATGATTCAGAAATATTATTAAAAAACCTGTAAAAACTGGCTCGATTGAAATTGGCTTTTGTGGTGAATCCCCTGCAATAAAATTTTATAGATGAATTCTACCATCTACATTATCACGTTAATGTATGCCTAAAAAGTACAGTAACCTCACTGTGAACGTTACTTTGTTTTGTGGAAAATATGCAGGGTGGTGCAGATGGTAGTTTTAAATCTGCATCGTGTACATGTACATGTATGTAGACATCTTTCCTGGAATAACTGTCTGTTAAAGTACATACGCCCTACATGTTACAGGTACAAGGGCATGTACCGGTAAATAATGCAATTACTGGTTTCTCTGATTGGTCATTGGTAGTTGTGACACCAGCAATGTCCCAGTCATGATTTCATGTTTGGTTTGTGCGCTATGGGTACAGGACACGGTCAACTTCTTCAACTTCATTTCCACATATATACAAAAGTAGAATATACTCGAAAGGTACCGGTACCGCTAATGTAAAGAAAAACATGCGGTTGGGGATCACTAAAAAGCAAAGCTTGTCAAGTAGCTATCCCCACAGTTAATAGTAAACAATTTATATATACTGTACTAAAGAATTAACACACGAACACATAACATTAGCCCTAGCTGCCCAAAACCTGCCATACTCCAACAGCAGGTTGTGAGGTTTTGGCAGGTTTGGTACCATACCTGAGGAACTTGTTGAATTTTGTGAGTCTTGGGATGAAAGGCCCAGGGAGATGGTGTTGGATTCTGTGTGAGTTGGGACACACACGGGTCACTGTGTGGAGTGTCTGGCTTGCTGTACCAATTGTTGGACTATGCTTGATTTTGTCAGGTTTGGTACTGTTCAGTGCAAGTCATCCTATACTGCATAGACCCATCCATACCATATCACTCAAACTCCATCGGGCTCATTCTGTTGGAGTTTATCAGGTTCGGTACACTAACCTGCATGTACAAGTACACAGACAAGTACATGAACCTATTGGATTTTGTGAGGTTCCGTATGCTTTGTAGTGCAGGAGCCTAGGGGGTTAGGGTTAGTAAGAGTATAGGAATGACATAATTAGAACCCACCCTGCAGCTGCAACCCCATGAAAAAGAAACACTTTATACTTTGCAAATACATGTAATGTCGAGAACGTCGTGTATGAACATGTACAAAACATGCACATGTGTGTACATTGCATTTACATTTCGCTGGGTGTACATATGGTATACGCGTGTATATGTACATGTACATGTACTGTACGTACTGCAAAGAACATACAGTCCATACATGCACTGTACTTGTTCATAAACTGTTGTGAATGAAACAAACCATTTTCAGCAGGCAACCACCTTGTCTGTGTGTTTAATTTGCTTGAGTCGAGTTATAATCATGAATATTCTGGAAATTCATAAGTCCCATGGCCATTTATGATTACTCATCAACAGTTAAACAACAGTCAGCACCAAGTGCACACTGTTATGCATGATGCAGAAAACACTACTGCCAAAAAAGAACTGTTGACTAGTGAAAATGCTGGTGGACTAGTGAAATACTAAAAAGCCATCTCTGCTGGTCCAGTTGGCAACTTAACCGCAAGTGAGAAAAAGTTAAGGGTAAACCCTAATTAAGTTTGAAGTTTTTTACCATATGGGAGAGTACATCATACCGTATCATACATGCATGTACATGTACATCATTTACATAGAGTGAAGCCACTCTTGAAATAGTGAACATGTACTATACCATACATTGTACTGTTTTGATTAGCAGGTTTACTGGCCAAGTTCATATTGAACTGCTCAGGAGTGCACGAACAAAGCCAGAGAATGCACACGGTAAATGCACAAAGGTGAGATTACAAAATGCATGTAAATTCCAGACTTCAAATTATCACAGTGTTGTAAAAATTCCATTTTTTATAAGGCTGAAGTACTTGAAAATTCCTCAGTCAAGTACGTTTTGCCTAAAATAACTTTTAGGGCAATGATAGTCTGGAGTTGTAAGTTTTTTTTAATCTTACATGTACATGTATCATTCATTTTCATCCAGTGTAGTGGACTACACTGTTGCATGGCACTTTTAAAAACAGTACAACAGGGCAATTTTATAAACAAATACTGCTTGATGTGAGCCTGCAAGTACAGATATTAATTGTGTTCTGTCATTAAGGACTTGGGGTCAGTGAACTATATGCCTCCTTAATCATCAATATATGCACATTATCAACGATTGTAGCACCTAATGGTACTGTGGTCATTCTTCAGAAGTCTGTCAGTAGACCAACAAGGTTGGTTGCTTATTTCTGTCCAGCTGTTGTTTACATTGGTCATCTTCATTAATTAGACAATCCTGTCTTACTACCATCTGTCTTACTACCTACACACATGGGCTTGCATTCTTTGCTCAGATGAGGAAGCATCTGAGTTTGGGTCAGTGAAAGGACCTGACCTGACAATATTTCCTGAACTGTGAGTAATTTGATGAAGGCAGCTCTCACATTTTTATGAACCCTGCTGGTATGCATCCAGGTGCCTATAAATACTTGTCATTAGCTTGTATTGCAGCCATTGTTCAATTTCCCAGATGCTGAGAATGGTGAAATTGGAGAAGTTCTTGGCAAAGAATTGAAGGTTCGTCTTTCTTGTTAACTTTGTAAAAGTTGAAAGTTCAGTACATGTACTGATATGCATACATGTTTATTGGTAAATATCATCCAACATGGCAAGGCCTGAAAAATTGGGGCTTAAACAAATTGTAAGTGAATTTTTTTGTCCATATCCAACCTAACCAGACCTATCCAGCCTTCCCATCTTAATTACCAAGATCTCTGCTCACTACCCCTGCCCCCTCCCTCCACACTGACAGGGCAGGGCATAAAGGCCCTCTCTGTCACTGCATTTGTCAGCAGCTCCCCACACCCCCACTGTGGCCCCGAGGGCCAGTGAAGCAGACACAGGGTCAACAGAGGCCAGAACACTCCCCAAAAAGTGGATGTGCCCATCACACACCCAGCGTGACACTCGATGGGCCTACTGGTACATGTACATGTACATAACCATACCAGGGTCCATTACAACCATTCTTTTTGCTGATGAAGTGTCATAACCCGGCACATGCATTGATGTACATGTATACTGTGCCCTCCCTGAAGCATTGTTCGAACTGGAATTGTTTGCCAAAATCCCATAGACCATGGTTACTTTTTTTTTCCACTTTAACTTAATTTAAACACTAGAAATATCCTCGGAAATTGCCCCCTCAGTTACTTTTTTCCTGAGTCTGTTGGTCACTTTCGACCACCAGACCTCTAAAGACTAGCGTGGTTCAACTTATTCAGACTTGTTGGCAAATATGTCTTCAGATTTTCTCAACCACTTTCTACTCTTGTTGTCAGCCACTGTGAAGATGTGTATTACCGATAGTTTGCAGTACCGGTACACATACATGTGTATTATTGTTTTTGCACACACCAAATGTGTAATATTATAGTTGGAAGGACAAGGAGAGGAGGGTAACCCCAGTGAGACCACAGACCTGCTGTTTGTCACTGAACATACATGTACATGTACATTGTACCACCTGTTACTCGTTTTGTTTGTATACTTGCAATTATAACTGGAGATGCTGTGTGCTGTATGATAACAATTTTGAAGCCCTTTGGCTTACTCTGAGCCTCATGCTGTTAACTACAAGCTGAGCTCAAATGAAAAACGAAAACAGTTTTATTAATACTAACATCACTGGATTGGCAAGTTGCTAATCAAGAATTTGCATTTGGTTTTAATACTAAGATGAAAGGTGCAGTAAGGTTACATGTCAAACGTTACTGCTACCGTCCTTGATTTGTAACACACATGTACCACCTTTTCATAGGCAGACCTACAGTTTTGAGGATTACATGTAGCCATGAATCAGTTCATGTGTATACTGTTTGGTTGTCATAATACATGTACATTGTACATGTATATGTACATGTAGGTAATGTGAACATACCGATGTGGTATATGGATCGCTTCATTCACAGTCACTTGAACTGACACTGACCTGGCCTGTACCCAAACCTGGAACACTTAGCCAATCCAAACACAGCCCACCTCACCTGTTGGCACTTTCTTGGTCCTGATGAGGAGCACTTAGAAATTTGCATACCGTTCCGGTACTTTGCTGAGGTTTGCTCTGCCAGCATTTGTGATTTTTTTCCAGCCAAAAAAAAATTATAATGTGTAGTTGAAAACAGTTTCTGTATGGGGGGTTCTGTTTTTGCTTTTTTAGTATTTTCAGATTTGGACAAACCATAACATCACATGTCTACCCTAGTATGTTCTGACCAATCACACAACTTCCTCTTGCAAAGGGATTGCAAAGGGATTTTGGCATGGCAAGGCATGTTTTTCTTAAGTGTCAGAGCGTATGGCGCAAAAACCATAGACTGAAGTATTCGGTTTTCAAGAATATGTTCGGCGTGCAAAAAAGTGAATGGTACATAAGGGTACATGTACAGTACATCACACACATACCGGTACATGTACATGTATGTGCATGGACTGTATCTACAGTACCCAATGCCGTGCATTCTAAGCCTCATTTCTGCCGATGTGATAAGAAATTCCTTGCTACCGGCATGAGATACATACATGTTCATGTATGCATTGTTACAGTTGACAAAAGCTGTGGCATTTTGCCCTGGCTGTAACTTCTTGTCAGACCACTATTTTTATATAATTGTAATGTATAATTGCACCATACATAGGTACCAACGGAGTGTACAATGCATGTACACTGTATATTATCCACTTGTCACTGCTTCACACTTAGGTAATTGAAATTACAAGAATAACAGTGTTCGTGCAGGTATTGTCAATCCTAAACAAGTTATTAAAATGATGTGGATGTGGCCACGCATGGTTAATTGCCTTTTGATTTTATAGCCTTTCTGTTATTGTTACTGCTGACTCATTCTTTAATAAAGACTAAGTACCTGAACAGTGGTGGTGTTTATTTTGCCAAACTCATTTGGTGATCTGATGTATAGTGCCATAAGTGGCAATACTGTGGCTACCCTGTCAGAAATATTTGTCGTTAACGACTAACTGCATGACTCAGCTGCCATCCAATAGGACTAGAGACAAACACATCTGAGTTTATTTGTTGTGAAATGAAACACAATTTGTTATTTTTGCCTTCATACCGGTATCTGTTTGTCTGAGAAATGAAATACCGGCAGAAGAAAGATGCCATTAGTTTTTCAATGCCACACAGGTTTATTACGTGATGGTTTAAAAAAACAAGTTTAGCACCATGCCTTAGGGTTATGATATTGGTCAGACAACATGACGCCATATGTGTTTGTATTAAAGCCACAGGTTTTTCAGTTCATCGATACTACCATCACAGTTACTCCACATAATCTTTTAGTATTCTGGGCAGAGATTTGAGCGAATTGAAAGTAAGTCATGAGATTGTCATCCCCCAGGCTAAAAGCACTGATTTGCTTATCATTTGACAAAGTGGCTGAGACCTTTATTGAACATAATGCTTGTACATGTAGCTCATGTATGGTACATGTAGGTACAGTACACAAACATACACAAATGCACATTACACTGCTGAGTACATGTAAGGTGAGCTCCTGTATGGTACATGTAGTTGTGAAACCGTCAAGTTTCTTGGAGTAAATGACTGCTTTTTCCAGAGAGTAAATTTGTTACAAGGGATTGGGGATCAACAACACATGCTAGCCAGGTACTGGTATGCAGTGGAGTCTGTCGTCCATGATGTATTTTCCTATGATGTGATCTGTTATTGAGATTATGTTGAATCTGTTTTCACAGTTACCTGAGACATGAACATTACCAGTCGTGAACCTTGTTTTTTACTCTCTGTGCTGTCAAGTGTGCTTGACTTTGATAGGGGAACATGTCATTGAAGCTTTTTTCTCTATTCCATATTTATACTTGTTTAATGTGGAAGGGTTCATTCCTTTTTTTCTTAACTCTGTGTACTTTGGCATAAGAGTCACATAGAAATGGAATCAATGCAAGGAACATTTTCTCTCTGTTTGCAGGCTTGATTTCTCCAGAGACAGCTGCTGAACTCCCCTTCCTGAGCCCTTGCCCCCACATATCATGGAAACATGCGCTCCCGGAGTCAGGCACAGTACATACTACAACTTCGCCAGGAGTGGCTTGGGTCCCGTGCAGCATTACAAGTCCGCCTCGGACGGCGACTCCCCGGACGCTTCCATGCCCATGGGCAGTCTGGCCAGTCCACTCGTTGACAGCGGATACCGGGAGGGCAGCGTAACCTACAACCACGAGGAGCTGGTCTCTGGGGGCTACAGCTGGGGTGAGGGGCCGGTCAGCACAGGACCTCCGACAATTACCCCAGTGAGCGGCCAACTTGAAAAGGTACCAGTACATGCATGAAATGCTTGCCTGTCCAACAGATTACCAGTTTAGATAAATTGTTTATGTCATAGCATAGTTCTTCTCAACTTTAAATTACCAAACAGTCATGCACTGTTTATTTTTGTAACGCTGGTTTCCAGCTGATGTTTTTTTAGCAGGCAAATTGGCTAAGGTTTACTGTTTGTTGTCTTCTTCCTTTTAATCGGGGTACATGTATACCAGTATGTACGCTAGCTTTTAAAACTGATCTGTGGATTCATTTCTATGCACCAGACAAAACTTCGGCTAAAAGTCCATTCATGTAGCACTAAAAATCCTGAATCTTCCAATGTCTGTGTAATTTTTTGTACAACCTAAGGGCCAGCATCAAAGAAAACACACAAAACACTGTATTGCTCAAAATATGTGAAATTGCCCCGTCATGTAGTTTACACACGTATGTCCCAAAAACTGTTATATAGCAGGGCTATAGTTGAGTCCGCCATAAATCTATCATAGCTAAATTATCCTTAAGCTAGGCCACAAGTCATTCATATTTACTATGACTAAAGCATTTCTTTGCCATTGTTCATTCTTTTTATTACTACGTGTATGTAACTGGTCATGTGAAAGGCCTTGTGGCTGGACTCACCATGATGCTTGTCAGGAATTCAACCATGTCACTGTGGGAAGGTACATGTACTTGAAACTCAAGGCAAGGCCCAAGTCAACTGTCTTTTCTTCTTTCCTGGGTTTTTTTCACCAGTTCAAGCAGCATTGTATGATCCGTCCAGTCCCCCTGAAGGCAGCATCCCCATCCCGCTCCTTAGACTCCCCCTGCAGCACCTCATCCCGGCGCAGCCTCCCCGGCTCGCCAGCCAGCATGCCAGACCCCCACCCCAGTGATCGTCCCCATCAGCAGCAGCCGATGCAGCAGCAACAAAAGCAGCAACAGCCCCCAGACGTCGTGCTGACCAACCACCCGCAGCAGCAGCACAGCTTTGCTGGCAATCACTTCAGTGGGTTGCCAACGAAATGCCTGTCCCTGCAGGACATTACACCCAAGCAGAAGAACTACCATGACAACGGACCACGTGGTCCTTCATACGGGGACACCAAGGTACTGGCAATATTCTTACCTCATTTCATTTTTGTGTGTCTGAAAGGTATAGTACATGTACTATCCATCTATCATTTCCAGATGTCCAGCACTTGGAATTGACAACAAAATGCAAATAATTACCAACTTTGGCCATTAATACTCAACCTTTGACAAGAAAAAAATTGTATCTAACACTGCAGAGAAAGCAAGCAGCTTTGAAGATGTGCCTTAAGCTGAAACTTTGGCTGCTGTTTGAAATTGCTAATTAAAGCCTTTCATAGTAAAAGTTTGAAGTCCTGATGTG
Organism: Acanthaster planci; assembly: GCF_054643075.1. NCBI lineage: Eukaryota > Metazoa > Echinodermata > Asteroidea > Valvatida > Acanthasteridae > Acanthaster > Acanthaster planci. The sequence continues at coordinate 3,752,804 of NC_141789.1, forward strand.
GACTCCTGATATATGGTCTGATTGGGCTCCAGGCCACTTCCTCAGGCAAGCATTTCCCAGAATTATTTTTTCCCTGAATTATTCATGAAAGAAGTTTTAGTAATCTTCTGTCAAGTTGGTCACATTTCTGCGGTGCTTGCATTACAGTAAAAATGTCAGTCATCATAAGAAAACTATTCTTGTTTTTAGTGTTTTATAAACCTACAAAGATCATCCCCAGCTCAGCCTCACATTCAATTCAAAATTATTTCAGACCCACATAAATGTCGTTTCATGCAACCTGAAACCATTAGGATTTCCTAAGCCCCATACCATATGCAACAAAATCCAAAAATGGCAATTTTTGGTCCCAGCTTAATTCTGCAGGATTCAAAGCAGTGTTTTTTCATACATGTACAGAACTCAATATCCTCTCTTCCTGCTTTGAGCAAAACAAAACCTCTCTGAATCTTTCCACTGAGACATTGTTCGTATTAAAGTTTAGGATCACAGGTTCTTAATTTTTTTAAATAGATACTAATCCACAGTCTTAATTTCTTGTTGGAATGGAATGTTAAGGCATGGGGCAAGCAGCCAGCCCAACCCAGGCGCCTCCAGCCGGCGCATTCCCTGAACTACCTCAACCGCACCGCCCAGAACCTCCAAAACCATAAGCTGCTGCCAGACTATAAGCGGTGCCACATCAGCCAGTCCAGCAGCCAGGTCGACAATCGCAGCCGCAATGGGAGCAGCAGCAACAGCGGCAAGAAGCCTGTCCGCGTCAGTCACGTCAACCCATCTTACGGCCATGTGATGGATTACAACAGCAACCGGGTGGACAGGAAGTCATCAGCTTCATCCTCATCCCATGTGTCTTTGGTCGTGGAGGAGACAGAGATGGATGAGATTGCTGCGCTCAGGCAGAAAGTGCTGGTAAGTCAAGTCCATTTTTCTCCCCTCTCCACAATCTTACATCTCGGAAGTACATGTAGATCTAATTGTTTGTGATCATTGCCTTTCTCCTTCTTCCAAGAGATGCACGACCTTCATCAATTTGAAGACTCAGGCACATTGAAATGAGAAGCAGTTACAGTTTTAAAGGTGGGAGGAAAACTCCGGAGGAATATTATGGGTAAAACCCACAGAATTAAGTAGGGACTGAAAACCCAACCCTCATGTGGACTGAGCCGGGATTCGAACCCGGACCGCAGAGGTGGAAGGCAAGGAAAGAACCACTACACCAACCGTATTCCCCAAAGAATTAGCAACATGCCTTCAGTTTGAGTTCACTCAAACAGGACTGGTGCATCTAGCCCAATCAAGCTTGCTTAACCTGAACTCCTTGGTCCAGTGTCCCTCAAGGTCTTCCTAACTTTGTTGTCTTGATTGTTTATTCAATATGCCATTTAACTTGCCAAATATTAGGACTGGACTCAGGACATAGATTTATGAAAGCAGTTTCTTCACTAGAGTTATTGTGTGATGCCTGGAAAGTAATGCTTGAGAATTTGATTAACGGGAAATCATTACGCCCCCTGTGCCCGTAACAGGAGAAGGAAGCACAGCTGACCACACTGCGGGACACCATGGACAACAACGAGGCAGCCATTTTGAAAGTTCATGAGGAGAAACACAGAGTGTGGAACGAGGAGACGTCGTGGCTGCGGAAGGAGCTCCAGGAACAAGAGGATACCTCCAGGAAGATTCGTCACTCACTGCAAGCGCAGGTAAGGCCAATCCTTCAAAAAAAAAAAACCACTTTAACCCAACTCCAATGTGTACTCTCCCTGCTCAGTTTCTCTCCAAAATCAGATTCCATGTTAAAAAAATTAATAAATTTACAAGATTTTTACAACTAGCTACTTTGGTCTCCTGTACAGATTTACAAGCTTGAACAGGAGAAGAAATCTCTGCGGGAGAAAACTGATGCCTCTCAGCATCCACCCAGTAAGGAGGTGGAAGACCTGAAATGGCAGCTCAGGAATCTCAAGGAGCAGTTGAGCCTCAAGGCCCAGGAGATCTCCAACCTGAGAAACAAGCTCACCTACCAAGAGCAGCGGCTGAGCCAGCGGACCAAGGCCGTAGCCTCGCTGGAGGCAGAGCTGGAGAGACTCAAGCAGGAGAGACAGACTACGGAAGAGACTCCAGAAGCCTGCAAGAGGCTCCTGAAAGAGAAGGAGGCGGAGCTTGGTGAGGCCCGGGTGGAGACCAACCACTTGAGGGATCTCAAGGAGAACCTGGCCCAGGAGGTCAAGCTCCAGGAGGAGGAGCTGGCCCTGCTGAGGACAAAGGTCAGCAGCAAGGATAAAGAGCTGAGTCAAGAGAGGTGTGAGGTGGCATACCTGAGAGAGGTCCAGGAGAAACTCAACCAGCAGCTGCAGAAGAAGGCCAAATCAGGAGGAGGCCTGCTGCCAGGAAAAGGCAATCCTACGAGCAATGCGAACAGCTTGAAGGAAAAGCTGGCTCAGCGGGAGAAAGAAATTGCTCAGGTGAAGGAGCAGCTCAGGAGGATACAAGAGGATAAGGACCAAGAGGTTACGAAGCTCCGACAAAACCTTAAGGAGAGGAGCAGTGAGATTGAGAAGCTGCAGAAAAAGCTGAGCGAAGCAGAGAAGGACCGCAGCATGCTCAGGAACAAGCTGTCCAGTGGGAAAGCTGGGGGCGGCAACAAGATGACGCCCTTGCAGCGGCAGCTGGAGAGTGACTTCATGGACTTGCAGGTTAAGCTGACCACACGGGAGCGGGAGGTGTTCCAGCTGAAGAGGGAGCTGGTGCTCCTCCAGGAGAAGAGTGACAGCAATGCGCACAACTTGAAAGTGCATCTCAAAGAGCAGGAGCAGCAGGTCCTCCAGGACAGGTTGCGCCAGCGGGAGACAGAGATTGGCTTCCTCATGGACAAAGTGAAATCACGGGAGTCTGAAATTGCTTCACTGAGGGAGGAACTGGAAAAATCTGAGCCTCGTTGCCGGGCTAGAGACTCTGAGGACACCCAGCGGAGGGCAGATGAGTGGGAGAGAGAAGTGGCCATGCTGAAGAGCGAGTGCACAGAGCTACACACTCAAGTCTCAGACCTGAGAGAGGAAAGTGCAATGTACAAGGAGAAACTGGACAAGATCAGCAAGGGGGTCCGCAGCCTGAGCACCAGCCAGTCCAATCTGATCAACCTGGGCAAGACAGGCAAGCTTCCCCAAGGAGCTACCGCCACCAATTCAGGGCCCCCTGGGACCACAGTTGAGGATTCTGGACTCCAAGAGGAGGTGGGGTCCCTGCGGGAGCAGCTGGCAGATACCAGGAAGCGGCTGCAGGGCCAGGAGGCAGCCTTCGGGCGGGAGCGGCGGGTCTGGCAGGAGGAAAAGGAGAAGGTGATCAAGTATCAGAAGCAGCTGCAGCTGAATTATGTGCAGATGTGCCGCCGCAATCGCAGCCTGGAGAGCGAGTTACAGCAGCTGACCATGGAATTAGAACACAAGGAGATCAGCCACTGCTGAGAAAGAACAAATCATGTCACACAGAGCTCCTTCAATCCATTTGCAGCCAACTGAGCTATCAGTGCAGAAGTTATCAGGTCTGGTTGTATGTTTCGGACTGCTGGGTAAAACCCAAATCTGCCTTTTATCCACCAGAATCAAACACTGTTTTTGTACACAATTATTCATGGATTTATCTCCATGTATATGACTATTTAGAGCCCAGTTACAGTGCTTGATCTAAATGTACATGTAGGGGCTACATACAAAAGTGTTATATAATTATTTACCCAGAAATATCCCCAGTGAACAGTCCTCAGAGTTCAACGGATTAAAGTTGGAACGGATGCTTCTGAGATGCTTACTTGAAATTTGGATAAAAAATTTTTGTGGATTGCCTTGAGGCTGAGTGAGCCATGAATGTTTTGCTCTGAAATTTTGTACAAGAAAACTGTATTGTGTGGTTGGAAGATTGTTGTTATGCCAAGTGACTTTTTTAATGTTACTACCGGTATATAAAAAGGTTCTGATATCAGAATCATCTACATGTACATGTACAACAGTACACTTTATCTTTGGCAGTATCTATCTGTTTATGAAATTGTGAATGCTGCCCATGATATGTGGTGAACATAGGAACAAATATGTAATTGAAAAAGTGGATGGAGAAATCTATTTCTGAATTGCATCTATGTGTACATGTTACTGCTGTGTTTTGGGCTTTAAAAATGCCAATGAGGAATGAACATGGTCATTCTGCCTTCAGTGGCAAGCGTACATTCTGCATGCACATGTTTACATACATGTACATATACTGTATGTGCGTGTGTACACAACCTACATGTACAGTACATGTACATGTATGCCCCATACTGCTTTTTGATGTCTGGAAAAGCACTTGAGCTGGGGTCAGAACACAGCACAAAAACAGAAGCACTACAAGTGTTGGGTCAGCAGAGTTCAGGGCTATTAACAATCACCACATTTTCACCTAATCCCCCAACTAAATTGTGCTCCCTGAAAACACCCCCTTGACATTGAATTCACAGGGGTTGTAGTTTACAATGGCAGCTCTTGTGCATTGCATTTGCCATAACCACAAAAAAAGAGCTGCAGGGTCATTGAAAGGGATTTATTGTCCAGTGTAGTCTCCATCTCAAGCCTGGAGGGGAAAACAACGAAACCCTTGTCTTGGATTTATTCGTTTCATGGGTTTTTTCTCTCCAGGTCCTGTTGACAATGGATTAAAATATGGGTATGGGGAGCCTAATGGAACAAAATCAGCGATGAGGAAGTACTTATATGTGTACCGTAAAATGGTGAAAAGATTTGAAACAAGTATTTGATCAGTAGCCTACTTTTATTTATAATTTTGCAGGAAGAAGTAATTGGAATGTGTTACAATGACAAAAGCTATGGAATTTATTGCAGACCAATTTATCTTCAGTGTTAAACTGTTTACATATACTGGTATATTCATTACTCAAGCCTTGAAAATCTGACAAAATGGGACAAACTTAACCAATTGTATAGTTGGATCTTCACTTAGCTGAACTGGGTGATAAATTATCATTACTTGGTTATGGGAAAACCATGCAAAGGTGAGGGAATCTGTGGTGAGTGATCCAGTCTCACTACCACACAACCCCCTCTCCCCCACCAGGGCAGCCTAAATTTAACAGGTTTCATTTTAATTGAATATCCTCCAGGTATGTATTCCATTCTGACTTCCAAAGTCATTCCCCGGGCTTGTTTATCTTTGTACATAATCCGACTCATTGTTTATTTCCAGGCCAGGGATTTTTTAAAAATTTTTTTATTGCATTTGTTTACGGTTGCCCAGACAGCAACAAAGAGAGCCCTTGTGTGTTCCTCACTTCGTAGGATTTCAGCCTTTCCTTGATAGTCCCGTCAGGGTGGTTATCAGTAAAACAGGAAAAATATCTTTTTTTGTATACATGTTATTGAAAGGTTGACTGTGAAATGTGCAACCCAACTTACATGTATGCTTTTGTACATAGACCACCAGCTGAAATTGTGGGAAGTGACATTTGAATGGAATTGTGAAGAGTTGACTATTAACCCAAAAATTGAATAATGTGCCAAGCTGATAGCAAAGCCGATAAAAAATCCTTCCATGGGAAACCTTGACAATACTGCCATACCTCAAGTCCCTCTGGACCTCTCCTGGACCATGACCCGGTGCTCCAAATGAGCCACTTTACTAGATTTGTTGGGATTGCTGAAGCGAGGGGGCCAGTTTGTGATTCAGAGCTTTGATTTCTTGTAGCAGGCCTGGTTTCTGTTTACCCTGGGTTATCTGATCACCAGGGTTTCAACCCCATTAGCGTGGGTGGGAAGACTAGGGGTTGTTCGAGGGAACAGGAGCTGATTGTTTCCGTCTGTTTCCCAAAGTGGTTTCTGTTTCGCAACATCACAGCGGTTCCCACACAACAGAGTGATTTATTCATGAACTTCTGCTCTGGATTTGAAATTGATTCTGTAATTAGTCTGTATACATTACACATCCGTGAGTGCATTATGATCTTTATTTTTGTCTGCTTGTACAATGCCACTCAGATGTGCAACATGGTAGAGTTTGGAAAATGACCAAGCTGAATGCCATTTTTCCCACATGACCCACATGAAAGGGGCAACTCAGAGAAGGCATGATTGCTACAAATTCATTAATCCAGGATGGTCAGTTTTTTCTGATTCCCTTTATTATACCCTAATGGACGGTGCTGCATGTAATACATTAGACTTATAACTCGGACTCGCCACTGAATGCTTCCTATTCGTTTGTTCCCGTGGTACATATATGTACATGTGTCTTGTTTGTATTACATTTTCTCATTGATATTGAGAATGAGAATTCAAAAGGGACAGGGAAGCACCTAATATTCATCAGGATTTTATTATGTCTTAGGGTTTTCCACTAAGAATTCTGTTTTTTCTGATTCTACATGTACAAATAGAAGTTGTGGAGTCCACAACTTTGCAGGTGTGCACAGTATGTCTAATCAGTTCCAATTTCAACAACTCGAGTCAGAGCATGTGCAGAATCACAGCATTTGTCATTGTTTGCATTTTTTTTATAAACATCATATTAAGACAGATTTGATCAACTCATAGGAATGCTGGCCTTAGTCTCATCTCTAAGGGTCTCGTTCCTGGTCTTGGTTCTTTCATCAACTCCACAGGACAACTCAGGATGTAGACTAGCTCCCTTGGACATTGTACATGTAGTTCAGGAAGACTGCCTCCACAATTCATTTTAGTCTCCTTAGCGTGAATAATGGGCTTAGAAACCTCCACTGATGCAGTCAAGATCAGGGAAGTGTAGCATTAGAATAGTTAAGTATCAGGATCAGGGAAGTGTAGCATTAGAATAGTTAAGTGCTTCTTTTTATGGTCCTTTTATTTTTCAAGCAACTCAATGGGATTTCAGCCTTAGTTCAACACGAAGGTGGTCAGATCACATCCTTGCTGTTCTTTCATCAACTCTGCTTGACAACTCACCATTGTAGACAGGTAGTGATTCTGCCCTGCTGTGAATCAAAAACCCACTCCCTCAGCAGTGGACAATTCTAGTTGGGCTAGTTTACACCTCCAATGTACCAGAACTTCACTTATTGAAAACTCAAGTCTAAATAAAATCACTTAACTTTTGTTCCCACGTCCACTGTAGACAAGATAGAAAAAACCAAATTAGACTAGACCATAAGGACTGAACCAGTAACATTTGGTTCAGTTCAGATCTTATGTTGTAACAAGGTTTATATTTTATTTTTGGTTTAACTAGGGAACAACTCATTATTGTAGGGTAATAGTTTGCTCTGTGGTACAGCTCAAATAAGGTCACAACTCACCCCATACTTTAACCAACTCAATCAGCAAATTAGATCACCTTTCTCTTTTTTCCTTTTTTTTCTAAACCATGGGTTTTCTTTAACTCAGAGTTGGTCAGCAGCATGCACGCAGGTGGTGGTCCTCAACTTTCTTTGGTACTTTTTATGCCTGCTGTATTTAGCTTAGGGATATACATGTACATGTAAGTACCACATGCATGTTGTTAGATGAAAACAACTACACGGAAAATGGCTCAACTCGTTTACTTTAGGTTAATTTGTTTCATGAGATTTATTATAAATTGAAGAATGCCTGTGCTTTTGAACAAGAAGTATATAGCTTAAGATTGATACCCTACTTTATTGATACAAGTCTTGCAGAATGTCATCTAAACCTGATGAATATTGGGATTTTTCTATCAGAAAAGCCTTGCTCCCTGTCCCTTTTGCAATAGAAATTGTAATGTGACAAAACAAGCACCAGGTTGTGTCTCACACAGCGGATTAAGAGGTTATTGGCATGGTCAAGGTTAATACCCTTGATTACAGTATGTGTTTCAAGCTTTTTGTGTGTTTTTGGACGTGTACAATGTACATGTACCTGGTTGAACCGCAAACTGAAGCGAGTTTTGGGAAGATTCCCGACTATTTCAAAAGATGTACTACATTTTAAGAGGTGGTCTAGTTGGTTGTTTCAGCTGATTGTGTTGATAGAATTTGAGATTTTCTTTACAGATTTTTGAGAGGTATTAGACAACTCTTGGATGTGACCATCATTTATAACTGAGTTGCTGTTGACTATCCAATTAGTCCATTAGTGGGTTGATTACTGAGAAAGCAGAAATTGTGACCTTTCCTGGAACATTCAAACAAAAATACAGCTCAGTTGGTCATTAGTTCTGAGTTGTCATACATTCAAAAAGTAAATATGCTGTATTTTGTTTTAATTGCTTTAAAAATACATTGTAGCTGATTTTTATGACTGAAAAAAAGTCACCAAAGATGACAGGAAGTTTTATGGTCCTTTTCGTTGTATAATTTGTAAAAAAGAAAAGTAAAATTGAAGTAAGGTTGTGTTTGATTTTTCATCTGGGGCTTGGGACACATTTTGAAATTTAGATTTTATGTCTGGAAGTTACTGATACAATTCTTTTAACCCTAAAAGAGCTGGGTTATTTCGGCCCATGGGGGGGGGGGATTCCACCCCCTAAGAACTTGGCTGTGCCTCACTCTGGCTTTGAAACTTTGCATGCATCTAAAGACACTCCTTATCATTAAAAATGGCATGAGGTATAATTTTGTTGATACAGTCATTTGAAGTTCAAGGCTACATGCATATCAACCAACGTGCATTGAGCACCAAAGTGGTATAAGTATACAGAAGAAAGACTCCAGAAAAATGCACACTGTGCAAGAACGGTACGTCCGATTTTCACAATAGTGGTGTCAAAATGACTGCACAAAGGTACTGTAAAAACTCCTAAAGGTTCAACTGCACTGCAGCATTATCAGGAAAAATGGGGGCGGCAGAGTCTGCCACGCCCCCGGGCTCTTTTAGGGTTAAATTGAAAAATTATGGCAGTTTAAAATGTGTCCAATAATTGGTGAAAGGCTGTATAGTTTTCATGTATGCAGGACATTTCTGAAATTGCATACAAAAATTAATTGCATAAAAACTCCTTTTTGTATTCACAGACTGTTTGAAACCATTGGTGCTAAATGTATTATGAAAAGGGTCACCAGATTACGAGGATTGATTTTGAGAGGAGAATCAGAATATGTTTGAAAATTTAGGATTGTTGGACCTCAACCACTGTATTACTGTGTTATTAGTAATTTGTACATAGTTAAAGTTTTTAATATTAAACGTCGTCTGTGAATGCCAAGTTCTTTATATGGAAAGATGAAACCTTGATGTGACAGAATCATTTGTCTCTATTGATGTCATGAATAATTTCCTAATCAGCATTGGAATGCATGGTGAATCAGTGGTGGCATATTGCTTTTGCTACCCTGGCTGTCTTAGCCAAATGTATGGATGAACCTACGGGGGGGGGATATTTGTGACCTTAAGCAAGGCACATGACTGCAGTTGCTTGTCTCACTTGGTACATGTAGCAGTGTGTGACTTGGCAACAAGAGCTGGTAACGGCTACTGGTAGTAGTGCTCTAGTTGTCTAATATACATGTTTTGGTGCCACCTGTGTTTCCCATGCAGTTTGAAGTCCAAAAGTGTAATTGCAAATGTTATTATTTGAGCAGGCATTCAATTGTCCCTTGGCAAGCTGGCTTCCTCATTTTTTGTAATGTCTTGTTAGCTTGACCAGCTGAAAACCAAAGCCATTTCTGTGGTGTCCGAGTACCAGTTAGTTAGTTAGACAGGCAAATTCATCACTTTGGCTTCCAAACTGGCTGGATTTTTGCCAATTTGGCTCCTTGAGAATCAAATGTTGTGCTTGGAATCTCACATTGCTTTCTAACTGAGGCCGTGTCCGAAACGGGCTTCCAGAGCTACAGCTAGGTCAATTCTCTGCGCATCTCCACGCATTTCCAATGGAGTGAAGACCTAGACCTAGCTCTAGACAAGAGATTCGGATGCAGCCTAAGCATTCACACAGAATTGTCACTTTTTAACAGCTCAGGTTTTTAATACTAAGGAATGCTCCATGTTGTTCACGTCTGTTGTCAAATGTGTAGCTGGTGTCCTTAAAATTTAATAGCTGTTCATAACTGCAGCATATTTTCTTGTTGAAAAAGTATGTTTTATTCCTGATATATCCAAGAACACCGAAAGGAATTTATGTATCATACTAAGAAATCACTGTAAATGTATATCACACATTCATTGTACTTGTTCTACTGATGTGGATAGTTTATCAAAAAGTGATAGTTGATTACGTTTAAGATGTTGTTACATGTTAGCAGAAAGTTAATGCCAGTTTTTCAGTGTTTCCTCAATCTCAAGAAGTTCAGCTTTTGTCCTCATCAGAAAGATGGATTTTGTTTGCATCTTTTAATATTCCAATTTTTATGCTGTACATTCCATACAGATTATATGCTCAACATTAAGGGGAATGGAAGCTTTTCTTCCAATTGATTTTAATCATCTCATTCTTGGAATGATGGGATTCCAAACCCATTGTTGTTTTCAAATCAAGTATGTGAGTGGGCTCTCCACCACTGTAAAAACAACTGGCCAAACTGTAGAAAAAAAACATATGCTTCCATTTGGATCTTAGAAGTTGAAATAAAAAACAGGTATTTTCATGATATGTGTATTTTAAAGATTAGTGATTGGTCCTGCAAGCAACGAGTCAATATATCGTCAATAGGAATCTCGGGTCGTGGATTCAAGACAACAGTGGCCTGCTTGATGTCTGGTTTGTTCTATGGATCATCCAGCATCCTTGCAGTTTTTCTATGGGATTGAGGTCGAGACCATTTTGGTTAAAGACACATTTTCATATGTGTATCTCATGAAATACCTGGGATGTTTGGGATTCATCTCAGCATAGCATAGGAAAAATTAGTTAACAGACACAGATATATATCCAACATCTGAAAAGGCATCCTGACAACACTATGTACACCTAAAACATTTTCTTGGAATTTGAATTTAAAAAAAGAAGATTACACATACAGTACTTTGAAAATTAATAAGAATACGGGCGATTTACGATAGTGCGCCACCAAGAGTTTGCAACACGTTGGCCAATCATAACGCACGAAATTTGTTGACCCTTTCCAAACGTGCATTGGGTCGACAAATTTCACACATATTATACTGTACATAAAAACATTCGAACACAATCTGACTACAATTAAAGAACAGCATTTCTGAATACCAAATACTTTCATGAAAGAACTAGGTCAGTGAAAGACTGCCAGGCTTGATAAGAAAGTGTTAAGACATCCCGAGTACAAAAATACTATGAGAAAATACCACACACAAGTATCATACGGCAAACCTTGTAAAAACTTCAGTTTAGATATCTATACATGTATTTATATATTTCAAATAGTTTTTCCAAGTTGTATACAAAGGCATTTAAGAATTGAGCCATCATAGTAATGCTACTGTGGTAAAGAATACCAAAATGTAGAAACGGGAACAAGTATATTTTTCTTCAAAAATTTCATCATTGGAAAATAGCCATATTTGAAAGATTTGGCTAAACTGCTCCATAAAACTCTTGATGGAAATGCAGCTATAAATTTTCCTCTGTGCCTTCAAAACCCCAATTTTACCAAAGAATGTAAACTTGCAGCGTGCACTTTGCCAAAAAGAATTCTGTAGAATAAATTATTCATGTTATAACAAATGAAAGCAACAATCATCCCATTTCTAGAGTCAATGTAAAGACAAAATCTTAAAGAGATGCCATGACTGAGGTGGCATTACAGTCATGCATGTCACTAATATTCTTTATAATCATGAGACTCAGATGTATTACAGCAAGTTGTATAACCCTATCCACCCTGAGCTGAAGTGCACCCTCACCAGCGAAAGAACAGCAGCTGGTACCAAGTTTTCCAACCGGGTACTAGCATGTGTTTTGTGTGCTTGCAAAGACAATATGTTCCCAACTACATTTGTTGCGCATACTCAGCATGCTCCACGTCAAACGAGCATAAACTTGCACACCTATACAGTGAATGCATACCAAATGACTGTCAATTTCATTTTTAAACACGCCCTCTTTTGTTCCTGATTGGCCTTATTCATATTTCTGCCATCTTGAATTGAATATGAGATCTCTATAAATTTTCCCCCCAAAAAATTAATATGCACGGGGACAAAGATAATTCAACTGGGACAAATTATAAGATACCATCCTTGTGCTCTAATGGGTAGTTAAAAAGTGGATAAGAAGTAAGGTCACCTTATTTTTTTCACAGAAAAACATTTTTCAAAGTGAGGTTTCACCTGTAATCACAGCAAAATAGACTTCCCCATTTCAGAGCGCTCAACAGACTGGTAATATGATGACGTCACACTTTGCTACATGTGCACTTCCCTATGGCAGTGAGGTGGGACTTATCCATCAAGCTCCTATAAGAAAGTGCACGTCGATAAAGCATGACATCATTTTTAGGTCTATAAATGAAATGGATTCGGGGAGCACTTTCCAAAATGTCCATCGCATGAATGAAGCTTATTGGTCAGAGGAATTTAATGTGTATACAGTCAAGAATGGTACCACTTCTTCAAATTCTGCTTTCTAGATTTTGTTACAGAAGGAAAAATTAACACCAGTTGCAAACAAAAAAAAAACTACTTAAAATTAAGCAGCATAATTCTTTGGTCATGTACTACACGTATATATCATTAATAACTCCTAATTCCATATGAACCACTCTAGTACTAGTATTAATATACCCACATCACGGTGCATACAGCCTAACATCACTCACTGCAAGAAATCCGGAAAACAATGGGGCTCCATGCTACAGCTGTGAAACCACAGAATTCTGCCCTTGGGCATTATGTAAAATACAGTGCTAGTACAGAAATTCTATGCTTGGTCAGCAAGGAATCTTGCTGTGGGTTTTGCGCATGCTGGCAACCCATTTTTTTTCTTTGGAGTGTGCCGTCTCTAGTGCATGCAGACTTTGCAATAATCTCAAGACTGCCTCACCCGGACTTGCTCCTGCTGTGATAGACTTGCTTGGTGTCTGAGGTTTACATGTAAAGACTCTTTATTCAGAGGTGTATCCATCTCTGCCGGTTGCTTAACCACACACTCTGCAATCAAATTTTTTGGTTGTGAACTTGTGACCGGCCTTCCCAATGACCTCCATGTTCAGCCTGTTGAAACCTTGGCACTTATTGATTAATCTCGCAATCTCATAAGTTTCACCACGGTTGACCTTGGTCTTTGGACCCTCGTCAGAGGTGTGTGTCTATCTCCAAGGGCTGCTTGACCACAAACTCTATAGTCCCTCGGTTCTTGTCATGGTAGGCTTTCCTGATGATGTCCACAGCCTGCGGGTGGGTCACGTCCTGGAGGGAGTCCCCGTCCACGAAAAGCACCTCGCAACCAGCCTGATTAGAGAGGGAAAAAGTCATGAGGCTGCTCATTATAAACATAAAATACATCACCTGTTGTTCTTTTCTGATAGGCCACTTACTGTATCTTAATTCAAGCCAATGTGGAAATGCACATGTATGTAGGTAGCAAAATGTAATGCTAAAAAACACCACCGAACAACAAAAACAGGTATTGCAATTTGAATTACAGCAATGATGCTATGAAAACAAAACAAGAACTCATACTGAATATTGACTACCTTGCTGAATGGAGAAAATACACAGTCATGCAAAGGATATTACTTTTTTGACTATACAAACTCCAAAAGAAAGCTCTAACAAAATCCAATCAATTTGGACAATAAAACAAACATGTCATCCTTCTGATCTAGTTCAGGGATATCAGTCATGTTCTTGTCCACAGCTCCAAAATGAGGTCAGAGGATTCTGAATATATCGTGTTAAGGTCTGGAATAAGACCAACAATTTTGCTTCTGCTCAAAAACTGACATCCAACTTAACTTTTAAGCCTAATGGTCTGTTTCACATGATGTCCTGTTGTGTCTGGCTCACCTGAAGGATTCCGTTGTCTGATGCTGCTCCCCCTGGAAATACACGATCAATTCTGACCTCGGGCTGGTGCTTGCTATCCCGTCCTCCAGAAACACTGATGCCTGTGGTATCAAGTCAGGGTGCAAGGCAAGATAACAAGCGCATGCTACTCACAAATTTGCATAGGACAAATTGTGTTGGATTTCCTTTCACTGAAGTCACTCTAACACAAGTAAACTGAATCAAAAAGGATTTCACAGAACAAATGCATGTGAATGGTGAAAAACAGGAATAAACAGAGCTACACAGAGTTACATGTATCTTTGGTACGGTGGCTCGTATTCGCCAATTCGTTACACACGACCCCTTTTTCTTTCGGTGTTATATTGCTGTATTATGGCATTATATCGCCCTACTATGGCGTTATATCGCCGTACTACGGCGTTATATCGCCGTATTTTATGGCGATATATCGCCATACTTTGTGGCAATGTATCGCAATAGTAGGGCAATGTATCGCAATAGTACGGCGATATAACGCCATAGTAGGGCGATATAACGCCATAGTACGGCGATATAACACCGAAAGAAAAAGGGGTAGTGTGTAACAAATTGGCGAATACGAGCCACTGTACTTTGGGGATAACACAGGAACAGAACAGACCGTCTTAGCCCAAACTAAAGACTGTTTACACCATTACTTGCTGATTGACTTGTTCCAATGTTGAAGCCATTAATTCACTGATATACCATGGTTTGTTGTCTTCATCCAGGGCCAATTTATGGGGAAGACAAGCTCAAAATATCACCAAGTACAAGTAACTGCTATTAAGCAATGCAGGGGTACCAGTCAAAAATTCCACACCACATACTGCTTGTCACTGATTTCCATCTGATTGTGTGCCTAGCACTTAAATTTGCCTGACAATGTTTTTTTGCTTGAGAGCAGCACGGCATTGGCTCAGCAGTCCTGCAGTATCACACACATAACTTTTGCTCTGGACTTTATTTTAACAATCATAACAACTTGATCACAGACACAGTGCTTACCCAATGAGGGCCTGCTTTTGCTCAAGGTGACCGTCATAGTCTCCATTCCAGTCTTGAGTTGTTCCACTGTTTTGTCCTCAGCCTGGGCAGTGCCGGGTGAGGAGGCCATGCGGCTTTTCATCTCAGCATCAATCTCCTGGAATGGCGCTGGCTCACCCAGGTTGATGTCCTCAATATCCATGTAGTCACTGTTGGCTCGTCGCTTCTCTACCGAGGGAGCCTCATCTTCGCGGAAACTGTTCTTCCTGTCAGACAGAATGAGTTTGGCCCATAACAAAACAGTCCAGGCAAATATTGACATAATTATATGTGTAGAGCCTACAGAATTCAAAACTCTTCCACTACATTGTGATCACAATGTGATGCCATGCTTCAAAACTGCATAGAAACTGACACAATCCCAAACAGTTCCCAGTCAGTGAAACGTTTTTTCACCAGAGGCCGAAACGCATAGAAATCCCAATGTCTTGATAGGCATCACTCAGCTACTTTCTTCTGTTTAGGCAATGATAGGCATAACTCTGTAAAAATACCCAATTTTACACCTTACATTCAAACAATTTTACACCTTACACAACTGACAACCACACAATGTTGTAAACCATCAGAAAACTCTCCATCAGTTTGTCTTCTAGTTCTTCGCCTTACAATCCCAACATTTCCAACATTTGAATTGGGAGGACATGATTTTGCACTGCAAAGACCAGGCCTCAATGTCTTAGAGTTCTTTATGAATAGAGAATGTGCCCCTAGTTTCCTACTCTGTGTTATATTTCAAACCATGTAAAGAGTTTAAAAACTAATTTGCTGCGATTCTATACCCTAAATCTGACAGCAAGTGATTTTTGTGACTTACAAAATGCCCTTTCTGGATGGCACGGGAGAACCTCTGTACTCAGTAAAGGTCACTCTGAATGGGCTGCGACGATCGCTGTCTGCACTATCATGAGACCCATCCACTGACCCCTCCACTGACAGACTGTCCTTGACTGGCTGCTTTGATTTCTTCCGGCTCAGATCCACTTTAGCATAGATCGGCTCCTCAGCAACTGGCGCGTCATAGGTCCCTGATGCTGACTCGTTGCTGGACGGGGTGAGTGGGGAGCGAACCGTGTTGGGAGGGGTCTTGGGGACAGCTGGAGACAATGGACTGCCTACTGAGGATGTGGGCGTGGGTGGCAGGGTCATCTCACTGACAGGGGAGAAAGCATCCGGTGAGGACCATGCCGGGGACGTCGCTGTGGAGTTGGTAGCAACACCTCGTCTGGAGTCACTGTTTGTCTGGATCAGACTGTACAAGCCGCTCTTGTTGGGCTTGAGAGAGTCCTCAGGAGCACTGCTGTCAGCATCACTGTCTGAAGACCCATCTTCAAACTTGGGAAGGTCAACCTCCTCACCGTCCTCACTTCCATCAAGTCCATATATCTCAGCATCATAGACCATAGGGGCTTGGGGCGAGACATCATCAGTCTCCAAGGTGTCGTCCTCAATCCTGGGCAGCACCCATCTCTCTTTCTCCTCTTCCTTCACTTCATCTTGCACAAGAACTATGGGTAGCAAATTCTCATCGGACCAATCCGTTGCTCTCTTTCCATCCTTCTCTGTGCTTCCCAATGCAGAATTCTCTTCGCCTCCTTCCTTCAGTGCCACTCCTAAATTCTGTTCCTCTGATGTACTCTGCTGATGCTTGTCCAAGGTGACAGGCAATTTCTCGACGATGCTCTCTCGGACCGCAACAACAACATCGCTCTCTTCTCCAGTCGAAGCTAGAGATGCATTTGAGGTCTTGCTGCCCTCCTTAAAGTCGGGCGATCCAGTCTTCATTTCAGGCTCTGCAAAATTACTCTTGCCAGGGTTGTCGAACATTGACATAGCAATGTCACTGTTGTGCAGAGAGTTGTCATCCTCAGTTCCTGACTCCTCACCTTCACCTTTCCCCTGGTCAATGTAGCCGGACTTCTTACTTTGATTCTCCCTCCGTAGTTCCTCCAGCTCATGTTGTCGACGCCTGTCCTGCTCGATGTCTTCCTGGGTCTGCAAGAGGAACTTTCCCTCTTGATCTGTAAACAAAAAGGATTTTTCAGAAACTACAATCATTGAGCTCCAATGACAGTGATCTCTTTTGACTCTCCAGTATTCATAACCTACTAAGCTGATTGGTTCCACTTTGTAAAAATCACTGAAAGAAATAGCATATATAGCTTGGTATTTTGGCAAAGGACCTCCCTGAATACGTTCTAAATTCCTTGTGCTTTTGATCTGTGACAGAACAGGATACTTCAGAATTTGAAACTTTGGCTTCTAGTCAAAGTAACTCCGTTTGAATTCCGGATACTTATAATGTACGGATGCCAACTGTCGACACTTCATTGAACACACAGACAACAACATTATGCATCATGACATGTCAACTTTAACCCGCTTGGCATTTCAGCAAAGAACTTTTTAAACTTCTCAATTCTCCACTTCAAGCCTGATGGCACAATCATTGTAACTTGCCTTTAAGAGACCTCACATCCCTGGTAAGCTAATAGTGGCAAAGTTCAACTTTCAACGATCTAGCCCCATTTCTGACGATCTCCCAAAAGGGCATACAGTTAGCTTCTGTTGCCAAATGATGAACCATGGCTTTACCACAATCTCCTTAAACCAACATCTGAATGTAACTCAATGGCTTGCTGCAAAGCAAGAACTAAATGCATGCTTACGAGAGCTACAGTTTAAGCAAGATCTATAGTTTGATGTCTTGGTGGGCATTCTGCCAAGTGGACTGCACTTACCTGGTTTAGGCTCCAATATTGTCTTCTTTGGCTTGCCAACTGAATTTCGCCTCATGGAATTCAGTGGCTGTGACAGATCTAAAGAACGCAAAAAATTCGACATGGCCAAAGATATAAAATAATCTTGCAGTGGAGTTCACAGCAAGCGCAGTTTCCATTTCAATGCAATGTTAGCTGGACTGGTGTTTAGAGATGTGGGCGGTGCTAAAGCTAGGTCCTCTCTGCCTATAGTGAATACATGCACATCTTCCAGCTGCTCTGGTGCTGTATGCCATTTGGACTCCAGTGAAATTCAGTCTCTCATACCTCACACTTACACCCAGCTTGGCACATGCATATGAGTTCTAACTTTACCCTGTGCACTGCAGCATGCACTATGAAATCAACAAGTTTTATATCAGCTGTCTCGCCTTCTAGACTTGCAAATGCCTACATTCAATCTCACCTGCAGATGTTTTTGTACAAATTCAACCCTGCTCCAAACAGTTTTGTATTTGAGTCAATCACAAGTCCCTCCAAGTTCATCACACATTAGCCAGTCTCAAGCTAAGTCACAAGCTTTCAGCTGAGCTGAGACAAAAGCATTCCTTTGTCACTGTTCACCCTGTAACTCATAACTGGTCTTTTGGAAGCACCTGTGAAGGGCTTGTGACAGGACCTGGGATGCACTCGACTACAGCAATCTCCTTTTCAGTTTGCAAACCGTCATACTTTCACCAGTGCCGAAGATGTGGATGGCAGAGAATTTGTCCTTGCCCATTTAAAAATACTTTTACCAATAAGGCTACCAAAATTTCCCCTTTGAGTGACAAATCTCAAAGACTAACCTTTCCGTCCAAACTGCAGCTGTTCATATGCCTGGAGTTCCCTCCTGGACACCATGCTGTCAAAGCGGCCCAGGTCTGAGGGGGCCACCACGCCACGGACCTCCCTCAGTAGCAGAACTTTCTCTGGCTTGTCGAGAATGGCCAGGATGGGTAAGACTAGGTTCTCAATGCGACCCTCCTGGTGGTACTAGAAGAGGGAAAGAGGACACACATCCAACAAAATAGTCTTTTTTTCAGCAACTGTGCATTAGGTTTCCATTAGATAGGGCAAACTTTAGTCTTTGTTTTGAAGTATTCACTCAGTTTGGCGACATGATGAAAATGGACAATATGTGGGTGAAAAATGTTACATGTTACATTATGCCTGGTTCTTGCAAAGGCCTTCAACTCAGCAGTGTCTCTGGCGATTTGTGACTTATTTTGATAGGTTACATCACATTTAGATTGAATTTCGATTGCAGCCAAGAGCAGAAAGTTCAAGCATTTACAAAGCTTGTATCAGCACTTATGCTACACAGTCTAACTGAGTCATGAACATTTCTATAATATCAGTTCTGGCTTTTGGCGACTCACCCATCGGACGTGCCTCATGATGGCCGCTCGTTCGTCCTCATTCAGCAGCTTCTTGGCCATGTCCTCCAGGACGTTCATGGCGCTGGCATAGCAAGCCTCTGAGTACATGAGCTGAGTGCCTGCGCCATGCATGAATGCAGTTGTTGTTGGCTGCTGGGCGTCTGCAGTGGTCACTTGCTGAGGGAGGAAAGTACTGACTGGACTGGAACTGCGACGGCGAGCAATACTGCCTGGATTGGAGTTTGCTGGGGGTTTTTAACAGAAAAATTGAAAATTGTAATTCAGAAATAAAAACACCGAAAACAAAATCCTTCACAGATGTTACATACGGCATCAGAGTTGGGTGGACTTGTGTTACCAAGTCAAAGGTCTGACTTGGCCAACACTCAGAAAGTAAGGCCTGGTAGTTAGGGTTTAAAATTCCCAACCATAGTGTCAGGGGTTCAAATCCAGCAGCTTGGTGCAAGGTGTGACCCTGGGCAAGTCAATTTACCACGACTTGCTTCTCTCCATCCAGAAATATAAATGGGCATTTGTGAGGGCAGGGATATGGTTACTGTGTCGACTACCAGCATTGCACCTGAAATGGCTACATTGAGCTTTATACTAAAAAGGAAGCTGAGGTGGTCTTTAGGAATGTTTAATGCCCAGTGAGCAGATATAACAATGAAGACATCAGATTTGTGTGAAATGCACTTTAAAAGAATGGCCCATTAATACTTAATGTAAGTTCATTAAACAATATTTTCTGCTTATCAGCTCTGGTAAGTCAACCAAAAAGTTTGCAAGGGATAAGATATTGGCAAACAAACCAGAAGTGCAGGTAGGTAAGAGGAAAACTTACCGACAGACTCTCTTTCGTTGGGCCTTCTTGTGGCCCAGCTAGCTGTCATAACCTCTGACTGGTTAACATTACCGCCAACCTGTTGCTGCTCCACTGAAGGTTTCTTTTTCAGACTGGCATACGCTGCTGCTGAGGGGTATCTCTTTTTGATGCGCTTTGGATCTGTATACACATGAAAACAAGTGTTAACCACTTCCCGCCGGGGCATTTTTCAATGTTGATGATGCTGGGCCGGCATGACTGTCATTTTTTCCCATTTTCAAAATCCTTCAAAAATTCATCATTTCATTTAACGGTCGGTTATAGCTGCACGAAGTAATCTTTAGGCACTACTCTAAGTTGACAGGTGACCTTCATTGATGCCTGAGTATTTCAGCCAGGCCAGCAGCCTTGTAAACAGAGCCCAGATTGTGCGGTGTTGTATAACTGTCTTTTGTCCACGAACCTGGCTCAGTGCACTGCTGACCTCTTTTCAATAGGGGCCAGATTAGCGTGCAACGGTGCTGTGTGGCTCATCACTGCGGTGGTGGAGCGCTTTTCTCCCCAGTGGTCCGAGTTCGGAGACCCGGGCCACGCATATAAACCATATGTCTCCGATTCCAGAGTCCCCGGCAGGAAGTGGTTAAGAGTACAGACACTTCATGTTTTATTGTCCACATCGAGATACAACTCAGGTTTTGGAACAAAAAACAAAGACAAAAAACTATGGAACTTTGAGCAGGTAATCAAGATCAATTTAGTAAACGACTTGATTTTTTTGGCAAAGAAAGATGGCAACCAAGTCCAAGTGCTGCTTAACGTGCTACGCAAAAATTCAGCGGACAACCAGAAAAAGTAATACATATTGCTTTGATAATTTGGTTGGTAACCTGTCACTGTTAAGCATTCAATGTATCATACTGAGCAAATGCATTTTGCTCAGTAGTTTCGTGCATCTGAATCCAACTTACTGTCAGCGGCTTTTTTGTCCCTTTGCCTCTCTGCCTTCTCCTTCTTGTCTCTGCTCTTCATCTTCATACCAAAGAGGATCTCCCTGAATGTGCGGTTCCTCTGTACTCGCCGACTTTCTTTTCCCTGCATCTCCTTCTCAAACACTGGCAACTCTTTCTCTGTGAAATCCACACAAAGGAACTACTCACTCACAATCGTGGCACTTTTAGGAATGTCCATGAATTCATCCAAACTGAACGCTCTGAAGTCACCCAACATGAAAGCAGACACAAGCACAAAAAACGTGGATAGCTTTCTCACCTCCAGGGAATTTCATGCTATGCGACCGTCCAATTCTCTTGTCATTGGTCAGTGCAGTGGTACCCATGATAGTCTGGTTTCCAGACCGGGATGGGCTACTTGCTCTGTCACTGGCCTGCTTAGGCTCCACCACAGACTTTTGTTCTTGGGATGGTAGAGGCACGTGCTTCTGCAACAAAAGAAACATCAAAACAAGTATCCAGTTATTGCTTTTTACATACAAATGAATGTGCTTTGAAAAATTTATCACGTCATCTCACAAGCCATGACATGCAGACTTATACTGTACACGTACATGCCCCCTAATTTAGGGCATGTCAACAAAAAATAGCACATACACATGTGTAGATAGAATCCGTATTATCTGCTTTGCAGCAAGAGGAGAGAAGGTGTTGGGAACCATGTCCACTGGGCACCTGACTCACACTCAAAGATTTCAATAGAAATCGGTTGCACAGGTTCAGTACAGCTTGTACAAAGGGCGTAATTCATCATTTTTTTAAGCTAGTTTCACAATTACCGATCTGTTATTTGCAGTCATGTCTCCCTCGTTTAACTGCATACAGTTAAAGTTATAATGTCTAAATTTCATATTTTCTTTCGTCTTGTTTGCTTTGTTGAACTCATGGGTCCTTAATTATAGTTATTATTTCTAGATTCGTTAATCGGCATTGCCTTGTTTCTCCTGTACTGTTTGGCATATCCACCGGAAGCTTTGGCTTTAGATTAGTGCTTCTACAATGTGGATATAAATGTTATTCAATTGAAATAAGATGAACCCGTCGAAAGTGAATCACCACCAAAGGGACATCGTCACAATATAAAAAGACACCGTCTTTTGTTTCCGCGCGGGAGGGATGGTAGACTAATTATTTACATGGACTTTCCTTTACCATTACCTGTATTAGGGATGTTGTTTCTGTTGCTACTGACGACCTGGATGACTTTGGGATTGGGGTAGGTGACATGGTAATTGATTGGTTGGGTGCCCAGTTGTTGCTCTCGTTGTGTGCATGCGTCTGGGTGTACTGTTCAGCTACCTCCACTGGGATAGCGTCAATGAGTTCTGTGTGGGTCAGGGGCGTTGTGCCTGAAGTGGGTGAGGAACTGTGTCGCCCTGAAGTACATACAAAAATGTTATTATTTCACTTTAAAAAAAAAGTCTCACCCTTTATCCTTCCTAAGAAAACTTATTCTGATGTGCAAAGTGAGTCTCCTTTAACAGAATTTCCTTCAGGTTTACTGTAAGCAATTTGTGTGGAACAAGTACCATCCACCTTTATATAACCACTTGGTGCCAGGGCTCGCGGTACCAGGCACCTTGGGTTTCGGACAAAGGAACTGGGCCTTGTAACAAAAGACCGTTCTCTGAACAAAAAAACGAGCTGCTGGGAACTGCCATCATTTTTCAGCTGGCATTAGCGGAGGTAATCTGCCATTGTTTTAAAACAGTATACCACTGTTTGCAGCATGCAGCGCCCACGGATTATCAGCGGGGACAAAAGTGCTCTAGCACTCAAGAAATGAGCAATACAGTACTGCTGCACGCTAATCTGACTGCATTTGAAAAGACACCACTGCCATTCAGCAACAGGCCAATTTCAGGAACAAAGGAAATTACACAACACTGCACAATCTGGGCTCTCTATACTGGGTGGCAGGCCCGGCTGCAATACTTGGGCATCAATGGAGGTTACCTGTCAGATTAGAGTAGCCACCGGACAGTCATTTGTGTGGGTGTAAGCTTCCAGTAAATGAAGTTATAAATTTTTAAAGAATTTTGAAAACAGAAAATCTTGAAAATTGCCCAGAGAACTCATCCCACATATGCAAATTCCACCCAGCAAGAAGTGGTTAATGTTCTTTTTAGGATGATTAAGTGCGATTATGCAATCTCACGTTTGTGTTGGGTATCCCTGTCTGCCCATCCGTAGTCCTCACATAGTTCCTTGTAGGCCGGGTACCGGTTGACACTCCGAATGGTCATGATCAGACACGGCTGGTTGCGTATCAGCTGCACCGCCTGGGCGTGGGTGGCGCTCTCTGTCGACACTCCATTCACATCAATAATCTGATCACCCACAGAGATGCCGTGGGCCTCTGCTAGCCCACCCTTGTCAACTCTGGGAATCAGGGAAAAATTTCCGGATACATACTGCAGCTAACAGTCAGAGTTGCAGTTGACTTTATCAAGAGTCAAACTACACATCAAATGTCACAGGGAATGAATAATGATAGACAATGCCTTGTCACAGTTGATTAGAAGAGCTGATGTTTTGACTTCAGAGTGGATACCTGTGATGGATTTGTGTGGACTTGGCTGCAACACCAGCAAAAGTATTTAAGAAATAACAGCAATAATTACATATCAGACTCAGGAAAAAGTATATAACACTATTCACCAACAAACACCCTCAGTTCAACGCAACTGAGAGTAATTTTGGACTACCAAAATTCAAATACCATTTAAAAATGTGCCCAAAAAAATCACTCATTTGAAAAGCAATGCATCTGTTTTAAAAATTGCAACATAACACATCCAACTAACAAGAGAAAAACACTGAACTTGCAAAGCACAAATGGAAAAGTTCTTTAAGACAGAAAATTTTTGCAAAAGTGTGGAGTGTTTCAAAATGCTGCAAGACATGGGACCCCAGGGCTATATTCCACTCAACACAGGAAGTCAACGTTTTCACACACACCCCTCAACAGGGACCTACTTGGATACGTAAATGCCCACACCATACTCCATCCCTCCCCGGATGTTGAAGCCAATGCATCGCCGTGGCGATGGGGTGATGATGACTCGCCTCTCGTCACCTCCGCTGAGCAGCCGCGTGCCTCCCATGGCAGCGTGGGAAGGGTCCACGTCGTTGAACTCTCCAGCGACTATCTTCCTTCGTACAGTGTCAAACCTAAAATATCATACATGTACATGTAGGCATGCAACACACAGAAATGTGGGAGGTGGGGGTCTCAACTTCGATTTTCAACTGAAAATAACTTCACTATACACTTCAAAAAACATTTGTTAACAAGTGTGTACTTATTTCACTTGATCACAGAAGGAAAACACACAAAAGGACTGAGAGATCCTGACCCTTCTCTGTGGCCAGTCCTTCACTTGTTTAATTTTGTCCTCTGCGGTAAATACCTGTGCTTAGTTTGTGGGAAATCGAAAGAAAAATAGTGCCTTGCCCTTCATGATAGAGAATACATAAGTGAATACGTCACAGGCTCAATTACATGTATGTGTGTAAAAAGGCATTAACACGAGAACCACTGAGTGAACCAACCGTGCAACACTCACATGTAGTAAATTCCTTTGCACCACACTTGGTGTTTCAAAATGAACTCACACTTCGGTCCTCATGTAGCAAAATGCTTCCCAAAGGAGAATTGTTATTACATGAAAGTGCCTCTGTTGGTTTACAAAACTCCCATGATGTTGATGGTTTTTGCATTTCCCAGTTTATTTGCAATACTATGAAAAATTATGCCTGTACTTCTTTGGCCCTTTTATACCTCAGTCCTCACACTCACCAGTGAAGGTCATCAGACAAGGCTCACACTTTACAGACTTATTAAACGCTGACCTCTCCACCATAAAAGAAAAAGGGGACGGGACTTACCAGGTTGTCTTCTCCTTGGCAATGCGGTGTCCCTGTACCCAGCCGGACTGCTTCACCTTCAGCCTGAGCCGGCTGCTCCCCTGCAGCACCGTGCTCGCACTGCTGCTGCTGATGTTGTCAAAGCTGATGTTGTTAACCTCCAGGATCTGGTCCCCGGGGCTTAATCCAAGCAATTCTGCATGCAAATCAGAGGGAAAATTTTGGTGCAAGAGAAGTTGGTTTCTTAAAGCCTAACACACTGCCATATCCTACAATCTACATCAGGTTTACGGAGGACTTTGCAAGATTGCTAATGTTAATGTCTTGAATAGGTTCAAATATAATAAAAGTGGTAGTTGTTTCCATACTGTGGAGGATACGGCAAACTCAACAAAAAATGCCTTGGAGTTTAACCTTGGCCTCTTAAGGAGGCATGAATTACACCTGTACACTGACATTGATGGATTCAACACTGTCGAGGTACATGTACATTAAAGGAGATTTTTATCAGGCTTTTCAAAGCAAGGTTTAGCTCTTAACTGGTTTATTAGTTATTATGAGCACTCTATGCCCACTACTAGTACATATCTAAATGTACATGTATACTTTCTACAAAAGCTGTTTGCTACATACTTTTGTTGCCCAAATTCTTGAAATGTTTTTAGATATTTCATGAACATGCACTGTGCAGATACCTGCACAACATTTTTGTCGATCCTTTTTTTCAGAGCAATTAGGAAATGTTCCAATCAACGAAACAGAACAATTCCCTTGACATAGTCTCCCCTGAAATTATGATCCTGGAATACTGGAGCTAAATTTTCCATGTTAGTATGGTTATTAACAATGGACTTGTTTTCCTTTCTACATGTAGATGTTTACCTTCCACAGAGCCAGGCTCCACAGTGCTGATGAAGATCCCTTGGCCTTTCTCAGACCCTCCTTGAATGCTGATTCCTAGTGCCTCCCTGTCCTTGTCGATAGTTACCATGCGAACAGCGGTGGTCAGGTTGTCATGGAAACCTTTAGTGCCTGAATGAACAAAACAGGAACTCCACTAAAAATCAATTCTTGCTGGTTTAATAATTATGCATGAGAAAGGGAAGGCACGCAGTGTCTTTTTCAGATAGGCACAAGTCTTGGGACACACTTTGGAAGTCACATAAGAAAAATT
Organism: Acanthaster planci; assembly: GCF_054643075.1. Taxonomy (NCBI): domain Eukaryota; kingdom Metazoa; phylum Echinodermata; class Asteroidea; order Valvatida; family Acanthasteridae; genus Acanthaster; species Acanthaster planci. Next base: position 3,778,794 of record NC_141789.1, read on the forward strand.
GTTTTCTAATGTACAGGGATGAACATACAATAACCATAGACAAGACATGAGGCCACAATGGCTTATGAAATTGACAAACTACCAAAATGATATGTACAAAACAACCCAAAACTGAAAAAGGCATTGGCTATGACAGATAAGATGTGTCTGTTTTTCCCACTATGCATAATGAAGAAAAAACTTGACACCTTACCTTTAGGCAGTGTCAAACAATTCAGTTATAAACTAAGCAACAAGTCGGATCCATACTTTTTTACAGCATACCCACAATTTAAAACTTTTCCCCATGAATCAGCAATTTTTTACTTACAGGTTTCTTTGCCATCACTGTAAATGAAAGGTTCAAAATTGGGGGGGGGTTTAGAAAAAATAGAAATAGTTATTTTAAGAACTTGAAATTATAATGAAATTGAAAAAATTCATGGCTGCAGCTTTAACTCTCGTACTTTCAATGCCACAATACTCAATTACTCCTTATGTGCCTTACAAAGATGCAAAATGACATGATGCCTCTTGGGGTAAGTTCAATCAAGGACCAATAGTTAACAAGTGGTTGACTCATGACATACTAGCACATGTGCAGTGAAGTGAAGTGAAGGCAATAGTTGTTAGTTGTTAGGTCGTCAGGTCGAAGGGGATAAAAGGTGGCCCCAGGAAGGGCAAAATAGCACAAATAAAAGTGAAAATGGTCTGTTACTAGCGACATACTGTTTTTTCAGCATTTTTCTCATAACTGGTCCTCTCTGCACTGTTCTACGATTTATGGCAACCAACTATGCGACCAACCTTGGCTGGTCGTGAATACATGTACATATACACGTACATGTAGATGACTAGACTAGTCTACCACTGTCGACTAGTCTGCATTCGATCAGAGTAAGTCGAACTGTGGTTAACAACATGTATGGTCCTTGATCGAACTTGCCCCAATTAACACCTCACCATGGTAACTGATTAATACCGGTACTCCTACATCAACTCTAATCATGGGGATGCTGGTGCTCAGTCGGTCAAGGTAATGAACACTGTACATGTAATTACCCAACAGGTCAACACAACAAAATTATTGCAATGCATGGTATGTGTATCAAGGCATCTTTACTCTTGAGAATATCAGACAAAAGAATATACTGGATTTACTGGCTTGAGTCGAGATCATTGTCACATAAGGGATTCTTCAATGCATCCTCAATGGAGAAAAAAAAGCAGGGCTGCATGTATAAATACATGTACATTGTATCCACATGCAAATCCAATCTATCTCTGTTTAATCTTGGAAGAAAAACACAGTGAGGGCAAAGGAATACTGAACATGTACTGTACTGTACTGTAGAAGACCCCAGCTATAAAAATCTCAAATTATGGCTAGCCTGTCTTTGATGGTTTTCTCGACATCCACTGCCACAATTCTTGGATTCTTTACTGTTAGTGACTGTTACAAGGGGACAAATTGTAAGTGATTTCCTGCCTGCGTTAGTCTGGTCAGTAACTGCTCAAATAAAGACATACACGTATTTCACAGACTATTCTGTACAAAGACCCCACCAGTTAACCTCCCAACTACAATGCCTAACCAGCAGATTAAAGCCTCCAGATCTGCTATCCAACATGGCTTGGGTTGTATGTACAAACTTTGTACATGTATTCTACAAGCTGACAAATGGAACATGACAGATGTGTTCATGCCTGTGCTTCACTGTAACAATACAAAAGCAGTGCCTCGTAAATTGCTTCAGTCCACTGCATTTCAACAAAGACAGACCCTACCCAGGGAACTGATTGGGAAGGACAAAATGGTTAAGTGTAATGAAGGTGAATGGTGCTTCCAAGTACTCTATAATGTGGTTTCCATAGAAACATGATGCTCTGTTATGAATAAACAAGTAACGCAACTTAGTGTAATATGCAATGGACCACTATAAAATGAAATGTAATCACTTCAAGAATGTAAACATAATGCTTAAAACATGTATAGCTTACATGCAATAACAACGACCATTTACTGTCACACTGTCCAATGAGTTAAAAACATTCGGTGTTCACTTTTTCATACAATACTTGAATACAAATTCAGAAATACCTGTGTGACTCAAGAAAGTTGTGAAGTACATTTTCACACCAGTACATGTTCTGTATGAAGAGATTTTATAAACATTATTTCTGGTCACTCAGAGATTAGAAAATTATCCAAGATACTTCAGGTTTGATGGTACAATGTACTAGTAACTCCGTGGATAGTTCTTTAAATGCATGTAAGTGTAAGCGTTTAGGACATGTAATGCATAACAGTGAAAGAGCAATGCAATGTCAATCTTTGAAATCTTTTTCCTGAGATCTCAGAACGAGCTCTGTTGAATAGAAGCTCTCTCATCTTTACGAGAGGTTCTGATCAATACAGCTCTTTCTTAATTGCTGCTGTAGAAGTCACCTACAAGTACAAGTGGCTGTTAAAACTATGGCTGGCAATCAGTACAAACATGAAAGTGTTTAAAAAGGGCTAAAAAGTGTCAGTTTCAAAATACCAAATGACGGGCGCTACTGCTTGTAAGTACTTAACATTTCAGAAAATATGATGTTCTTCACAAGTAATGGGCAAAAACACATCTCAAAGTATAAGCTGAAATTGAGGGTGATATTTCTGCAAACTTTGGCTGCGCATACGAATAAGTTGGCAAAAATGAGAGTGGTTGGGATAGAAAATTGATCTGTAGGCATCTGCATTGTTCTCCCAAAGAATGATACAAGTACTACATTGTATAAACATTATTGTTACAACAAAAAAAATGTACATGTACATGTATCATCTTTGTTATCCCTAGTACACAAAACAAACTAACAGAAATACAGTTACACTTCCTGTTTCACTGACCTACCTATTTTGATTTTGAGTCTCAACTTTTTTTCAGGGTTGGGGGGATTTGGTAAAACGTGAAAGTAGAAATAAAAAAAACACTGTGTCCACTTTTGTAATTTGAATGTGGCACAAAAAGGTTCAACAGATTTATTGATGTATGCATTTTCTGTTGTTCACTTCATTTTAATAAACAAATGCCAACCGACCTCTATTGCTTTTAATTACCTGTAGCAGCACACTGAATTGGTATGGAAAATTTCCCCCCAAAGTTTCCTTCCAATGCCAGGTAATACGAAGAAGAACTTTTTGGGAGGGCCTAATTCAAATAATACTGGCTCATAGCTCTGTAAAATTATTCCCCCCCCCCCATCTCATCAAGTTTGCAAGACCTTGTCAACTCCCTTAGAGCCTGCAACTCAATACTGCTATATTTGCATCACCCTCTGTACTCACAGAGAGCCACTTACATGTACATGTACATACATGTACTAGTACATGTACATGTACATGCACACCTGGATAGTGAGACGCAAATAGCAACAAAGGTCCCATCCAAGGACACAGGCCACAACCCTACATGTACCTGACAGGAGCTAAACCCACAATAAATACAAGTATGTATGCATGCAGAATTTTCCACACAGAATTCAGTAAAAGTGGCATAAAAGATCGCGACGTTCCACCAATATCGTCAATGTTCACACAGATATGATGACAACAGAACAATATCAATCAAATAAATGTGCATGTGAACAATACATGTACACAGGTGTACTGATCTACATGTCATTGTATTTACATGTACACTCCTGCAACATGTTCGAGAAATCAATATTTTTGCATTGTATCACACACTGTGCCACACTGGTCAATCAATATTGCCAATTCATCAGATGTTGATTCACAAAGATCTTCAGTACAATCACATATACCAGTAAACCAGAATAACACAATGCAAGAGTATATAATACACTTTTTGCAATGTTAACCATTCCAAATCCAGTCTGGGGTTTCTGTGCTTAGTCAACTGTGAGGTGGCCAACCTCACTGATTTTAGTGAACACCTCAGGCTTTGCTGTTTAATTGTACCACCTCACACTTGAAACATAGTCAAAGATTGAATGAAAAAGCAAAATGATTTAGGTATTTTGAAATACATGTAGATCACTTTCAGATTGTTCAGAACAACTGAGGGACAGAGAACACAAGAGAGGAAATTTAAAGTTAATGTCCTATTTTACTACACAGACTTTATTTTAGGCCTTTTTGAAAACACACTTGTGGTTTTAGGAGCGAGAATTTTGGCACAATTTTTTTTGACCACCTATATATCAGTACCCTAGGGGAAATCCTGGACTCAGTAATATAGAGCCCTGTAGGTGATTGATGTCCCAATTCATACAAAGAGTATGTCACAAGTTCACCCTGCATAAAATGTTGAAGTTGAGAAGAATAAGGACGTTTTCACCCCCCCCCCAAAAAAATACAAAGGGTTGAACTGTGTGTCAATAAACACATTTCCATCATTCCAAGGAATCTTAATTTAATACAACCCCTCACCCCAGATAACTTCCAAAACAACTACTTTACTTCAAAATTTGGTTAAACGAGTGACACATGTAAAGTAGAGAGGGCAACAGATGTTGGTCACCTCCATTCTTGTTTAAGACATTGACAGCACATCTTGACATTATGCATTTGAGGTGAGAGTGAAGGATGTAAATAACATGTATGTGCCACATTGATTTTTATTTTTGATTATTTTCTTTTATTTAACAGTCTTCTCTATGGGGCTGGGTTGCCCAACACGCAGGAACTATGAAACTTGGGGCCCCTAAAAGATAAATATAGAGCCTACATAAACATTTGCATACATGTCTTTACACCAAATTATGCCATAATAAAAATACACACACCAGCATTGACCACCCACACACACAAAAAGTTTTAAAGGTTAGTAATAAATGTCTTTCAATGAATTTTCAAGTTTGGGAAACCTTCAGACTAAGAAGAACATAATAAATGAAACACTGGTGTATAGGCAGAGTAGGACTGACAGCTACGGGTACATAAATAAACCCCTCGTTCTCTGAGCTCTCTATGTATTTGATGGGCCATACAGTTTCAGATTTATAAATGAAACATTTATTTGTAATGGGTTTGCCCGAAAAAAGATCTCATTAAACCATTGAATTTGACAGGGTACTTGGGTATATTATTGGTTCTTGTGAACCTGTATGACATTTGCAGGTACATCAGGTAAAATTTACAGTAAAAATGCCAAATGTCATGACCTGTGCCCTCTACAACCGGATGCCTTTAAAGAGTCCATGTAATGCATTTTTGCAGCTCTTGAATAGGCACCTTTCTGTTTCAATTTACCTAACTTCAATTATTGTTTCCCTTTTTTAAGGTTTTTTGGTGTAGTGTCTATGTTTATTCCAATTTCCATATTTGTGAGCAAAACTGTGATGTCATTCCTGGACAAGAACCTCAATGTTACACCGATCTGTGCACAGAAAACCGCTGCAATGTTTGATACTTTTTCTTTGGTGATTTGTTGTTACATGGCAATGTCAGTGAGCAACCCTTTCTCATTTTCAGTGAGCAAAAGGTTCACAATTTCAACAAGAAACATAAACTGAGTCGCGTTCTTGCTAATTGGCATTATAGCAACAGCACCCTCAGATGTCTCGAAAAGTTTTGGCTATTTAAATGTCTTTAAAAAGTGCACTTTTAAGTACATGTATGCTTAAACTTAAAAGAATGACATATGGTTTTCATGAACTAAAGAAAAATATGCACAGAAAGTAAGTTTGAGAAAAATTCATTAATTTGTAACTATTTAAAACATGCATAAGCCAACATTTCTGCTTACCTCTGACTGAGCCATCACTGCGACTCTTGCGAAGGTGTTTGACACTCCCGTTGGCACTAGACCTGCCGTGGTTAGTGCTGGTCAGGATGACTGGGTGTGCCATCTTGGCATAGGGTGCCAGCCAGTCAAACTGGGCCAGGTGCACCTTGGGAATGAGACCTCGGATCTCCACCAAGAGGTCCAACTTGGCTGGCGTGTCCAGGATGTCCACGAGGCGTAGCATGAGTCTCTTAACATCCCTGAGGATGGTGAAAAAAGGGTAAAACCAAGCAATTAAAAATAAATTGTATACTGTCAAGGCACATGCATGTATTTCTTAGTTACTGCACAAAAGACTGTTTGCTGTCTAATTCTATTGCACCAACATGGTGCACTGGAAACAGAAACCTGACAAGTCTGTAATGAATGGAACTCGTATTTCATGACCCTTCAAAAAAATTCTCCAGGAGTACGAATCTATCAAATGAAAGAGAGACAAAAATCCATGGAAGGAAAACAGAATTTCAAAGACAAAACAAAGAAAAGAAAGAAAGAGAAGAAAATTATTGGTGAACACTGACTCCAGGTTCACAGACTTGCTGGGCAGCATGCATATGAAACAAGCTACGGCAGAATGTACACGTACTCTGACCAGTTGGAATCCAAAACCAAATACAGATTGGTAATGCTGAACTGTACAATGCCATTACAATAGAATTTGATGGTCACATTACTGCCTTCGTAACCATAACCAGTTAGTTGTCTTACTTGTACACTTCATACTGCTTGAGAATGTCATGCAGGTAGTCTCTCTCCAAGTCATTCAGCAGGATTTTGGACTTGCGGTGGAACAGCTGCAACTTCCGCTGATGACTGTCGCTTGTGCTCCGTCCCATGATGCTTTGGTCTTCTTCTCCAGCCTCTGAATCACTTTATCCTTAAAACCATGCTTTCCTCTGAGCCCCTGAGTATCGTTTGTCTACCATGGTTATCATTTATTTGATGAGTCTAATTTCCAATTTGTTCTTTGGTGTCTGGTACATTCCAGAATGTTCCTGTACTGTTCCCAGTCATATTTCTTGTTGCCTTCTGATGCTTTGAGTGCTAAGCCACACCAGGCTGGTTCAGCAGTCCTTTGTCCTAATCTGTAAATAAGAAAGCAATGAACACTGTTACAAAAAACCCTGCTTTCCTCTTCAGAATCTCTAAATTGTCAGAGAGACGAGTCAAACAACCTCATTTCACCCATACGTCGTAGCAACTGTGGCCATTCTGATCTCTGCTCAAAGACAATTGTGGAAAAATACCCAACCATGAAACTGGGGCAAGCAACTCATGATCACTTTTTTATTAAACTGTGGGTAAATGACCTATGTACAATAGCAACCTTTGCAATCTTGACCAGTTGCAAAAGACTTCGACCAACAAAAACTTGTAAGCTTTGCAAATACAGGTAACAGTACCTCACTGTAATGAAACTGGGGGATTACTGAAGATGACTAGGATATTCATATTCAAATAAGTACTGACCAAGAACAAGTGTATACAAGCTTTGTAAAATTCCAACATACCCCTGTAGTTATGATGACTTCTACAGTAACCACCTTGTATCCAGTCAGTAACCAAGCACTGTTTAGATAACCACACTCAGTGCTGAATGCATGACTGCATTTACACAATTCTCCTTTGTCTTTCCATACCACCATGACCAATAAATATACACAGGTCAAGTTACAGCATGAACTGGTACAAGGGGTTGCTGTAAACCTTCGTCCCAGGTCAAAGTTAAGTAAGAGGGCATAGAAAGGTGAGAAGTAATACATGTACAGTACAATATGGGCACAGTGACAACAGTACCATGATGTTACTGTGTGGTTCAAGACTGAGCTACTTGTACATCTTTGTACATTTTAAGCTTACTTTTCAAAACATATTTTCTATTTAATTAAAAAAAAATGATTTTAAACAATCACTCCAATTTGGATTTGCAGAATTATTGTCCTTTTCACTTTTTTCATTGGAATTTTTTGTATTGAAAGTTTTCTTAGAATCATATCTATGCCCAATTCTACATGCAAAAGTATTATATAAAGTAGTGTTTAAGACTTCCAAGATTACTCATAAAATGAAACTCAGGTTCCTACTCTATATGAATGTGTAAAAAATCTGTTTCAAGTATATCAAGAACTATTTACAGCAATTATTATTATTATTATTTTAAAAATGGTGATAGTTGACAATTATTATGAAGAAAACTAATTAATTGGGTCATTCACCTGTGTAACACCAGTAACACTTTTTCACAATAAATATGTTTACATGTATCAGTCAACAAATATTCGTTCTAGCTAAGAATTGTTTTTCAAATCAAACAGGTGCATTAACTATTTCACGAGTGATTGATTCCGGAGGCAATTAAACACGACCGCTGATTGGTCGACTGGCGCAACTCAGTTGACCGGCCCAGTACGACTCGACTCTACGTGTAATGCTGCATCTACAGGGACGTATAGGCGTACATGGATACATGTGCCCGGGCTTTTCGACATCAAAAAATCTTAAGTTTTTCACCTTTTTGCGCTATGGTACACAATCTCCACCGTAATCCGAACTACCCATGTGGTCTGCAGTACCAGATATTGACGATCTGTCGAGTGGCAGTGGCTCTGACGGGGAGAAATCGGCGAAGTCTGAGGACGCAGTTTCGTGTGACAACCGCGATGCCGAAGCTTCTAACGGATCGTGTAGCAACAGTAATATAGCGCCACCAAGAGGTGTGTCTAATCAACATTGGCAGGTACAATGTACCCCTTTGCCGTATTTTTTAACTTAAAAATGATTTGAGTCGCAAAAGAAGGCATTTGCTATGGAAATTTATAGGGGGGGACTTGGGAAATTTTATATTTTGGGACTCCCCGCCCCCCATTTTGTTGTCATTTTAATCTTGTAAAACTGGTCAACTGGTAAAAGGCAATGCTGACCCTTGGCCTTACCCTAGCTGCTTATTTCTTGGAAATTTTTAATTGTAAATTGTGAGAAAATATCACTTTCTTACTGACAAACCAGCCATGGAAATTTGAATCTACCGTGCGTCATGTGTTAAACCACACAGGGTTTCCTTTCATTATTTCCCCCAAAACTCAAAATCCTACTCTGTTCACATCAACCCTACGAATAGTCATCTACTCGGGTGAATCCAAAGCTTCAGTTAATGTACATGTACAGGTACGTGTCCTTTTTATTATGGGAACAGGGTCCCCAAATGTACAATACATGGGGTTTGAAATAAAGGTTCTGAGACTGAGTACCTGAATGTTAACAATGGCTGAGGGAGTTTTCCAAATAGGCTGTAGCCTAAACTTACAGGTACAATTTAATTACAGCATAAAATTATGTTTGTTCAAGAAAATTGACCCAATCTTGACAATGAATCCTGTCATGCCTGTATGTCGCCTCTTCCATGGTTTCACTTAGTGGTTTTAGTTTTTTTTTTCAATTTAGAGAATACACACATAACATACTGTATATTGTAATTTCAGACATTCTACAAACTGAAGAGACGCCGTGAAGAGTCAAAACAGTCTCACTTTCAAAACAGGCCAAAGAAACAAAGAAAGAAACACAGGGGTAAGACGAACTTCAATGTAAAGTAAGCAGGGATGGGGGAGAGTATATTGTTACTCCTTTAGTCTGTTGGGCATTTTGGGAGACCAAATGTTAAATAACCCCATGTTGAAAATGTCACCCACTGAAATTGTACAAATCTTCGGATCAATGTTGTAAATTTGGTTAAGAAAGGCAACAATGTGCTTCAAAGATGGACCTTTTACTTTTACAAGTAGTTACCATGGAAAACAAAATGAGTTGCTTACATTTATTTCAATCTCAATTTAGCGTGAGTTTACTGAGAATTACATGTATGTAGTTCCTAGTTTCCAATTTGGGAAAGAAGAGAACTCAAGCTATACGAATGAACTTCTGCAAAGCTGTTGCCTGATATCTGGGATTGCTTGTCCCTTGTCCTGCTTGCTACTTGTGACCGGATTTGATTACAAACTCTTTCACAGTCCATTCACTTTTCATAGCACTTGTTGATCAGGAAGATGCTTGCTCCCCAGACACTGCTCAGCCTTCCTCTTCATCTGCCTCATCTCCTCCACAAGGAGCAGGAGAGTCAAAACTTCCAAACCTTGAATCTCCAGGTACAAGCGGCAGTCCTTGCCACAATATTTTATTACCCTTTTTAAAAATAAGAAATTGAGTACCTGTACATTGGAACTTGTTTTACATCTCAGATATCTATCCAGAGCTGCTCCTAATTTGGGAAGGAGAGAAGGTAGTGGCCATTGGTTGGGGTCGTTTTCAGAGAGATTCCATTATTATGTATTTTCACTCAAGACAACGTAAGCTGTACAAATTCTCAGCATACTATTCCTTCAAGTCAAATAATACAATAGACATTCAACACAACTGTTTCCATTGTGCTTTTCTAATCCTATTCATATTTTCAAAATTACCAGAAAAGAAAAGTACCCCAACGCCAGAGCAACAAGAACATTGGGACAACTTGAAGAAACATCTGAATGTCAACGACCACATCTACCAGGGTATTGACCACGGCCAGTACAACCGGCATAAGGTAAGCACCCCAGCATGCACCGATATCCTCCTTAATTAATTACCACTGTGCCCCCTAGGTCCAGTTTTAGAAGAGCCGTTAAAGTGTAACGTAGCAATCTTGTCTGGTCAGCATGAGCCACCTGAGAACCATTAAAAATGCATGGGATTGTGCCCATTCTGATGAAATTCATCACTGGGACGTGTGCTTCACACCCTGTTCCTCACACACATTGCACCATGTGAACAGGTCATATGGCATCGTACTACTGTTCTTGAACGAAGTCCAAAGTGCATTGAGTATTGCAGTGAATTGCTATGCTATTTTATCCACTGATGAATGCTCCAAAATAACTTTTGAAAACAATAAAGTCATCCATTTGTCCTCATATCCTAGGGTGTTTTTATAATTGTATCCTTTCCTTTCAGTTAATATTTTTTGTCTGTCTACAGAATCACACGTATGTAGCTGTTAAGCAAACCACTCAACCTTTTTTGAAATTTAATGTCTGTTATTCCAAGAGTGGCTTAGAAAAACAAGTTGATAAGGCCGTGGAGGAGGGCAGTTTTGAAGAGGCAGAAAAACTCAGCGACCAGCTGGCAACTAGAGACCTAGCCTGCAAGATAGCTAAATCGGTTGATGCACGAGACTACTTGAAATGGAAAGAGGTAACAATCTGCTGTCTCAGACTTTGAAAGTATCTCATCAAAAAGATGAATGTATAGAATGTCCAGTAGTGTGCCGTCTGTTCTCTCTTAAGAGCCCACACTGTTCCCTGTGTAAGCAGTCTTCATCCCAAACTGGAAAAGCATAACAGGCATGACGCTCTACCCCGGCACAGTTTGTTCCTCCTGAAAACACTATTCTCACAGGGAACACACCATGCTCTAGTAGAGTAGTCTTAAAGGAATGGGACTGCTTCACTTTTAGATACACCCCGAACAACAGCAAGTAGATTTTCCAGGCTAACAAGACAGCATCTCAGTTTAAACCGTGCCTTGATGAGTGATTTCTGAATCTACCACTTCATCCCCTCTGACAAACTGACGAACCTCAGAAATGAGGTCACCCAGTGCTTTAAAGAAACACCTGTACATGTGCAATAAAAGCCCAGGATTACTTGGATGCGGACAAAGTAAATACATGTACATTGCCAGGCCTTTGTAAATTAAGCCCTATCCTAAATTTAGTTTACAATACTTTCACTCGACTGTGCTATTCTTCTCCCTTTTTGTGAACAGGGCGAGGAAGCAAAGAGGAAAGCCAGAAAGAGAAAGAAGAAGCTAAATTGGGTCTTTGAGGCAAAGGAGAGATGGCAGATGAAAGGCAACATGTAACATCACCCCCCCTCCCCCTGTGCAGTCATGGGTGACTGTGAAAGCTTTCTTGGCTGTGCAGCAGTTTATCTTCTATGATGACAAATAGCGATTGGGTGTCTACTTAAAGTGGGCCAACATGAAGACTTAACCTCATAGTGCACTTTCAGATCACACATACTCTGTGCTTTCCAGTTAGACATTGCCAAGGGCTCCATTTTATGGCTGAAAGCATAATGTTGGGTTTTGTACTGCGCATCCACCATGGAGACAGTGGCTTCCTACAATCATCATCTCAGTGCTTGCTGCCATTGGTTACTGCAAATGACCAATGGTAGCATCAGCATGGTCACCAAATTCATCTATACGAATGTGTACATGCAGTGTGCAGACCCAGTGGGATGTGGTTGCTAGGTAACACAGTCCCCCAAATGTTCACACACAAGAGTCCGTTGGCTACATTTTCATGTTCGGTGTGGGCATGTAAAACGTGTCTACAATGACCACTGCATAATTTGCAAAAAATCCTTTAAAAAGGTTTCAACTGCTTGATGCAGTGTTGTTGACTCGAGTCACTGACTTGGACCTGAATCAGACTGGAGTCGCCATTTTTCAAACTTGAGACTTGACTTGACTTGAAAAAAATGACTCGAGATGTGACTTGACTTGAAAAGAAAATGACTTGTTGTATGAAACCATTTCTTTAAAAATATGCTCAAAAAATCCCGAACCTTGGTGATCCGTGCATTCATCCCACTCACAAAAACATCGTTCATATTCACGGTATTCTTCATGCATGTATCAGTACTCGTGTTCATAATACACGCGTATGTACAGTACAATTTACATGCATGCTGTACATCCGTGCTTGTGAGCTGCACTGCATACATGTAGTCTGATTACCATTCCTTATTTGAGAGCGGTCGTTCCATAGAACCCACAGGCTGCATACCGTCGCAGGCTGCGGGCAAACTCAAACTTTGGCAATTACATGTTTTAATCTGATCAATTTCAAACTTGTCATAGTCATCAACCATCCTCTGAAGATGTGTGCCGAAACGTTCTTTATTTGTGCCATTTAGGATGTCATGTGACCTCAATTCATGAAATAGGCAGGCCAATAAATACATGTATATGTAACAAAATGAAGAAATTATAGCAATGTGTGTCACTTTCCTTTTGATGTACATTGTTATCAAAATTTGACTCGAGACTTGACTTGGAAAAACATAACTTGAGACTTGGCTTGCTAAAATTTGACTTGGGACTTGACTTGGGAAAAAATGACTCGATTACAACTCTGGCTTGGCGATTACTGAATGATTCACACGTGCAACACTCCTCTGCAAGTGGCATATTTTATTTTGTCACCAGTCGGTAGGATTTGGAAGTTTACAGGTGGGGGGTCTACCAATTTGGAAATGAAGGAAGAAAACTGATACTTGACAATAAAATATATTGAAATAAGTGATCCACAATTTTAAATCCAGGCAGAAGAAGGTAATTTTTGATGTTTGACATGTTGTCTGCATAAGGCTTTGGTTGTATGGACTGTGAAAGTTGTGACATTTGCAATGTCCATGTGTATACTGGTGTCATTGTCCAGATAATACCTGTAGCTAAGAAGCCTTTAGCCTGAATTTGGAAGGGTGGGTCAGATATCACTAACATGCCTAATTCCCTCTTCATCAGATACTGTTCCAGTGTGTATATATTTGAAAAATAAAATGTTTACACAAAAAATGACATATTTTTAATTTAAATAATGTACTACGAAAATACTTTTAAACTCACGTTGCTGAATAGTCAAGAATTATGCGCAATACAATGATACTGCTTAATGACTGGTCGATTAATAATGGGCAAAAAAACATAGCAGTGATTTCACCATGCAATCAAAATGCACTTTGACTCAAGTGATAGTCTAATCATATGCGACTTTGGCAATTATAAAAAAAGGGAAAATATTTTGAACTTGCTGCGTCTTCGGTTGAGACATCAAGTTTTACTGCAGATTCAGAAAACTTTGAAATCGCACCAGCATTTGTAAAACCACTGGAAGAGAAAAGCTGGAAGTTTGTGAATGAGTTTTCTTCAGCAACTTATACAAGCTAAAAATTTCCATGTAAGCTAATTGTATGGCTCTGCATCAGGTAAAAAATTTACTCAAATTGAATTTCCACAACGTAAATTTATTAGCAAGTGTTCAATTTCTAAACTTTAAGCACGATTCACCCATGGGATATGGAGCTTTTAAAGTACTTTCAAAAAATATAACTTTGAAAACACCTCCATCAGATACATAACTTAGCAATTGTCTGTAGCCATAAGTACATGTGTATTATGACCAAAGTATTTTAGCATGGGTCCTACATTAGCTCAGGACAGGAAACACATAGGTCCCAGTAAGGAACTGAATGACTTGGCTCAACTTGCCCAAGACATCTTGGGTAGCTTATTAAACCAACAACTGGATCTTGTGGAAAAGAACCAAAATTCCAAGTTGCACATCCCTATCTGAATTCAGCTAATTTGACGTCAAATTATCGTCAAACGATTAATCCATGGTTGCTGCACTATTAAGTTGGGGGATTTACACATGTACATGTACATTCAGATAAACAAATGATAAAGTACCATCTTTGAATGCATCTTTCTAGAAGTGTTATTTCCTTGACATTCCAATCTAAAACTCAATCCAGACAACTATACCAAGATAAACTTTCATGGTGTCAACACATTTTCATTTTAATTCAAAGGATTAAAGGCTTGTCAGCATAAAAATGTTAAAATGGGTGATGGTTTACTTTTTTACTAGCATACTGGACTTCAAAACCTTTGAGGGTAGATAAAAGTACATGTACTTCAACTTTATAGGTGCAGCAGGGCTAAAAATACTTGAGAAATTCCAAAGGAATTGCTGGAGTGTAAAGTTTAACTCTGGAGGATCTGTAACTACACTGTACTTAGGAGTCGGGGTTAATTTGATATGAGAACAATGTGAAGACAGACATGAATGTACATGCATGTGTTCCTTAGTTACTCTTTATGTTTGAACAACTTGGATCCTTTGTTCTTATAGGCTGGCCAACGACAATTTGGACAACAGTGATTGAGATTGGTGGTAAGCCAGACCATGATGCAACGCTGGTGGAAGGCGTGGCCACATGGTAGGCCACAGAGCTCGACCCCGGGCATGTAAGGCTCGAGACAGATGGAGCATTCAAGAGTCTCCATCATGCTCTCTGGCCAGGGGTCATACAACGATTTGACATCCAAGCCAAGATCGGTTTTTTTCTTCAAAGCGAATTCACAGTCACACATCAGACTTAGTACATGTACATCAGCTCCCTTGCTTTCAACAGACGCTTTATCATCAGGCAATGTATTTTCATGGCTGGATTTTTCAATTGAGTTAGACTCATCATTGGGTAATACGGTTTTGGCTTCTAAGTTTGCACTGCAAGTGCCTATAGAGATACTACCAATATTTTGAGGTTGAAGGGGGCTGTTGGGGCCAATCTTTTGTGAAGGACCAGAATTTTCACGGGAATTGGTGACCAGAAAAGGCTCACCTTGTTTGAATTCTCTGACAAGAGTACAGAGGCATCTTGTACATAGGTGCCTTTTACATCTTTTCCCGTACTTCCCACCCATTTTGCTCTCACAATGTTCCTTGTCTTGGTTTCTAAAATACTCCTGCAAGAGCCGGCAGTTTTCCTGGTGGTGCTCTTCTGTGCCAGAGAAGCAGCTATGCCAGCAGGCGCAACACTTGCCAGTTGACGACCACTCGGTTGCAATCTCACGCTGGCGGTAGCGCCATGTCGGCAGATCTCTCAAGTAATCCTGCGAGACGTCAGCGAGCAGAAACATGTTTGGGAACATGGCCTGGTTGAGAATTCGGTCCCAATTCATGCCTTCTTCCAGCCGGGCGTTACTCATCAACACCCGGGTGTATCCAGGACTTGGTCGCACCAGCATGTTGTAGTAATAAGCAGCAGTGCTCTGCAGCCATTCACTGCTCGACATACGTCCTCCCGTGGTGTCTCCGCTATGCCAGCAGCTTTTAGCGTAGCCAGTGATGACACAGAATACAAAAAATGACGCAACAATCAAACTGCCCCGGTGGCCGTGCATGATCCAAAGGCACCTCAACTGTGACGCCAAAGTCATTTGGCACAATAGCCGCAGCACCTTTTGGCAAAAACGAAATACTGGGTCAAGCAAGGGTACCTGAGTCAGCGCCAACAAGGGCAGCCACATCATTATCAGTACTGCATTGTACTTTGCCCACACCCAGAGAAATTGGCACACACGTTTGGCTAGAACCTCTCCTTGATTCAAAACCAACTCCAGGACACACAGCATGTTGCCAGCCAGAAAGGAAAGCATAAAGAAATCATTGGCTTGTGGGTAGAGCATTCCAAGGTACACATCCATGGCACGATGGTTTAAGTACTCCCCGTCGCGCATCCCATACGTAATTATCCCCTCATGGGTGGCAACCAAATAATGGGACGATTTAGGTTTGATATTCAGTTCCTCTGACAGCCAGTCTCGCGTGCTCTTGTGGATGACCGCTTGCCCAAATTTGACCCGTCCAGAATACTTCAAGCTGATTGCAGAGAAAAACAGAGGGGCTTCCACTTCTTCCACATCAGAGAGGAGAACGAGTTTGATGGGGGGCGTTGTCATTTGGTTCTGCGACGCGTCCAGCCATTCCTTGACTAGTTTTTCCTCATTGACCCGGTGGACTGTGTTGCCCAGCCTTGTGCTGACCCATTTGATGACCTTGGAAGCCTTGAGGTTGCTTGATGGGTAGGTTGCCATAACAACATTGTCCTTCTGGTTCAATCCCTCGGGCATTGCAAGCATGAGTATTGGATGGGTCCATCCTTTCTGTCGGCAAAATCTGATAGAAGACCATCATTGAGACTTTCCATGTGAAACTATTACTGGTATTTAAGCTTTTGACAGAAAAAGTCCTCCATTACCAGGTGGCTTTTCAGCATGAGAATGACTAGGTTTGGGGTCTAGGTTTTTGCTATTTAGCTCTTGTCACAAGTCTTGAGGATTTATGAAAACATAACTATACCTCAAAATCAAATCACACCATATTTTGTTATGCATGCTCTCATAATTTATGGTCTCGGTGTGCTGACTTGTCTGAAGATCAAGTACCATTTTGATTAAGGCGAGGTTGCAAGATTTGGCTACAAAAAGGATTGAAATATAAACCTCTCTGGGCTGACAAAATTTGCATACCTATTGTCACGGGCACAGTCAAAAGTTCCAGTCCGAATTCCAAAGTGAAATACTTTCTTTACCACTGTCTTCCACGTGTCTCGGTCCAGTAAAGGCACATGACCTCTTGGGATGACCTAAGAACATATACAAATTAAAAGGAGAGACAAATGCAAAGCTTGTTGGTGTGTTGAAACTTGGCGGGAACAAGTACAACACTTAAAATATTAAATAAATGTGGGAATTTACTTTATCCTAATAGAAACAACGAATAGTCTCTTTCTTACCATGTGATCTGAAAGTAAAAGAGCACAAGATTTTCTTTTTGTATCCACAAGGGTAACATGTACGGAAAAGGCCAAAGAGTGCTTGCTTTGCCCACCATGGCACAAATTTTCCAATGCTACACAAAAAATTAGTCCGCCATGACAGATTTTTATCCTTGAAAATGTGAATGACTATGGAAGTTTATTGCTTTTAATACCTGAATGAGCCAGATACTATCCTTCTTGTCTTCAACCTCCTCGTAGAAGTGGGGACCACTGCTGAAGCTGGTACTCTGCACAGCCTCCTCCTGGTTCTCTCGCTCCAATAGGAGGAGCTCCCCTTCCATGACATCACCTGGACAAAAAAATTAACTGGAAAATGCTGATGTACTTAGGTAGCATTTTTATATAACCACCTCTCACAGAATGTGTAAAGTCATGTTTCGTCATATCTGGGATGACAAGACACCGTGTCCTACTATTCCTACATAAATTCTCCCATGGACTAAGCAAAGGCACTGATTATACCACAATAACTGTGGCAGACTTTTGAAAAGGGGCATAAAGTATAAGAATTAGTAAAGGATTCACTGGTAGCACAATACTATCAAAGAATTGTGCAGATCAACCAGTAGCAGGCAACAATATTATCCACAAGCAGAACCAGATCCAGAACCAAATTTTTGAGAACCCAAAACTTCCTTAGGATAGGAGATCCATAGCCCCCAAAAGCCCCCTCCAACCATGGATCTGCCAATGTCTGCGTGTGGCTATACCCAAAATTTACCTGAGGCTTCTATGAGTGCTGTGAGCTCTTGCTTTTCAACCAGCCCATCGTAGCTGATGCCGCGGCCGTCCAGCAAGACCTTCAGCTTGCGCACACTTAGTGAGAGTGGGTCCACTATCTGTGAGATCACCAGGCCCGTCTCATACCAGGAAAATGCCTCCAGTGCCCGCAGGACCAGGAACAGCAGGACCACAAACAGCAAGAGAAGCAGTAGCTTGAGCAGCAGAGCTTTCATGGTTTTATGGCATCAGCTGTTCCCATTCCAGGGGATTCAACATCTACTGCAAATTACCTGTTGCACACATGCACAGAGACAGCAGAATCCATTTTCAGCAAGCATTTGGTATATCCATTTCTTTGAATGCAATTTCTTTTTTTAAATTTCAAGTCAACTGGTACTTTAATACCAACTCATACCTTTTGCCAACTAGCCACTGCATTTTAAGTCATACTTTCACCTCCTTATATCCTTACTAATCATTTTGTGGTACATCTATCCCATGCTAGAGAATCAGCAAATATGAGATCAGACACAAGACAGTATTACTTCTCTTGATATTGTTCATAATAAATTTTGAGGCATGCTATTAACTCTTATATTCCAAGATGGTTCAAAATCCATCTGAAAATACAAAGAGGGTGATCTTGACTGTTACGGAAGGTTTGGAGAATAATCCCTTTGGGATCAGGGCAATACTCTTATCACGCTCATATAGGAATCTCATATTCAACGCAAAACGTCAACACCTCCAAAATACATTTTGAAGAAATGGTAAAGGGTACATGTACATGTGGCTGCAATCAAACTGTTTGACACAAACCTTCAAAATGCACCTTTGTTACTCATTTAAGCTTATTTTCAACTTTTGTTTCACAATTTGAAAGGGCAGTTTGCTGCCTTTCTGGCTTTTATGCTTATGGTATTTCCATATTTGTGAGCAAAACTGTGATGTTATCCCAGGAAAAGAGCATAAATGGCACACTGGTTTGTGCACAAAAAAGTTGTGCATTTTTGCAGATTTTGCTGGACAAATTTGGTTCTTCTTTGATGATTCATTGTTGTTTGCATGCTTAGCAACAAGTGAGCAATAATGGGTTCTGTCAGAAATGCTAGGTTCCCAATTTTAATAGAAAAACCTAGGCAATGAGTGTCTTCCCTGGATGACATCACAGCAACAGTGCCTTTAGTTGTCAAGGAAAGTGTGGATATTTTTGTTTAAATAAGTGCACTTTTCAGAGCATTTAACCAAACAGGAGTGTGAAACAGTGTTCATACAATGAAAAGTACAAAGTTGTAGAAAATTGTGTCACAGAAAAATTCATTGCGGCTACCATGTAAAGAAATAAAGCTAAGTGCACATTTTAAATTTTCAACTTTAAAGGGCATGATAAAAAAAAACATGAAAAACTTTCGAGGAGAAAAGGGGAAAATTCCTAATCCAACTTGACCCTGAATATTCTAGTTCAGACCGCGCCAGACTCATGCTGTTTATCATGCAATATCACCACCCCTTTAGCATAATGGCAACATGGTTGCCAATTTCAGAGCCGTTCAGGGGGGCAGTTTTTGTGAACTACAAATGGCAATTTTAAACCTTCGGTGGTTTAGCAAAAATGTCCTTTTCGCAAACACTTCAAGATCAAATATCACTTCTTTTAATTTAGAACACATTTTAGAGGTGTTGACGGTACTGTGCATGCTGATGGTGTGTTAATGGTGTGTTGATGTTGATTTAGGCCTAATAATAGGCATGCAGTCAAGGCCTGGTACACTAGTGAATGACAAGTGAAGCTTTCCTCTCAGATACCAGTATACTGTCTCTACAGCCTGGTATTCGACTATTTACAAAAGAATTTCAGTACGCCATGTATGTCAGTAAAACCCTAGTGAGAAATTTCCTTCTTACACTGACGTCTAAGATTGAGTAAGAAGTTTACTGACCGTAGTCTAGAGTCGTAGAGATCTCTTAGTCTTAGTAAGTCTGACATTATAGGCCTAGCCCAGGCCTGTTCAGAAAAATGAAGAGGGCTGCATGATCGTACCTCCACAATCCGACCAAAACTTCCGACCGCTTTGCTTGTGAGCTTGCCAAAAGTTATACCGCAAACATCATTTCAAACAAAGGAGCACGCCCCCGAACTGCAGTGTTTGACGTGGCACACTGCACGGCTTCAGTCACAGCTTTCCCAGGTCTCAGGGTCTGTGTTTAGACTGTTGTTTCCCGCAACAAGATCAAAATGGCGCGAGCTGGCGAAAGTAATTTGCATACAACGTACGTGGACTTTAAATTGGCCTGTGGTAGTGACACAAACCACATGCCCAAGTACAGCACCAAATAGGGTACTATACATATCTACTGTGCTAGCCTTGTGTTCCAGTCGTTTATGTCATTGACTAACTTCAGCTCCAAATATGGAGCTAAATCATAGGGATGATTGTAATGTGTGGAATGAGCAGATCAGACACTCTCCACAAGCAAAACATCTCCAATTCACAAAGGAACCTGGGCCTGTTTCGGCATTATTTTAAAAACCAGGTATTTCAGGATCACTTACTGATTTGCAAAAATGTAACTGTCTCTGTATAGCTGTTTTCTTGTGTGACTCAACAGTGAACATATGGGAAACAAATGCAATTCATTCACGTTGTTTTTAACCCGTTTAAAACACTATATGCTCCTGGCAGAGTGTTGCCAATGATTTTTGGCTCCCACATTGGCCACATATTGTTGTCAGGTTCTGAGTTTTTAAATCAAAAGAAATAAGAACTGATTTAAAACAAATGACTTTAACATTCAATTTTGCTTTTTAATATGACTCAATATTTCCAATAATATTCACAAGGAATACACTTGACTTAAAACTGGATCTCATGAATCCAGATTAGATAGGTCTGACTACTCTTTCCTATGAGTGAAGGATTCCAATTACTCAAGACAATGTTTTGTGCACTCAACAAAATTAAAATCCGTTAACAGCTTTAAAAAAAAGAACTTCTCAGCTCTTTCAACAGTAATAAAATTACATGCAGTTCAGACAGGCCTTTTGCACTCTGGATGACCTAACCTTTCAATTTAATGATACTAATTTGAGTTTTTATCTGTTGCAATGCATAAACTGGAATACTGTTAGTTTGTCGATCTCTGCTATGATGAATCGAACAACTAGCTGCTTCTTCATTTTTGGAATAATATGTTCTCCAGTTTGAGGACACACAGGGAGATGTCTTTTGGCCTGAGCTCCCACAACTGACCACACAAGTCCAACAACCAGGCCATTGATTTGTGGAAGCAGTCCATTTGATGCTCTGGCTTCATTTTTTTAATTGACTTGGAGCAAGTTGGGTACGTCACATAAGATGTGTTCAGGCTGACCAGGCCCATGTCTCTGAGGTAGTGGTGCATCTCTCCATGTCCATCCTCCTCACAGGAGTTGGTCAATACTTCATCTTCATCTGCTTCACTTTTTTCACAGCCGCATTCCTTTTCCTCATCAGCCTTGCCAATCTGTTGTCCCAAACGTTTGCTTTTGGGCTTTTTTGGATGCAGCTTAGCAGAATCTTTTCTCCATGACCACAACTCACTCTGGTCGCTCTTCTCGGGGAGGTCTAGCGCCTCAAAGACACTCTTTGGTGGGACAATACACTGCTCGCAGAGCGCCTTTAGATTAGTTAGATGACTCAGGGTGTGGCTTGAGAAGTCTTCACTGAGTAAGTCGTCCCTCAGGACCCAGTTCAAGCTTGTGGCCAGTCTGGTCACTGGTTGTGGCTGGTCACTGGTCTCTTTTGGGGACGTGTGTTCAGGCAGGTTTGAGGGTACTGACTGCAGAGTGGGTCTAGCAACAGCAAAACTGCTGGGAGCCGAGTGAGACAGATGCGATGAGTTCGATTCCTTGAGTAGGGTACGGAATGGCCGCTGATATTCCTTCAGCTTTTCTTGACCTAGTTTACACAAACACTTTAAATTTAGACTGTTTCAATATGTAATGAAACCAGGTTTGGAGAGCCAAAACATGTGAAGTATACATAAATGCACAGAAGTTCCTTTCATACCACACTTTATTTTTTGCTGTCTACCGCATTGCAATTTTCTTAATCAATACACGACTTGCAGGATTGTTACACGTACATGCTGACATCATTTTCACATTTAAAAATAAGAATCTCAATGTAATTTACTTCTGTCAAAGCAACGAATTCTTTGATCTCTCTCAGACAAAAACTCATAAAGAACAAGACACCATCAAACATGTCAAACTTCAACACAGCTCGCTGAAACAATTATATGATCATACATTTCTAACACAGTCAATTGTTTTTCACTTTTAAAACTTGTCCTACCCCTCACTGAAAATAAATACTGAATGCGAAAGTTGCAGACACTGTTACATTAACCACTTCCTGCCAGGGCATTTATCTATGTTGATGTTGCTGAAGCGCGATATTTATCATTTTTTTTCTGATTTCAAAATTCCTTAAAAATTCCTATCTTTATTAGTGGACACTTACAAACACGTGAAGGCATGTCTGGTGTCCACTCTTGCCAGACAGACAAATCTGAGTATCTCAGCCAGGCCTGCAGCCTTGTAAAAAGAGCCCAGATTTTGTGGTGTTACGTAATATTCTTTTGTTCACGAACCTGGCTCAGTGCACTGCTGACCTATTTTCAATAGGGGCCAGATTAGCATGCAGCGGTGCTGTGTGGCTCATCGCTGCGGTAGTGCAGTGCTTTTGTCCTCAGTGGAAATCCGCTCGTTCTAAATGCCCCAAACTGTGGTATACTGTTTCAAAACAAGGCAAGATTATCTTGAATTTTGAGAGTGAAAAAATGTCGACAATGCCCAGCAGCCTGGTCTTTTGTACCGAGTACGGTCTTTTGTTACAAGGCCCTGTTCCCTTTGTCCGAGTTCAGAGACCCCGGCCATGCATATAAAGCATACATGTCCGGATCCGGTGTCCCCAGCAGGAAGTGGGTAACATGCACGTCACAAAGAAGGTGAGATAATGCATCTTGTGGACTGTATGGACTTTTATAATACATCGTGTGACTTGCCCACAAATGAGCCCATGCAAGATTCATCTCTGCTCAGTTTCCTAAGTACATTTGTTGGTTGCCAAATAATGTCTAATTAATGTACTCACGTCTAATCTGTGTTTTGTCCACAGCATGCAAGTGTTTGTTAACCTGTTCCACTTGGTAGAAGTTGTTGAAGTGCTGTACAAAGCCAGCCATGTTGCGGACCTTTTCTATATCACTGAGACAAGAAGACAACAACATGTTACCCTTTGTTTTATTTCCTTGGATAAAGTTAAATTGAACTGGGTTGCACTGGATGCTGTAATGAGATAGACAGGAATCTGGGTGCAGACTGGGTGAAGTTGCTATCAGTGTTGCATTTGAGTCCATCACAAATCCTTTCACAAATCCCTTCACAAGTCCAGTCACAAGTCCCTTCACAAGGTCAGTCATAAGTAACAGGTGGAACAATGACAAAAGAATGCATTTGTCACAGCTCATTTGGCAATAGCTTGTGAATTGCCTCTCGACAGAATGACTTGTGATGGACTTAAAGGGATTTACAGGGACTTGTGATGGACTCGAATAGAACACTGGTTGCTACTGTTTCTAAATTTATTTCTGTTAATTTAAGATGGAAACAGAGCTGCATTCTGTCTGATGATGGAGTGTTTTCTGATCTAATTAAACTTATTTCTACTGGTTTATTATCCAATAGCATGCAAAGGTAGCTCTTTAAATTTTAATAAAATACACAGGTTTTGTTTCTTTATGTTTGGGTTTTTCACTTTTAAAAATGTCTAATTATGTTGCGCATCTTGTCATTTTTCTTTAAGGGGTCATATTAAATGCACTGGGTGTTTTCTTAAAGGACAGAATTCATCAGAATAGAGGGTTTGCATAGCTGCCATCTTGCAGGCCAGTGGTTTTGCTCCACAGAATATGCACAAAGGAGGTATTCCTGCAGAACAAACGAACTGCCCTACAACATGGCTACCACGCAGAGCCTCTATAAGAAGACACAAAGTCTGTTTCTAAAAATAATTGCAAATTACCTTGGATTCTGAATGAAGCCTTCTTGGCTTAGCTTCTGTTGGACCCGTAATTTCTGTACCTCCAACCAAACATCCCAGTTGAACAAGTGAACGTCTGCAAAGACAAACAGAGCAACACAACAAGGCCACTGCATTCGTGAGTTTCTCCAATGATGAGTCAGGCATACAACTGGGAAGACTTAAGAGAGAAAAAGGAAACTCCAAACTGCAAAAGACTTTGTGCAGTGTTTATAATGACATGTACGGGAAGCAAAAACAATAAGTTGAATGCGAGATAGTTACTTGATAAGCTGTTTCTTCCTTACCAGCAGGGAAAAGAGGTTGCAACTTTTGGGTCCTGGAGGACAATAAATGCTCATTGCAGTCGTCCAGACGAAACAGCAGCTTGAGAGTGACTACGACATAGGTCAGAGCCAGACATTCTGGACTTGCAGGACTGCCTTTCGACAGAGCCGTTTCCAATGTGGACAATGGAACCTGGAGATGCAAACGATGGACACACTGACATAACTCATCTAGAAGAGAAAAAAAAGAGGAGCATTACAATTTGAAAAATGTCTACAATTATCTTAACAGTTTTCAGTTCCACAAAAGGTTCCAACCGATCCTTCTATTTTCTGATTAGCTGATTAAATTCAGATTCACAAGTATATTTCTCAACAAGCAGAGACAACCGTCTCCTCAAAACTAAAGCCAAAGGTGATTCATGTGACACACTTTGTAGAATTCAGTATCAAAAATGTCTGCACTGTTTGCTCTTTCTCAAGGACTAACTTGGTAGATTGAGGGTGTGGATCACCCTGAATATGATGAAACTCATCTCTGTTGAGCTCAAGCTTTGCGGCGTAACATCCAACTTGGCAGATAATTCCTTGAGGAGGCCAAACACATAGTTGACGTCGGGCATGAACTGATAATTTGGTAGAGAAAGAAAACCAGTAAACACTACTGCACCTCCTTTACTTCAAGATGTAGACACAGATGGAGAATTCACATGGAAACTACACATAAATATGCCAAAACAAGTGTAAAGGGTAAAAAAAAAAGCTTTTTACTGTGGATTCTTTTCACCAAAGACCCTTGTGAAATACTTTCTTTTATAGGAGAATAGAAAACTAGGTCTGAATCTCATGGCTGGGGTTGGCCATGGCAGTCCCTAGCAAGTATAAGACACATCTCCATCACTTTTTGCCCTTTTATTGCCAAGGGAAAAGTTAAGCGTGACATCCATGCAAATGCCGATCCAAACAGTCGATTTGAAGACAGACTTAATAGAGTCTGTACTTACCACCAACGGATTACAGAACCTCCCAATATCTTTGATGCTCAAAGTCTTGGAGATGTGCTCTGGAATGACGTCAGCGGTTGACCTTAAAGGGAGATGACCTTCACGAACCCATCTGATTAGTGGAAGATTCACATCAGCATTGATCAATATATAGATTAATGGATCAATCAATGAAGAACAAATGCAAGAAAGTGGTCCTTTTATCAAGCCAGTAAGTACAGTATAAAGCCAGGATAAGCCAGATACAAAAAGTTTTTACTAGAAATGAGTATTCTTGGAATTAGAAATCAGTCTGTGGCAAAGAGGGGTTCAGAATGGTCAGAAGGCAGAATGGAGTCTGGGTATAAGTACCCCTTCAACAGTAAACTAAGGAAAGTCTGGGCCAGCCACCTGGTTTGTATTTCCATGAAATAGAGGACTAGCCACCCACTTCCCTTGATATACATGTAAGTACATTAAGTACATTGAATGGCACACATCACCCAGCAAAGGGTAAATCTTAACTTGCACAGGTTATCTTGAATGATTGGAATAACTCAGACTGGTTCCCTTCACACATTCCATTGGAAGGATCAGGAACCAGCTCCCAGCTTCCCATGTTTGTACAGCTCAGAATGGCCAATAAGCACTCCGAATTTTCCCCATAGAGATCAATCCCCTAGACACTTTCTGAAACTGGGGGTCATTCCTTTGTTCACCTCAGCAGGTCAGACAGCAGCACATGCTCCTTCAATGCCTGTAGTCCCATGTACATGAAGCATACACTGTTCCACAGGCTCAGCCGGATTTTGTCAGTGTGTGACCTCTGGATGGCGTTGGTGACAATGGTTCCCTTCTCACTGCGATGCAGCCAGTCATCCTTGCAGAGCAACTTCCTGTTGCGCTTGCCTAAAAAGTCAATGGTTAGGTACATGTAGTAGCCAAATTCACTTGTATACTTTTTGACTCTTTGTCTGAGTCACGTTAGTCAAATGCATTAATTCCAACACCAAACATTGGAGATTTTTAACAACAATTTTCATGACCTTAAGTGAAACATTTATTCCTAGTTTTGTTCTGTTGAGTTCAACAAGCTCCACTAGGTGCACTGGGAAAACCTGAAGAGACCTGGGGTATATTGGCCTGAAATCATGTAAAATATTGCAGTTGTCAACGTAAGAAGTCTGCTGTGTGTGACAAATTGATCTAACAGATCAACTATTTCCAAGGCTACACTGCGTCAGAGCCCCAGGCTACCAAATACAACAGCATCTGACAGTGGGGATCATATATGCATTACTAGTAATGTAGTTCATTGCATTACATGTCGTCGCTGTGGTAAACTGTATTTTGATCACGGTGCTACGCAGCCCTTCCATATTTCTCTGTACATCGGAGAGACCAAGCGTCGCCTTGGTGACCACTTTGCGGAACACTTACGCAGTGTGCGCCAACAAACACCTTGTCTCACTGTTGCGCAGCACTTTTGCGCGCCGCCACATTCCTTCGGAGACGTAAGTATCTGCATCCTGCTGAAAACGTCATCTGATGTGCAGCATAAGGAACTGGAGCAGCGCGTCATTTTCGAACTTGGAACACTGCATCCAGGGGGAATGAACGTGGATTTTTCCGCGTTCATTCAGAACTGAATCTGCCTGCCCTGAAGAAGGTACTCAGTTACCGAAAGCTCGGCAATCACATATTTCAAAGCACTGATTTGATATTATATTCTTGGCAATATTCTGATCACGGTGCTACGCAGCCCTTCCATATTTCTAGGATCTGACAGTGACATGTTTGCTTCTGCTGTTTGCTGCCAACTACAACAATATCCCTCAGAGCTCAATGCCCGTTGATCCTTGTTATATCTGGCAGTGTGCCGTGTGCAACTGATCAAGTTCCAGATTAAGCCGCAAATTTCCTGACGTTCTCAACGGCAAAGTCCTTGCCTAAGGCTCACCTTTCTTCCATGGCGGCCTCTTGGAAGTATCTTCCTCCTGGTCCTCCTTGTCTATCTCCCCCTGCACGTCTTCACTTACATTGGCTGCTTTGGGAGTCTTGCAGAAGGCCGTACCCGACTTGCTCAAGTAGCGGAACCACAGCTGCATCACTATCTCCTGGGCAAGCAAGCAAGAAATTTGAATGGAGGTCAAGATCTTACAACAGGTAGCCTATCCAAAAATTTCTTCAATGAAAGTTAGTACAATGGACCCTGGGCACTTGATTAGTCCTCAGTCCTCCACCGTCAGAAGATTAAGGACTATTAGGGTAAAATACAGCCTGGAGCAAAAATACAGCCAAAATTGATCAATTTGTTCACGATTAAACTAAGAATCTGGGGCACTCACGTCCAGTTTTGATGGGAATCCCATGGCGAGCAAGGCCTTGACCTGTGCTTTCAAGATGGCCTGATACAGCTCAGCTGACCACCAAGACTGCTCCTGCTGCTCTTCAGCATCTGGTGCAAACAGACACAAAAAAAAGATGTAGAACCCTGGACAGGATGGTAGTAAAGCAGAGAGCCACTAAGCAAAAATAAATCTGCTATAAAAAGAAACTTTATATAGCAGCCAACATCAGATGAACCCCGCCGCAAAAAAAATAATGGTGCATGACATCTTGGTCGGTAACCCTCCACAATTTTGATGAATAGGCTACTGGTATCTTTCATAACGGTTTGTCTTATAACTGTAACAGCTAGTTGACAATCATAAACTCGGAGATCTCTGTCTGTTGGTGGGGGAACAAGTTCATTCAGTGACAATTTATTGACAACTGCTTGATTCTCCCTGGTAACTAGTGTGCCAGGTACAATGGAACGATGGTTGACTGTCACTGATCAATCTTGGTCCGAGTTTTGAGTCTCAAGAGTCGGGTAAAGCTGAGATATGACACTCCCCAGGACTGATATATTCCAATCCAATTTGGGAGGGGCAAGGACAACACGTCACTTGCGCTGCATGTAAGAATGTCTACTTTCCTGACTGTGGCCAGGTCTATCAAAAGCGAGATCACAGGTCAATCACAAGTCAAATCGGGAGCCTGGTCACAAAGAAGAGGACCAATAAAGGAAAGCCATGTCAGAGTTCATTTGAGTAGCTTGCGGCTTGACTTGAGCCTTGTGAAGGACTTGTGGTCGACTTACGGACTTGATTATACCACTGCCCACCTGTTTCATCTTTGGTCACCATCTTTTTACTCTTCTTTGTGGAGTACATGTGGGCATGAGAGAGGCCATGCAAGTCGGTGAAGTCGTCGTCCTTTTCAATGACGCGCATGACCTGAACAGGAGAGATGCATTGAAATACAACTATACATGTATAAACAAGACACAAAAACAGTAATGCTGGCAGACGTGCAACGATCTACAGACTGATCAAGGGGCTTGTACATGTATAAAATATACAGAGATTTGGAGGGGACCGCTAATCCTAGCCACTAGTAAACAAAAATATCACATCAAGACTGGCCTGCTTTATCGACAAGTATCCCTCCCTCTTAAGTTACAAACTAGTTCATGTACATATCCAAACTAACAATCTACCCAAACATACGACCAAGAATGGAACCAAACTCTGAAGGGTCAAACTTGTTTTCAGGGGGCCAAAAACTTTGAACAATTTCTTCATTTATTCTCTTAATGGATTGTCTGGGTATGTAGACCAAATATTTGCCATTTTCTCATTATTTAAAAAAAAAAACACACACTAGTTTGTCTCTTTTAGGGAGGCCATAGTCCCCTTTGCTCCCCTACCCCCCCACCCCCTTGTGGTGTACCTTGTACTAAGGATGGGATGTTTACACATTTAAAAGGAAAAAATGTCCCAATCCATTTACAGATTTTCCCATTCATTTACATGGATTCTTTTGGTTTGACTTTTGATTGACACAATCTTGGATTTGTTTTTATTGTAAACAGTGCATGTAAAATGTAATCTGATTTTCAGAACACTACTCGGTCACATAAAAGGAATACCATGAATTCATATCACCGGAACTTTGTGTCAACTATTTACACTGTATACAATTTGTTGTGTTTAAAGTTTTCAATGACACCGTGGTAAAGGTAGGACATTTACACGTTTAAACATTTAAACAGCATGGGGAAGTTTTCTGAATGTTTTTCAAATCAAATGTAAATTCCCTCCTTACTTTGTAGGCCTACGCCACCTCTGGAAACTGGAAGCCAACTTGTCTTTACTTTGTTTTTAGAAAACCAAAGAACATACGTAGGAACATTCAGGAAAAACACGTATTTGGATTTCATTTAGGCCTAACATGTTTAACGTGTAGGCATATGACACAGAATTTGAACTCAATCACGTCAGTCAAATCGACAAGAGAGTTCAATGTGAATTAATTCCTTCCTTTTACATTAGCACCAGACCTACATGTACATCATGTACAGTGCACATCATGTACTGGGCAATACGGTGCACGTGCTGTACTACTGGTCTGCAACTGACTAACGTTAGGACGTACATGTAGATCTGGAGGAGATTATCCTCTGGGTCTAAAAAGCTAGGAACGGTATCCCAATTACCTGTGACTGAGTGTCACATTCGTTACAATAAAATAGTCCCCCATGCTCATAGAAGTCCACTTCTTGTCGACAGTTGCCGCATGTAGGCATTTTTTGGATCACGCTCCAACAACGTGCTTTCGATCAGTCGATCTTGTGTCTCTTCTCGCACGATAGGAGCTAATAATACCGCCCACACACGTACGTGCGCACTCCGTCCGCGTGTGCTAACTGGATGCGCGGCCGGCCCGGCATACATATGCGGCGCGCCGTGTTGTCGTACTTTGTATATACATTTCTGAGACTGGAGAGTGAGACTAGTAAATTGTTTTTTCAAATTTAGGATTTGTTACCAAAGTGTCTGTACGAAATGTTAGGATTCACGCCTTGCTAAATACAGAACCATATTTTGCTCGAGAAATATCATTTCTATGAAAATAAGGCCACAGTGTAAAGTATTTTTAATTACATTTTTAGGCCAGATTTATGATTTATTTTTCACTGGTATTTGATAAAGAAGGGACGAAGTCCAAGTGTAAAAAATGGCTATTTCACTACCGCCAGCGCTTCGGGGGCAAAGTGACCTTTAATATACGGGACGTACGTGCCGGCGTTTTATGATGTTATTTCTTAGCTTGCGCTCGTTAACTGTTTAAAAGAATGAATGTCTGTCTGATAGTAATCGATGGCTGGGGCCTTTCAGATGAAAAGCATGGTAAGCATTATTGTATGTCTGTTTTTTATGAAACTAGGTTTGAAATTTGTAGAGGTAGCAACATGACCAAGGCAAGAGGTTGCAAGAGCATTTTTTGCTGTTCAGTGCCTACTCACTGTACGTGCGGCCATTGTGGTCTGAACTCCAGACTTCAGCTCAGTCTGCAGTGCATCAGTGTAGAAAATGCAAGTCGCCAGACTATTTTGTCAAGCTGGTAGTTGTTAGTATTAGTAATCTACTGTTAAATATGTGAAGTATCTATCAGTAAAGTTAGTTTCTCCTTCCTTGTTTGATGTTCAGCATTCAATTTTGAACAAGTATTAA
The DNA here is from genome assembly GCF_054643075.1 of Acanthaster planci. NCBI lineage: Eukaryota > Metazoa > Echinodermata > Asteroidea > Valvatida > Acanthasteridae > Acanthaster > Acanthaster planci. Next base: position 3,809,634 of record NC_141789.1, read on the forward strand.
CCATTTTATATTCCTACGTTGACTAAGTAACTGTTTAACATTCAAGATGCACGTCCCTAAAAGCGATGGAGTGCAAAAGGGTATAAAAAAACACTCACTGGCACCTCCATTCACATGTACCCAATTTACATTGTACATGCCATTTCACAAGTAACTCTCTCCCACAGCGAGAACCAAGGTCAACAGGTTTTTTGGGGTCAAACAAGCCCTGAAATGTTGGTGACAGTTTTTACGACAGCTAGAGGAAAAATCAAAGTTAGTTTTCAGATACTTGCTATTTCAGTCGATCGAAATAATATACATCTATCCCACACCCTGGCTCCAAACTTCCTTTCTTCAAAGTGCTTCTGTACACTTTAGTGACACCAAGGGCAAAGGCAGTTTTCCATGGTCAAAACAGCTTGGACGCAAATCTTATCAGTGGAGTTCTTCGCTTGCAAACCAGAGTGGGAAAGTGAATGCATCACGCACCACACTTTTCTCAAATCGTAATAAAATACCCAAACCCCATGCCCTGCCTGGAGATTACATTAAATCTGATGTCATTGTTCTCCTCAATCAGCGACGACTCCTGGCAACCTGGGGCATGGTGTTTCTCGGGGTCAAACAAGCCCTGAAATATTGGCAACGGTTTTTTAATGGCAGTGTAATTATTAGAGGAAAAAGCAAGTTTAGTTTTTACCGGTATATACAGTACCTGCCATTTATCAAAATTATTTCAGTCAATCAAAATAATATACATCTATCCCATGCCCGTCTCTAAACCAAAATCTCTTTGACATGGAACTTGTCTGATAAGAAAAAAGGCAATGTAGACATCATGGTGGACTAAAGTTGGAGCCCACATCCTCTGAAATACCCATTAATTTGATTTCTTGCCTGTGCCACCTCCTTGGCCACTATTCCCAAATTCCCAATTTAAAAGAAGATAGACGTATAGTTGAAACATATACCTATCTAATTTTATTGCTTCTTTTCTTTGTTACCAGGCAATGCCATCGCTAATGCAGACACCCCAGTCATGGACGAGCTGTGCAAAGAGTCCAGCTGTGTCACGTTGGATGCATCGGGACTGTCTGTCGGTTTGCCCAAAGGCCTGATGGGAAATAGCGAGGTGGGCCACCTGAGTATAGGTGCTGGACGTGTCTTGTACCAGGTAGGCTGACATTAGTAGCTTTCAATAAGCCTTTTGCGAGTTAAATTTGAATAAAATCTGGTACACTGAGTTATCTGATTGCACATAAACATAGCAATTTGAATTCTCCAGACTAAAGACCCTGTTGCCGTACCTCGTGATTCAGGGCCCTTCTTATCCATTGAGTATAGTGTATTGTTGCAAGGCATCTCTTATGTACATGTAGCTAAGCACAAACTTGCCCTGAATCACGAGGTATAGCAACAGTGGTTTTAGTACGGAGAATTGAAGTTGTTATGTTCACGCGATTTTAAAGAACTCAGTGTGTCAGATATGGGTCAAAGTTAACTCGCAAAAGGCGTATTCATTAACTTGAAACATGGACTGCACCACATAGAGCTACGTATTAAAATATCCATTTTAAAAATGTTGTTTAAAAAATCATATTTGGTTTAAAGATGGCACTATCCCTGTGAAGATTTTCCTGGTAGCATCCCCACATTTCAAGGAAAATGATAGAAGAAGCCTTTATTTCCAACTATCTGTCAAGTGGCTTTTTGGGGTATTTCAGCAAAACTACCCTCACACGTTCTGATTTGTAGCCAGGTGAATCTGTGAACCGGTGCAACATTGCATAATACAACTGCCCAGCAACTCTTTAGACCCTGTTGATTCCTGAAGATAACAACAGGTGTGGTATTTGACAGCCTTCTTATCTATGCAGTCAGGATTTTTGTTACTGTAAGTTTGTGTTTTTGTGTGAAAACTCCTGGCCGATGCGAATTTTGGACAAAGAACTTTACGCTTTATTTAAAAAGTTTGAATTGCCCCTCCTGATTGACATCAACTCGGATTTGTCAAGTTAAAAGTCCAAATACATGTATGTATTCACAGTCTTTGTACTTTTTCTTTTTAATTCAGAGTATCGTCATGATCGACTTGGCAATCGAGGACAAGTCCATAATGAACAAGCCGGCATTTGTGGAGGCTTACACCAGAGCCAAAAATGGCAATGGCCGAATTCATCTTCTAGGCTTGGTGAGTGTTACCACGGAAACATAATTAAGTGTACTGCCTCTGCTTAGCAGTCAAAAGTCTTGATCATATACGCTGTGTAAACATCTAAATCTGCAAGTGATTTCCATAGAAACTGATTTATAGAAACCTAGCTATGGATAGATGTGTCAGGAACTCGATGAAACACAGGTGTGGTTCCACAGGCAAATTATGCAGTCGTTGGATTACAAATCCCATCAAGACCCCCTCTCCCTTCTGAGAAATTGTTCTGTTTTATTGAATAATGCTTCTCACTATTTTGTCAGTTTTTAACAATTTCTTCATCTGAATCTTTCCCAAGCTTTTAAACTTCCCACCTAAATGTAGAGTTCCACAAAATTTTCTGTTTATTTTCAGGTTTGTTTTTACTAAAACATCTACAATAATAACAGATTTACTATTTCAAACTTACTATAGCCCTTCAACCCATAGTTTCTCTCCACAGTAGAGAAGACCCCAGAAATACAGCTTTTGAAAATCAAGTGCTGTAATAACGATAATTACATACATTGCACTGATAATACACACAAAGTCTTCAGGTGGATGTATTTGATGGCAAGTTCATTTTTGCAAGCAAGAATTTTTCCTTCTGTCATTTGTGTTGTGAGATGCAGTGCTTGTCAAGTTAAAAAACCGACTGTCTTGTGAAAAATTCTGTGATAATTAAACCAGTTAAAAAAACCCATGCAGTAAAATCAGTAAACTTGTTACCATAGTGAATGCAATGACATAAATTATGAAGAGATCCTGTGTTTGGTTCTCATCGTCAGGTTAGCGATGGGGGTGTTCATTCTCACATTGCCCATCTGAAGGGCTTGCTTGTTGGTCTAAAAGAGAAAGGCGTGCCCAAGACATTCATCCAGTTCTTCTCTGACGGACGCGACACAAGTCCCGTCAGCGGAGGTAATATAGAAAGTTTTGAACCAAATCTCTTGGTCAGAATATAGAAACCCTTACATCAGTGGTGCTGTACTTATATGCAGGTTGTGCCCTTCAAGAGGCTCTGTGTTTTTTTTTTCGAATTGCCAAAATTCCTGCCCCTCCACCTCAAGTTATTATGCAACATGTTAGTAGACGCATATGAGTTTGATGCTTGCACAGTATGGGCATCTTTTGGATTGGTCATTGCTAAAGTTGAGACCATCACAAGACCAGACAAAAGACCAGTCACAAGTAGTGGGTTGAACAGGGGCAAAAGGATGCTTTTGTTTCAGTTCATTTGAATAACTCTTGACAGAAGTCAGACTAGAGGTCTTGCGTTGGTATTGTGATGGTCATGTGGAATCCTGTGAAGGTCTTGGCTACCACGTTGGCATTGTTCTTCAGTTTTCCTTCACCCAGATCCATCAAAATCCACCACAGGGCTTTTGAGGATTTTGCAGGATTGAGGAAGTTGGATCCCAGCTACATGTATAAGAGCTTTACCTTAGACCTTGAAAGTTTAGAACTTTTTGCCTTGTGGAAGATATTGGATGGCTCAAAAAGGTTCTAGGTGATAATGGTATAACTGTAACTTGAATTCATGAGGGGCATTTTTGCTTCCAGTGTATCTTTACGTTCAATATTTCAATTGCTAACTAAGATTAGGATACTAAAAATGCTGATTTCTATATTCTATTCACATGCAAAACATTGCTTCTTCATGCTTGAGCTTAATTTTGTATAGATGCTTGAGAACAAAATTCTATGAGATTTTTTGTGTGCGTGCTTCATTGAGTGATTTTGACCCAGGCCTCCATCATGTTTTCTATCATACTGATTATTTTGCGCGCAAAAATTTAATTTCCCAGGCTTCAAAATGATGCTTACAGATTTGCATTAGACTAAATCACCGTCTTTTAAATTTCAGTAAAGTACATTCAAGAGGTGCTGGACTACACCAAAAACATCGGGTACGGGTCTCTGGCGACCGTTGTTGGCCGGTACTACGCCATGGACAGGGACAAGCGCTACGAGCGGAATAAGATCGCCTACGAGGGGCTGGTGCAAGGAATTGGTGAAAAGGCGACTCCCAACGATATCGTCCAGGTAGGCAACAACTGACAGATGTGTCAACATGCATGATCCTCCATTCCCAAATCAGGCCGAAATTGGCGGAAGTATCTCTCAGTTAATAGGTAGCATTGTTGAAATTATTCCTGGCAAATTCATGTACATGCAATGCAAAGTCCACAACTGTGACTGTCCATAAGTTCTGAATCATCTTTTTGTAAATTTTTATTCTGGATCAATTTGAGAGAGTAAACACAGCGTTTTCATGGTGCGAAATGGTCAAAAACCAAAAAACATACTTCAGCCTGGCAATTTCTTGCATATCACCAGCAGTTTTGTGATGAGACTAATATGTTGCGTGCAACCTTTTTTCATTTGACGGTTTGTAAATATTTTCTTTCAAGATGCTGTTCTTGACAATCTGACTTTCAGCCAGAAAAAAGTATGCACTTTGATTCTCTGTGATGCTAATTAATGCAAGGAATTTTCATTTTAATCAATTGTAGTGTCTTTACAATCCCCTTCTTTGCTTCAAAGATACATGAATTGAATTACAGAGAGAAAACATTGGATATGCAAACCCCATTTACACACCCAGGTAGAGTTAGAGGTGGATAAGTTTTTTTAATGCTTCTAATTAAAAGACCTTTGGGAAATGGTTAACGAATGACATTGTTTTCATAAAACTGAATTTACAGCTTTGCGTAGGGACCACACTCTTCATTCTTAGCCTTCAGATTCTAGCATTTATTTAACACTTCTCCAGGTTGTTCAGAATCATTACGATGCTCCTGAGGAGGAGAGAGTCACAGACGAGTTCCTCAAGCCCATAATCGTGGATCCGGACGGTCGCATCAGGGATGGCGACACGCTCATCTTCATTGACTTCCGCGCTGACCGCATGCGGCAGATCGTGGAGGCAGTCGGTCTGAAGCCCCAGTTTGAGACGGCGCAGATCCCCAAAGACCTGGTGAGTCTGCGGATGCTCAATTGTGGCAACGTCCATCACAAGTCAAATTAAAAGTCGAACAAAATTATAAGACCATCAGCTCTAGTAGTAAGCCAGTCACAAGACAAGTCACACAATATTCAGAAGTTAAATCATAGGTTGGTCACAAGCAATGTCACAAGCCAGCCACAACTCAGTCGCAAGTAATTATATGTCTACTCAGAATTGAATCAAATTATAAGTAATCACAAGTGAAGTCAAAAAAGTCATTCACACACATGTCCCAAATCACAAAAATCACAAGTCAAATCACGGTAACTGTAAGACAATTACAAGTCAATCGCAAGTCTTGTCACCAAAGTTTTCATTCCAGCAAGTAAAACCTGCCTTTCACCTACTTGTCACACGTAAGAAATCCTTGCCTAAACCTAATGAACATCAAGGCAAAGCTGATTGGTCAGAGTGAAATTTCAGTTACCAGGCAAGACTTTTCAACGGTGTAGACAGAACTGATTCTCTCCTGTCCACAGGTCGTCTTGTTGCTGCCTCAGTTAAGTTCCTCCTTTACGATTCTTGTCACTGCAGGGTGTGTTCTGCATGACAGAGTACAAGGCAGAATTTCCTTTCCCCGTCATCTTCCCGCCGGAAGAGCCAGTGAACGTTCTAGCTGAGTGGTTAGCCCATCGCAAGGTCCTACAGTTCCACTGTGCAGGTAAAACTAAAAACACTCATGGAAATTTTAAGAGTCAAAATGATGTAAGTAATGACACAAGGTTGTAGATGGGATATAAATACCTCATCCGCTTTCTTGTTAGGATATGCTAACCTAAATATTACTGAAAGGATAAAACAACCAATTTCCCTGACAGAAACTGAAAAATACGCCCACGTGACATTCTTCTTCAACGGTGGACGGGAGATGCAGTTTGAAGGGGAAGATAGGTGCCTGGTGCCCTCACCCAAGGTCGCGACCTATGACCTCCAGCCAGAGATGAGCTGCCAGGGTGTGGCAGATAAGGTACTGTGCAAACATGGTGTGACTTGCAGGGCAGAGGGTACTGTTCAGTGCTGTTTGTCAAGATCGACATCCAAATAAACTGACAGTGGCTGTAGGTAATGTATGGCACTTTGGGAAGTGGATCTTGCCCCAGCTTGTGGCTTCCACAGGCATTATTTCCATCAATTAAGGTGTTATTTCTAGCCGCAGTCATAACTTTCGAATATAGGGGCATAAAATGGCTGGGTTGTTGTCAACATTATGACCCTTGACAATGATCAACTGAAATACTAGTGTATGCACAAGTAGCACCATGTGCTGAAGTGCTAGATTAATCAGGCGACAAGGAAGATTTAAGCATCCCGTTGTTTAAAACCAAGATGTAGCTTTCAGAAGCTTTGAGGACGTTGCTTAGGTCCTCATATACATGCATAAGGCCACTCTGGAGCCGAGGTGTTGCTGCAGTTTAACAGAAGTATAATTTAGTTTTTTAGTAGGGACTAAAAAGTGTGGAACAATTGAATTCGTTCACATATATGCAACATGAGCATCAAGTCTGTACTTCTTTGTTGGATATCATTGCACATGTGGAAGATTTCCTATGGTTTTCTTGTTCAGATGGTGGAGACAATCAAGTCTAAGAAATATCCATTCCTGATGTGCAACTTTGCGCCACCTGACATGGTAGGACACACTGGCGTCTACGAGGCTGCTGTCAAAGCGTGCACAGCCACAGGTGGGCTCATGGCTCATTATGCACTCTGTGCAAGAACAGAGAGCATAGTAGATGGTAGTATGAATGCGGCAAACATTTCGATCACTTTTCAGCTGAATGTGTACAAACCTCTGATACCTTCACAGTGAAAATGATAATACAGTGTGTACCAGTGAAATATGAGTACTGTCACTTAGACTTAGTCTAACTGACCTGGCTGCAGCCAGAAACAGCAACTGGTTACCATAGACTAACCTGTTATTTTAAGCAGCTGCCACAAGTTTTGGATGCAGGAGCCATACCTTCCCTCTTTGGCTGAATAGCACCCTCATTAGAGATTCATAGATTCAATAAGCCCAGTCCTCTCTGAAAGTTTTAATCTGAACCAAAGCCATGTAAATTGAAAGAGCAAAGTCTGTGTCAGAATCAACTGGCTATGGCTGTTGCTAAAACACAAACAATAGGCCATTTAAGCCATGTTCCAATTATTTGGCTGCATCTAGAAACAATACATGTGACTACGAAAATTGACCCAAGCCACTCTCCAACGGCTTCCACAGGCTCAAGTGTTAGTTTTAAGCCAAAGCCAAGCCAGCTACAGCGAAGGATTCTGAGACAGTTGTGGCTTTTAATTTTTGTCTCTCCTCCATGATCAGACAAAGCTATCGGGGACATGAAGAAAGCCTGCGAGGAAAACGACTATGTCTTACTGATCACTGCCGACCACGGCAATGCAGAGGTCATGATCGACGGCCAGGGCAATCCGGTGACCAAACACACCACCAAGAGAGGTAGGTGGTCAACATTTGGAGCTAATCATGTGCTAAGACAAAAACAAGCAGTGAACGAATCCCCGGCCGTATGCATTGCTTGTGATTTTGTAGCTGGTAACATGCTTTTTTGCTATTAGCACACATTTTCTGTGCTACGGAGTTCTCTCAAGTTTCCCTGCACCACCAAAATTTGCACTATATCATCTACCATGTATAGAAGTTGCCGTTTGCTCTCAACGTGCTGAAAGTGGCAACGGTTAAAGAGATTGCCATGTCACTGTCTTTTCCTTCCATTCCTGCCATCCAGTTCCTTTCTGCATGCACGGCGGCACCTGCAAGTTCAAGCAGAACATCACCCACAATGCTGCTCTGCCCGACGTGGCACCAACCGTGCTGGAGCTGATGGGCCAACCCATCCCACCCGAGATGACAGGAAAGTCGCTCCTGGAATGATCACCAAAATGTAGTAGCTAATTCTATTTTAGCAAAATCCTTGATATCCAATGAAATAGTGGTGCATATTTAAATCTCCCTCATAGGACACCATCTTCGCAGGAAAATTACAAGTGCATATTCAACGCCATCATGCGCATGTCTGCACAGTGTGCGCGCATGTGTTGATCCGAATAGCCTCGAAATACGGAGCAGCTAATTCGCATCACAGAAATTTCATATCCAAAATACCAGTGCATATGGTAATCTGTAGGAAGTGGTGTCGTTTGAGAGAGACTAGGAGCAACTGAGTGCCAAGACTAATGAGAGGTCTAACCTGTTTGGGGTTGGTTTCCCTGCATGTGCTCTGCAGTGTTTGATGAGTCAATTTCTATACTAAACACTACAACCAATTATAACTTAACTTCCAAAGTACTGATGTACATAACATTATCACACTTGAGATGCTAGCTGCAAGTCATAACTTATAAATGAATAAATAAATGTTGGCTCTCGGGCCAATACATTGTTAACTACGATGAGGCATTGGGTCAATGTTTAAAGAGAAATGTCTTTTAAAGCCAGGGTTGTAGCTATGCTGGCCGGCTCCGGCCTGTGCTAGGCACCACTCAACATTACGGGCCAGCACTGGAGATGAAAATGAAGCTTGCTGGCCAGCACAAATTTCAATGTATACTGCATTGTTGCAATTTCTTTGTGTTGAGAGAGAAAAATGGGCTGGTTTTTTTTTAAATGTCAAAAACAGCCGGCACTAAAAAATTACATGCTACAACCCTGTTTAAAGCCACTTTTTTAGAGCCAGTCCACAATTCAGAGGTGATGCTCTTAATTTCAATTTTGGGTTTGTCACTCCCTGAGGTAATGTTGTAATCCGCTTCAAGCTGAAGTGTACCCCAAATTGGCAAAAGAAAAACAGGTGGTTACAAGCCGTTCTTGCACGCGTTCTGCATGTGCACAAAGACCATACAAGCCGAAATAAAATAGTTACGCATACTTGGCATGCTCCGCGTCAAACGCGCATATACTTGCTCGCCTCATAACGCGCCTATGCCATGGGTACCAAAAAAAATGCCCTCTTTTGTTCGGCTCGGAGCGGATAAAGGCTCGGTGCTTTTCAAGAGCTTTTGAATTTACTCATGTGACCCTTCAACTCTTTCTTACCACCAAGCTTCTGGCGTTAGCTTGCATTAGGCAACCTGTGACCACCCCATATTGAAAATATTGGTTTTGCTCCAATAGTCCTACTCTGACAGGTTGGCTGACCTACAAACTTGTATTTGTTGAATCGTATTTGGAAGTTTCAATCTGCAAGGTTGGTAACAAGTGTTATGGAGTGTTGAACATGTGCGATGATTGGTGTGATAGTGTCAAAATGGCCTTTCTGTTGCAGCAAATTCTGTGCTTAAATTTAATCAGGATCGTGGCAAAACATCAAGGGATACTCTCAAAACTGATTGTGCAATGTTTGGTTAATCACCGATGTGCATGCTAAAACGTTTTCTCCGCTTAGAAAAGAATCCTCTTCCACCTGCATGAGCTTGCATTTGACAGGTTGTTTCAAAGATCCTACTTCAAGAATGCATTGCCGCTAATTTATAATGGCTTGAGTGAGAAACACTGTCCTTATAAATGGAGAAAAATGAATTAATCTTTCAGTGTGTAAAAGTGTGCTTTCCTGGGAATACAGTTTAAGATTGTAATTATTTTCTTTGAGAGAAGTGAAGCTAATTTTATGCACCTTTATCTGTGATTCACTGAAATAGTTATACTTACCACAAGTGTAGTTTAGTGTAAACTCAGATTTGACTGGCCGTGAAAATTTTTTCTTCACCGTCACAAGCAACTATAGACCGCAGACTTAACACACGTTGCAATACTTACTGTATTGCCTGAACCCTCTTGATAAAAGCCTTACTTCAATGCTGTGTGCAGGGTTGAAGATAAGTCCACCGTAATTAGAAGCAAACATCCTCCTGCCAACTAAGTGATCATATTACAAGACATGCTTCATAGTACATGATAAAGTCAAGCTGTGCACAGTGGTTTGAAAGTGGGTGATACTAACCCGTGGTACACCTGCTCTAATTGGTCCTCTTGTTTGTGCACTTTACCACACTGGCCAATGGTTTTGGGCATTTGATGTATTTTGAGATTATCAGGATAATAGGCTGAATCAAGCAAGCAAAGCGTCTGCATTCTCCATCAAGTGAGTGGTTTCATCTGCAGATGTGTGTGTTCCTGAAAAAAGGGAAATTTGTCAAATGTAGTAAGTTCTGATTGATCAAACCAGTACAGTTGACACTGATGTCCATATTGGCTGTCTGTTGTTTGAGACTCCTATGTTGTACGATAAGGTAGCATATTTACCAAGTATTGTTGGGTGAATTTATAATTAAGTTTTAGGAATTGTTTGCCAGATACAAACAGTGTCTTTATTGACCTAATAAAAATTGCAACTGGAAAAGGAGTAACTTTATATCAGAACTAGAAAGAAGTGTCTATTAAATGATATATGGAATGTTGGAAAGTCTTTGTCTAATTGGTTTGTACAAAGTCAACAGTCGAAGAAACAAGTTGCACTGTGAATCCTCATTTCCCAACACATTTTTATTCATTTTGTTCATGACAAATACATCAAAAGGATGTATTGCTTACAATTATGGAAGATGTACATGTAGGCTGTAATGTTTGGGTGTATCCGGAAAAAATATATAGTGCAAATCATTAAATTAAGAACTCCACTCTGATGAATGAATTCAGTTCTTTGGTTGGGCTTAGTACTTTCAAATCTACGTCAAACATGTCATGCTGGTATCTAGCATTCAAATAAGAAATTGAAATAAACCACAAAAGTGTATGGGCAGTTAAACTTGTCCATGAAGCAGACTGATCTGCCTTGACTTTGCAGAGACACAACATGCCATATCTCTCCTAGCACATACTAGAATACATGCAGTAAAATTTGTATTTTATTTGCTGTGGTTCCATTTTAACTTTTTAACAGCACTTGGAATACGGGCCCACATCTTGGCTCTTTTAACCATTGAATTCTGCACTCATGATCAACATTCTGTGCTTTCAGCATGAATAAAGAAATTTTGCACTAGCCCCTTCAGGACAGGATCCATAAGGATGTGCACATAAGCCCAAATTCTTAGCTAAGCTTTGAAATGTGAAATTTTAACACAAACTGAAAAAAAATTGTTGACTCTCTTGCCATTTGTTGGCAGAAGTACATGTAGAGTTCCAAACCTTAAACTAACACGTGCACAGTAAGAAAAAATCAGGAAAAAACAGTTGAAAAAGGGACTCTAGAATTATAAAGCCAAAACAACTGACAGCGAGGCACCTAAAAATGGATCTAATCCAAGAACAGAAATGTAGAAAAGTAAAACATTACAGACAAGTGGCATGTAAATGTCAAAGAAACATTTGATTAATGATTAGAATTTGCACATGTATGTGGAATTAGAGAAAAGGAAAAAATATGATTTTCAGAGAAGAGAAAAAAACTGCAAATAAAGGAATTAGGGAATATTTCTAAAGAGCAATCCGCATGTGGAACTGATCAACCAACAATGCTTCCCGCTAACCTTTAACCCAATTTTTTTCCACAAGATTTCTTTTCAATGTTAAACAGAAACTAATTGACAGGTACGATCCACAACTGACACAACTTTGTCATTCAGTCTTTCGTCTTTGTACAAATTATCATAAAAGTCCAATAAATTACAACAGAAATTTACAAACAAGTCAGTCCACATTTCAGGCAAGAATATATTATTAACATTTAACAAATTAAGGATAGAAACCAGCTTATACCATACATCACTAAAATGGGAAAAGGCCATTTGAAGTATGGAAGGCTACAAGAGCAGGTACACTTGTCGAAAACCTTGCACCCACAAAGCTCCCAACACTGTATGCTAAACATTCGAAGGGTGGCATTAGTACAAGAACAGTTCAGCAATAACAAGCACCCTCTTTTTTGTTTCTTTGGTTAACTGTTCCCTATCAGCATGATCTCAGTACATCAGTGGCAGGGGTTCTCCATTTGTTTCAGGTGGGTCCATCATTTTAAAGCAGGACAGAAAATGTCACTTAAACTCATAAGGAAAGTTTACATGTGTCGGTATTGAACACTATCCATTTCTGCAAAACCTTGGCGGGCTCACATTTACACAATTCAAACTTACAAACTCAAAGTTTAATTGCTTCTTCAAGCACAACAATCATTGAAACAGGTCTAAACTGGTTGCACCACTTGTTTCATATTTTCACTTCCGATTCAAACATCTTCGTTACCAAGCAACAGACATCTTGCAGACTCTGAGAAAAATTATACACCTTTACAGTTAAAATAATTTTATATATTTTGAAGGAAAAAAAACCATTGGAGTGGGGCCTGGCGATGTGCTATACAATCCGATTGCTGCACAGGGTGTAGCGATCAATCTCAGACAGCGTTCGCTTCCTGTCCGACTTGCTCTTCAAAATGTCCTCCTTAGTCAGCGACTTGCCGGCCTCCATTGGTGAGAGGGGACCCACGTCCGGTCCACTTGCAAGCAGGTTCACGCTGCTGTCTGCCGACAGCAGCGTCTGCGAGCTAATGGCTGGCGGCACCCTTCTGGACTCCCCTGCGGCGTCTCCTGAGGGCGCCGTTGGTGCGGTCGCTGACGACGGCGGCGGAGGGGATGGTGATGGGCTGGGCTTCTTTGGCGGCAGGACAGTGACATCCAGATTGGCCTCCTTAACGTACTTGCAGGCTTTTCCCAGCAGGAGGATGCTGTTCAAGACTTTGAAGGCTGTCAGACTGCCATGAGATGAAAAAGAAGAACCCCAAAACAAAATACTTCATCAAAATGTCAGTAACTTGAAAAAGATCATGAGAAAAAGTTATCTACCTTCAAGTTGAAAATGAGTTTCTGAAGGCATGCAAAAATATTGATACCATAAACAACTATGATAGCTTCAATCTTCTTTGATGAGCTCACCATAAGTAAAAAAGAAAGATGAGAACTATTCCTACAGTGCCATGTATCTTGAACGACTGGACGACAATGCGATAGACAAGGCACGCTAGGGGTAGCGGAATGAATCCCATTCTCCTGGCAACAACATCAGAATGGTCTGAAAAGGCCTGAAACAAAGGGCACAACATGGCTTCATCCCACTTCCAGAAGATCTTGCTTGTTTCTTTTAGTGTTTCAATTGTGTGCCCTATGCACACAATTGCAAAGTTCTGCACAATTAAAAGTAACAATCTCAGGTACATAAAAAGTTTAAAAATCCATTCCCTTGGAGAGAATTTTTACAGGATCAATAAGGAAGGTAGGGCCCAGCTGACAGATTACACAGACACATCTAAGACTAATACTGACAGATTTAATGACACAGCCAAACAAGTGTCTAAAGATGGAATTTCAGGCTATTCGTGGCGAAAGACGGCAACAGGTGGAAAGGCTTGCGGTAGCACCATGTGAAGGAATATACTTGCTGGGCCACGTCCCGCATGAGCGCCCAGCTGAATCCACCACTAGCATCCTTGTCACACCCCACTGCATCCAGTCACCTTATATAAACAGCTCCATCTTCAGCATCTCTCCAGTCTTCTGACGACGGACTTAGTATGCAGTCTGAAATGTTGAGTATATGCCCAGTTCTTTTCAGAACCACACATACTCATAAGCGATATATTCCTTCGCATGGTGCTACCGCAAGCCTTTCCACCTATTAAGTGTCTAAAGAATCAATTCAAATTAAACACCTGTTAGCATTGTTTTAGTTTTCATATTTTCCTGTGGATAAACATTTAGTACACTACAAATTCAAGATTACAAGTCATACTTCACATAAAGTAATTTCTGTACGTCATGAGAACACGGGGATGCAGGCTTTGGAGAGCTTACATTTTTCTTTCTGCTTGTCACCATGTCAAAAGCCAGGTTGGCCCTGTATTCTGTGTACACCTGTAAAAGTATGAACAAAAATTCAAAACTAATGTTTAAATGGACACTGCTAGCCACTCAAAGCACAATAGGTTTCATTGGATTAAATTTCAGACAAAATTGAAGCCAGGCAATAATTTTCATCTCAACTTTAATTGATCACGTGCCTGTATTCAAGCACATTGCATAAAACTGGCAAGGATCTTACCTCGGCTGAAATTGAATTGAATTTCGTGATGAAGGCATGCTTGACCCAGTCCACCAGAATCTCAGCAATCAGCACAGATATTAGGTCCGGTATTAAATCCCAGAAATGATCTGTGAACAAAATATTCGAGGAGGTACGCATTAACTTTTCATACTGGCTCTCAAAGATCCTTCAATTCCACCGGGAGATGCTTTGAGGATTCTGCAGGATTGTGGAGGGTATGGCACAGACACTACTTGCTTTAACGAGGGGGGGCAATATGACCTTGAATGTTCATGCACATGGAATGTACCATTGCCTTCCTGCAGGGTGGACCCTTTTGGAGAAGACAGAAAGATTCCTGGTTGAAATGCACTGGGACTTTTGAGTGTGTGAATACAAAGAAGTGTGGTCCACATGATCACAAGCATTAATAAACATATCCAGTTGAGGTCCTGCAAATCACAATGTTAATTAAACTGTTGGCAGGTGAAATTGCTATGAGACAAGCGCTGTAGTGACAAACTGGACGTTACTGTACAAAATTTTGTCTCTGCTTGGCAGTAGTATCTGGCCAGAGGCTCACCTTCTGGGTCTGACTCAGTCCTGTCGGAAAATGGACTCAATCAGAGGACAAACTCACCAATGTTCCAGTTAAACTCGGTCATGTTGCGAAGCACGACATAGAAGAGCAGGATCATGTAGTGGTATCGCTCCCTGATATCTGTGAACAGAATAAGGGCATTGGTAAATTATATCATTGTCCCCTTTGCCCATGACTATTAAAAGGTGTTAACAAAAATCATTACAGAGTACCAATTTTTTCCTTTGTTTCATCAGAATGATGGGGGTGGCACATCAAAATGAGGCCATGAGTTTGTTCTTCCTGATTTCTAAAAGCTTACAAGGTATGGATCCATAAACCTCATTTTGCTGGATGACGCAGTGTCTTGTTTTCCCAGTCGTGCATTCTTTCTTTAATATTCCACTGCCTAAAATGGTTTTCATTTAAAAAAAATGAAAGTGACCGAAACCCCCTAGGACAGCCACCTACCACTGCAGGACATCTGGTAGAGATTGTACTTTTCAAATTTCTTGAAGACACTCCCCTTCAGCTCCACAAACTGTCAACACAGACGAGAGAGAAACCAAACTGACAACTGAGCTCAATGACCAAAAACTCTTTCTGCCTCAAGAAACTTGAGTCCTTGATCCTGACTGATCCATCCCTGGCAACATACCATGCTACACGCAAACTAATCCATCATGGTGCATACCATACTCTGCATATTGCTCTATTCCAAAGGTGTGTTTAATGAAGCAGAAATATCAACAATTATAGCCAAGGCTCTTTTAATACTTGAAAAGAACATGATGCTGATAAATTTTGTTCTATTTTCAGCAATCTGCTATGCAAACCACTAGCAATACCAATGTCACAAATTTAAATTTGTATGAACGGACCTGAAAAAAGCCGGTAATAATGTTTTTTACACTCACGTTGTTGGACATCATGATGGTGAGCAGTGCCTTGCTATGGGAGTTGAATGCCACGTTGAGGGTAGTGGCTTGAAGCAAGACCAGTACAGCATGTAAGACTGGCACAGTTAAGGAAGGACAAAAGGATAGTTTGATCATGCACATTTCAAGTCAGGTAAGGTCATTTGGGATAAAAACATCTGACTCACACAAGTTCAGCACATAGTGAGATGGTGTACAGATGTGCTGACAAGACCAGACTAACACGTATAGAATTATCCCAAATAACCCCTGACATGCAGTTGGAATATTCAGTTGGCTAGATAGGTTAATGGTTGAGACTGCAATATCTCAGAAAGGATACAGACATAGATGATGGCCATAAGTAGATGGGGCAGGATACCCAGATGCTCTCGTTTCTTGTCTCGAGGCTCTGTGGCAGTCCAGAAAAGCGTGTCAAGGATGTCTTGGCCAAACGACGAAAAGAGACGATCGGCAACCTACAATTGCATGTACAAGTTAAACCAGAAATGACTGGCACTAAATCCAGCAAACTCTTTAGTTTGAAGGCCTCATCCAAGTGATGTGCAATTATACAAGTAGTCTAGAATCCAGCCACAGTTATGCCATATTATACTTGTGTCACTAAGCAAGACACTTACCACAATTGCCTTTTGACTCCATCAAGATGCATAATGTTAAGATTTATGGTGAGCACCAAGGGTAACTTTGAATGGATACTAGCCGTTGGCATTAATAACACATGGACAGGGTTAAACGAAACAATATCTATGCCAAACCTATTCATCTACAATTACTGCCATGCACATACCTGGAATTATTAAGAATTAATTATTCGGCACTGTTCTCAGCTATGCAAGTAGGCCACTTGTGTTAACATGTAAAAATTAAAATCAACATACAGCAAAATCTCAATAAGTCAAAGCTCAGGGGAATGGACGAAAAGTTCGAGTTATCCAACGTTCGAGTTATCGAGAGTTACATGCTTCAGTGCATATGCAACCTTACTGGCTTACGGCAGTTGGCCTGCAAGCTGAGTTGAACATGAAGTGGATTTTAGGCTATCCCTACTGTGCAAGTTTTCCTCAAACCTCACCATTAAGCATGTTTTTATGTGGTACATCAATAAACAATAAACCAATGAAGGTATGTACCAGTGCCTGTGTCTACGTCTTGAGAATTCATTCATTTGCTTTGCTTGATCGGGCTGTTACCGCATAACGCAGCGCGCGGGCCAGTCGGTTTCCGTGCTGGGTCACGTGATACATGTACCAAGCGCTTGAGGGCGCATCATTCATGCCTCATTTAAGTTGCATCCGAATCTCTTGTTCAGAGCTAGGTCTTGGTATTCATTCTATAGGAAATGCATGAAGACCCGTGGACAATAGACCTAGCCGTAGCTGTGGAAGCCCGTTTCGGACACAGCGTTTTCTACGGTTGCAGTTGATGCCTACCCAGTGCTTGTCAACGTGACAATGGCAGCCCGTGTGAACATGCTCGGCTCATCAAAGAAAAGCCGTGCACATGACAGTAATGACTCATAATGAAGGCAAGCGTTCTTTCATCACACTTCTTCAGTGTTTTTTTTAATTGGCCTACCAAAACTTTGAGATAAGCGACTTTAGTGGTATTGACGTTTCGAGTTACGGATAGTTTATTGTACATAAAGGCCTATTCTTCTGTCGGGAATACAGAAAGACATCGAGGTAAACAGAAATTTGACTTAACAGGCTTCGACTTATCGAGATTTTACTGTATTTTATCAAGTGCCTACGTATAGGTGGTTTTTTCTCACATCAAAAATGAAAGTGAATCTGGTACTCAAACAAAATGGTTGCTAAATGCTGTCCAGCAGACCAACACACAGGGTAGGCTGCACAGTGTCCTCTATGGTTCTCACGCACAGCACACAACACGACACAGGTGGTTATTTCGGTCACTTTTTGGGGGGTTTCATGAAGGTGCCCGACCCTTACCTCCAGCATGTTATAAATGATGTAGAGCTTGATGACAGCCTGGCCTCTGACAAGGTGATACAACATGGATACATCCACAAACTGCAGCAGCCAGATACAGGCTATCAGGATGACGGCCTTCAAGATGTCACAGATCTGGGCAGGCTCCAGCCTCTGCCCCCTGGAAAAAGAAGGGCAATATTGCCTTTCATAAGTATCTTCTTACATTAACTCTATCCACATCTCAATCTGTCCCTAGCATTTCAATTTATTTTTACAGTATGATTCATAATGCAACAACCATGATCAAGAGTGAACCCTTCAAGAGCATCTATCTTTCATTCTATCAATAAAACAGAGTATTTGTATCAGTAATTAATGCACAAATTCTGTCTTTTTACTTGATTTCTCAGTAAATCCGACTTGATCACAAACATTACTGCAAATATGAGTCCAACTAGAGAGTATTAACCCCTTCTCGGCGGGAATTTCTTTCCGAAAGCCGACTCCAAGAATTCCAGCCTCACTTGGCCACGAAGGCCACCTGCCAAATCGCAAATTCTCGGTTTGTGGCCCAGCGTGCTCTGCACACTTTGAATAACATGGTGAAAAGGCTGATTATTCGGTGGCATGCGGCTCTACTCAAGCTTCCACATTCCCGTTGCCTCTTTTCAAAGTGGGGACTATTGTGAAGCTGGTGATTATGATGCAAATTCGGTCTTTTCATTTTTGGGCTACACACAAAGACCAATTACCATATATACAAGAGCCAGGGTCTGCCTTCTTTCACCGTGTTCACTCAAGCATGGGCCGAGAATAATAGCTGAAAAGCGGGCTGAGGATCTCAATTTTTATGGCGTGTCTTTACGCGTCCCGGCATGAAGGGGTTAAGATTCACGATATTTAGAATATTTTGTTATTGGAAGAGTAAAACCGCCTTTTTCAGTGAAGGAGCAGAGACTATCCTGTAATGCTCCATGACTTTTGACACAATAACTCTTAACCAAAATCCCTTGTTTACCAGCAAATTTGACGTCATCCTAAGAGCTAAATAGCAAGCCAAAGCTTAGGCCAACCCAACCAAGCTGTACTGAACTGAACCACATCCCGCCTACCACACCAATATAACTTCAGGCACAGATCTTTCTGGCCTACAGGGTTAACACCCTCACCTGTGAATGACGCAGGGGTGTGAGACCAGACGAAAAAGGGCCATGATGACACGCAGCGGCAGGAAGGTGAAGATAAAGAGGAAGGCATCCATGCACAGAAAGAAGCCGTACATCATCATCTGAAACAGACAAACACGCAACAAGAAAATTAATTTCATCACGTCAGAGTATGTGACATCATACATACAGCACCAAAATAAACTGTGAAACTCAAACCTCAAACTCTCTCCAAAGTTCTGTTCAGATGATTCCTGAAATCAAAGGCACGGACACCGATGGTGCATTATTTCACCATCACAAAATCGCTCATAACTAATATCTATGTGCCACTGGTTTCTTGCACAGTGGAGGATTAGAAAGAATTCAAGCAGGCTTTGGCAAGAATGCCTTAGGTGTTTTGGGGTTAATACTTCAACCATCAGGGCAAAGCAAAGAAACAAAGACGACTAACTTCAGACCTCAAACTCACGGGCGAAATATTCAGCACTTTGGAAATTTTGATGGAGTTTGTCAGCTGAAAGGTGATCAAAGTTACTTAGCTTGATCATGAATTGACACTCTTCGTGCATTTAACGTCTCTGTCAAGTGCTAGCAGGGTCGCTGTTGCTGCACTATGTTCCTGTAAAGTAGAGTGCACTATGCTTTTGTTAATAAGCCTGTACCTTTTCTAGCTCCTTCGGAATGCGTATGAATGTGTAGACACGCTGTCTCTTTAGTGCGTATCTCGCTTCATCATGTTCCAGAAGGTAGCCTCTTGTCACCTCGGCACTGAAGTACCTCCACAAAGACAGATCTATTTATGAGAGTGAAATCCAACCCCAAAACAGGGCACAGTCTTTTAAAATACTACATTACTACGAGCTCCCGGTAAGATACCTTTCAGCATGTTGAAAGAATTAAAGTGAAGTCATACCACAAATCAATGTTCAAGGATGGGGCACTGAACATGTACATGTACATTCTAACTGCTGTTTTCCATAGAGTCAACAACTGTAGGGGACCTTCACCATTTTGATCTGACCACAAAATTACAGAAGTTTCCTGTAGATTTTAATCAAAATGTTTGCACACTTTGAGGGTGTTCATTGAAATATGACGTATGGCACATGCATCACCTCATTGGCAATCTCAACTCCGTGGGCTGTGTGTGCATTCCTTCACAGGGAACCAACATTGCACAGCAAGATCATACCCGTAGAAATGAGGTTAATATTGGAATGGCCACCATCCCTATTAATATGTTCAGAGGACTGGACGGGATGAGAACCAGTCTTCTGTTCAACGGACAGGTACTGCAGTAGGCAGCTCCAATGTGCAGATTGTTTGTTGAAGAGAGGCAAGATTGTAAGTAGACCTAAGGTCTCAATTTTGCCAAAAATAGCTCACACTCGCAGACTAGACGGTCCAAAACCCTGAAAACCCATCGTGACTACATGTTAATGAGAAATTATTTAGTGTGGGCAGGTTGGGGGGAATTCTGATTGAGAAAATGCAGTTTTAGACAGAATAAATGGGCACATTCAGAAACCCATATTCCATAGCGTTGCAAAGCAATGAAAATTTTGAAGTGAAGTCTGAGGCACAATGACCATTCTGGGACGTACTTGCATGTACATGACTGAGAGTATGTCTGGGCTTACCTTTTTCTTCAATAACAGGGGCATCCCCCGAATCAGAAAACTGTCCAACCGTCTCTGGGGACTTTCCATGTGCTGCCTCAGCCTCCCTGGTAATATCTGAGCTTTCGGAGGGGCATTCCATCTCAGCATCTCCAGAATAGGGATCTTTGCACTTACCGACAGCTGCCATATTCTCCAATTCTAACATTAGAAGCTGGCAATAGCGCCCCCTATTGGCGGTGCTTACTAGATAATTTTCCAAATTATGGTTCAATCGGCATCCGGCTTGTACATGTAGATTTCCAAACGGTGGCTCTGTCCACAACCTCCCCAAGGCTTCAGTTTCACTTCAGCAGCCTAGCTTGGGGGGACAAGGGGGTAGCTCACCCCCTTGAGAAATATTTCCTCCCTCTGCTCCCTCTGAGAGGAGCCTGGCTGGGGAGCCACAGGCGACTGTGCTCCCCCTGAGGGAATTCTCCCCACCCCCTCCCCTCTGAGAAGAAAGAGCGTGGATACGCCACTGTGATACAGCAGAGTGCTTATAATGTCAAGGTGATTGGTGTAGCATCTTTACTAAAATGCCAAAATCTGAAGCATTCTGGACCCCACGATGAAAGTCAGTTTTAAAAAAGTGGCCCAGTAATGTTTGCTCTTGAGAGGTGGCAGGTAGCTAATTGGCCTAGTGCACGCATAATACGTAAGCAAATGACTTACATGTGGAATGAAGTCAGTCCATTGAAAGCTCAAAGTTTTAGTACAATGTGCATAAAAGTCAGCATGCACGTGCTAATCGAAGCAGTACGCACGACTACACCACGGGTTGGTAGTGTTTGGAGATTTGCAAGACTGTAAATGGATTATTGGATTAGGCTTGGGACAGATTATTTTTCTGTGCCCCATTTGAGGCTTTTGTTTGTCTAAACTGGCCCGCAGCCACTGATTACCCCAGCAATTTAGCGCGATTGCTCCTTATGATCTAGCAAAGCCCTTGGGTAACTACGTGCCCACTGAAGTTAGTGCCAATTTAAAGGGGTGCAGCATGAACGTCGCACAACCGGCATGGACATGCTCTCTAAAGAAAACCATTGTACTCACTTATTTTCGACTATCAGTCCAAGTTATATCACGACATGTATACTTAGTATGTGGTTGGATGATGCAATTGCAGGTTAAACTGTTCTTGCCTAAATCTGTTTTTGAAAACACTCCTCACCTCCAGTGCCCCCCCCCCCGGTTGCCCCAGCCAGCATGCGCACACACACCCCCGCCGGCGGCATTTTCAACAGAGGGCGCTGTGCAAGTTTAACCATGGGTCGATTAACAAGTTTCTGGGTACGTACATGTACGTACGTAGGCCTACGTCTACGTCTGTAACGCCAACGGAACCGTAAAGCTGAACCCGTGATTACTCTAGTGCCAAATTTCACCACAACCAATGCTTCGTCTACAAGTTTTATATCGTGTTTTGAATCTTTGTGGCAAGAGTCCAGCAGTTGAACTGAGGTAGAAGTTTATGCGAAACAATTTTAGACTGAGTTTAGTCATCAGTTCCCTCCCCATGCTAGGCTACCCATTCCTGGCGCAGTTACGATCGACCGCGACCCACCTTGCACACCCACATTCGCCGATTGTGTCAATTATGTCAGAGACTTGTTTTCTCATCACAGTTTCCAAAGTTAAGGTGCCAGGGGGATTAGGCTGAAAAGTGCTTGATGTCTGAAAATTATTTGGGACTGCTGTAACGTTGACTGCTGTAATGTTGACTTAACTGTGTCTAAAGCAACTAAAATGTCAGGCTTTGTCAATAGGTTGGTTATTTCTAGAGATCCACAAATCCAAATGAAACTGTTTTGTGTTCTTATTAGACCTATTATCGAATATGCTTGTCCGGTTTGGTTCCCTGGTCTGGTTTCTTTGCAGCATTCCATAGAAAGTGTTCAACGTCGTTTCTTGTTTAGGTTTACCCCGTAGGCACATACCTGGATTTCACATTAACAACTTAGATTATACTGCTCGTCGCATCCAACTGGGTTTACCTCCCTTACTCAATAGGCTGAATTTTTTGTCAGTGGCTTTCATTGCTAAATGTCTGTACAATAGGTTTCATGTTAATGTTAATATTGAAAGTCTTTCCGTAGTCAATACTAGGCATCTTGACAGGGTCAAGTTTCTTCACTTTTCCTCACGTACACAAGCTTTTTATGACTCATTATTTGTTAGATTCCCAAGACTGTGGGACACTTTACTCATAGATGTCACAACAGAAATTGTATTCAGTCTTAATTCTTTCATTTCAAAGTTGAGAGACCATTGGTTGTCTCCTGAGGCTAACATTGTTTGATGCCATAATATTGATCTAGTATTTTTACTGTACATTCCATTGTTTATTTATCGAGTTTTATTTTTGTGCATTTTTGTATTTTAAGTCATTTTTTATCTGGCGTTTTTCTTGTATGACATGCCATAATCAGGAGGCATCATAGAAATATTCTATAAATCCCGAATTTGGGACTGATAGTTTCCAGTTCGGGGTATTTCTTTCACCGGAAGCCCCAAATTGCGGGCCTATAGGGGGGTGGCTTCATTCAGAAATGTACATTCCATTGTTTATTGATCTAGTTTTACTTTTGTGCATTTTTGTATTTTTAGTCATTTTTAGTCTGATGTTTTTCTTGCATTTGTTGACATTTTTATGGAGACCCTCTCGACTGTGATTGAGTTTGCTTTTAGGCTATCCATCAGCAAATATTGTTCTTATATATTGATATGTATCGCTTTTTGTATTTTGTGTTGGTTTTTGTACCCTGAGAAATAATAAATGAATGAATGAATGAACGTTAGGCTTATGAATGAGTCTCAACATTGTGTTTGCCACAAGACAATCTTTCCCCTTACATTATCTAGACATGTTAGAGTTAGCCTAGCCCAAGTAGGCCTACATGTACATGTAATTTGGACTCTACAAATCACCCTTTTTAATATTTGGACATGGTTGGGTGATAGTAGATACTATCACCCGACCATGTCCACATTTGGACTTTTGCCTTTTTTAACATTTGGACATGGTGGGGTGATAGTAGATACTATATCGCTCGACCATGTCCACATTTGGATTTTCGCCTTACGGTTTGGTGATGGTGGATATTATCGCCCGACCATGTTCAAATGTTAAAAAGGGTGAAAGTTAGGGCCTAGAACCAGAAGGCCTACTGCCTCGAACTCCATTGAAAATGTACTAAAAGGTGACCAAAAAAGACACATCCCCTTCCAAGTCCGACTTCTGAAAGGCGAACATTTTAGAAATGGACATATGTTAGAAATCAAAATCATCAAGGCCTATTGTCGCCAGAAGTTGGCCTCACTCACAGATGCAAAATGTTGAACAATAGTCATCTTTGAAAACTGAACTGAGATACATGTATCAAACAGGTGAAGTACCCAGGGGGATTTTGTCTCGCTTTGTGGAAATTGTGAAGAATTTTGACAGATAACAAATAAAATTTATGGTTTTGCCTTTTCATGCTTTGTGTCTTAATTCCATTAATGGTGTGTACCTGTCACTTAGTGTCAGGACAGTCATCAACTTGCCCTAGGGGTAAGAAAAAATACACAAAAGGGTGGAGTAAGGATTTTGTGCGCGTATAATGAGTTGCATTACACATGTTGATGAAACTTCAAGGGTTGTTTCCTTCTCTCTTCAGTGCCAGACAGCAAATTTCATCATCTGCATCATCGTCCACCCCAAAAATGACAGTGACGTCGCACATTGCCAAGCACTTTGACCCCCTCATCAAGTCAGCTGAGGACAAGCGCACCTACCGGGGCCTGGAGTTGACCAACGGCATGACGGTGCTGCTCATCAGTGATCCAACTACAGAGAAGGCGGCAGCAGCGATGGACGTCAACATTGGTAAGTTCTGAAAAAAAGTCAGAGATCAGTTCCCCCCAAGCTTTTGAGAATAGGTGAGAATGGGTGGCATTGCTATGCTCCAAATGTGTCGACTACCCCAAGTGTGTACTAAATGTTCACAGCACGGTTCCGGCAGGCCCAACTTTGTGAACAAAGCTTGGCACGCCCAATTTTGGTCATTCAACAAAATTGAATTATAATAAGCACAAACAAAAAAGGATAGCGAGAACTGGGCTGTTATCCATTTTTAAAGTGTTTTTACATGTTTTTGTGTCATGGATGGGGTGATTCCATTGTTGTTTCATGTTGAGCTGATATTTCACTGATTTTGATCTCCCTTCCATCTCTCCTCATTTCTGCTTGGATTCAGTCGTTTATTTCACCGACTGTGATCCGTTTTTTTTTTTTTTTTTAATCTCTGCACAATTTCACAGTGTAAGACTTAATGCTTGCCCACAGCCTCATTTCTCAAACAAGTGTTTCTTTCCAACCAAAATTGGGCATCCCAAACTGTGTCAACAAAGTTGGGCATGTCCCAACTGCGTGTCATAGACACAATGGTTGGGAATGACATGGGTAGGGTGTCGCAAAGGCAGAGAGAAGAGAAGATGGGTGATGACATCAAGGCTGGTGAGGAAAGTCACCAGCAATCTTCAGACTCGGGTAGCGAATGCTGGTCAGGAATGTGGCTAGCAAACTCCATGGGTGCAGTGGTGGACAAACACAGGCAACAAATGCTGGTCAGGAAAGTCGCCAGCAGAGTGCATGGGTACAGTGGTGGACAGACACAGATAGCCAATGCCAGTCAGGAGAGTCGCCAGCAGAGTAGATGGGTACAGTGGTGGACAGACACAGGTAGCCAATGCCAGTCAGGAGAGTCGCCAGCAGAGTGCATGGGTACAGTGGTGGACAGACACAGGTAGCCAATGCCAGTCAGGAGAGTCGCCAGCAGAGTGGATGGGTACAGTGGTGGACAGACACAGGTAGCCAATGCCAGTCAGGAGAGTCGCCAGCAGAGTGGATGGGTACAGTGGTGGACAGACACAGGTAGCCAATGCCAGTCAGGAGAGTCGCCAGCAGAGTGGATGGGTACAGTGGTGGACAGACACAGGTAGCCAATGCCGGTCAGGAGAGTCGCCAGCAGAGTGGATGGGTACAGTGGTGGACAGACACAGGTAGCCAATGCCAGTCAGGAGAGTCGCCAGCAGAGTGGATGGGTACAGTGGTGGACAGACACAGGTAGCCAATGCCAGTCAGGAGAGTCGCCAGCAGAGTGGATGGGTACAGTGGTGGACAGACACAGGTAGCCAATGCCAGTCAGGAGAGTCGCCAGCAGAGTGGATGGGTACAGTGGTGGACAGACACAGGTAGCCAATGCCAGTCAGGAGAGTCGCCAGCAGAGTGGATGGGTACAGTGGTGGACAGACACAGGTAGCCAATGCCGGTCAGGAGAGTCGCCAGCAGAGTGCATGGGTACAGTGGTGGACAAACACAGGTAGCCAATGCCAGTCAGGAGAGTCGCCAGCAGAGTGGATGGGTACAGTGGTGGACAAACACAGGTAGCCAATGCCAGTCAGGAGAGTCGCCAGCAGAGTGGATGGGTACAGTGGTGGACAAACACAGGTAGCCAATGCCAGTCAGGAGAGTCGCCACAAGAGTGGATGGGTACAGTGGTGGACACACACAGGTAGCCAATGCCAGTCAGGAGAGTCGCCAGCAGAGTGGATGGGTACAGTGGTGGACACACACAGGTAGCCAATGCCAGTCAGGAGAGTCGCCAGCAGAGTGCATGGGTACAGTGGTGGACAGACACAGGTAGCCAATGCCAGTCAGGAGAGTCGCCAGCAGAGTGGATGGGTACAGTGGTGGACAGACACAGGTAGCCAATGCCAGTCAGGAGAGCCGCCAGCAGAGTGCATGGGTACAATGGTGGACAGACACAGATAGCCAATGCCAGTCAGGAGAGTCGCCAGCAGAGTGCATGGGTACAGTGGTGGACAGACACAGGTAGCCAATGCCAGTCAGGAGAGTCGCCAGCAGAGTGGATGGGTACAGTGGTGGACAGACACAGATAGCCAATGCCAGTCAGGAGAGTCGCCAGCAGAGTGGATGGGTACAGTGGTGGACAGACACAGGTAGCCAATGCCAGTCAGGAGAGTCGCCAGCAGAGTGCATGGGTACAGTGGTGGACAAACACAGGTAGCCAATGCCAGTCAGGAGAGTCGCCAGCAGAGTGGATGGGTACAGTGGTGGACAAACACAGATAGCCAATGCCTGTCAGGAGAGTCGCCACAAGAGTGGGTGGGTACAGTGGTGGACAAACACAGGTAGCCAATGCCAGTCAGGAGAGTCGCCAGCAAAGTGGATGGGTACAGTGGTGGACAAACACAGGTAACCAATGCCAGTCAGGAGAGTCGCCAGCAAAGTGGATGGGTACAGTGGTGGACAGACACAGATAGCCAATGCCGGTACTGTAGATTACAACACATTAGAATTCATGAGGCTTTTGTAGTCAGATATTTCTGCAAGCAGAAGTCACAGCCCAATGTTCTAATACGGCATGTTGGCAAAAAATGAGGCCTTGTATGTGACCTCCAAGCATTTTTTAACCCATCAATGATGGTTTGCTTCCTTGCCAGGGTCCATGTCAGATCCGTGGGACATACCAGGCCTGGCACATTTCTTGGAGCACATGCTTTTCCTCGGCACGAAAAAGGCGAGTCTGAAAAATTTTTAAAAGTCTTGCTTTGAACTTCCTTCATGGAAATCAACATAAAGTAGGTTGCTTGAGGACATAAGAAGACACTGAGTGCTTGGCTGAATTCCAAGCTTTGAACAGATCGCAGGACTTTACTATCAAATAAAAGCTGAGTGTGACACTGTATTGAATGTAGTGATGTAGTCTGAGCTACAAAGTCCATCAAAAATTCACCTATAAAATGGCCTTATTTATTTCTCTGTTTCTGTGTTACAGTACCCATCAGAAAATGCCTACTCCCAGGTGAGTGATTTACATACGTCGTGAATGACTTTGGTGACTATAGTTACCAGTTGAAATGTGCAGATTTCTTATTTCATTCCCAGTATGCCTGTAGTTTAGTGCAGCATTTGTAGTGTTTTATTCTGTTTTGTTTTTATCTTAGTTTCTGAACCAGCATGGAGGTTTTGCCAATGCCTACACAAGCCTGGAACACACCAACTTCTACTTTGATGTGTCACATGAACACCTCGCTGGAGCTCTTGATAGGTAAAATGGTTTGCTTTGGTCCGTTTTTGTTTTTGTCTTTTTGAAGTTTCATATTTACCCTACACAATACACATTTATTTGAGAAACCGGTACAAAGACGCCAAAACAAGCTCACCCCAAGAGAATAATGAGTTAATTTCTTGGGGAGGGTGGAATGTATATTTGATATCAAGGCAGAAAATTCAAACAATCATCTAAAAAAGTGCCTAATAAAAAAAAATCCCGTATCAACAATGAAAAAATGATGGGGGGGAAGAAGGCAGAAAATTAGAGGAGACTTTCAAATTTTATGGGAAAGATATTAGCAGATGACCACAAGAATGCCAGGAAACTGACTTTAATTACTGAACAAAATCTCCAGAAAACTTAGGAGGCAGTGGCTTGTCAGGGCCCAGTGTCACAGACCTGATAAATAATGAGCAGAAAATATTGCTAAGCTAATTCTTGTCCTTTTCTGCTAAACTAATTCTTGTCCCAAGTTACAGCGGAGAACCAGTCACAAGAAATACACATTATGTGACACTTTGGTAACCTAGTTTTGTGAAGCTAACAGTTTTCTGTTCTAAGCAAACGTCTGCATTTAACAACTCTGTGAGATCATTTGGGGCAGAAAAGGGGGACCCTTCACCCCTTGCCTTACAGAGAACTACATGTACACTTTCCCCTTACGCTGTCCTTTACACCCCTCCTGCTCAGGTTTGCCCAGTTCTTCCTTTCCCCACTCTTCAACCAAGACTCCCAGGAGCGAGAAGTCAACGCCGTGGACTCGGAGAACGAGAAGAATCTGAAGGCAGACCAGTGGCGGCTCTACCAGCTGGAGAAGTCGACCGTCGACCCCGAGCACCCCTACTGCAAATTCAACACCGGTCAGTAGGAAACAAACTTCATAACAAAAAGCAGACACATTTGACTCGTCACAGGGGCTGTAACAATTAACCAGACACTGATGAAGATGTAAAATACCTGGTTCTGTTTTCTACTCTTTTTTTTAACCCCAAATCCTCCCTAAGAATTCTGAAACAAACACCCTGTCTGAAACCAAAGCACAACCTGGCATTTGCTGATAGAAATGCAAAGGAAACAGTGTTACATCCAAGAATACTTTCGAAACAATGGTATTGCCCCCGACGTTTGGAACAGAACTTTGCCACTGCTGCTGAGTCGGGTTGACTCTGTCAAGCCAAAGGGCGTTGCCATTCCAAATTCTCTTTGCCAAGCCAAATGGATCTTGAAGTTTGCAAGTGCATTCTGAACTTTAAAAAAAAAATTCATTGTTTCCGGGGCATATTTGATAATGTCATCAATCAAATAGCCCGTGAACTTTCCCTTCACAACCCTGTGAAATTTTGACCCTTGTTCTCTGGAATTTTTTGGGGGGGCACGGCAGGGAGCAAGGAGACACTCCAGGCCATCCCATCTCAGAAAGGCATCGATGTCCGACAGGAGCTACTGAAGTTCCACGATACCTTCTACTCTTCCAACATCATGGGACTGGCCGTTCTGGGCAGAGGTCAGAAAAAGATTTTGAGAAAGTCTCTAATGCTATGCTAGTTTCAAATGAGACAGTTTCATTCAAGTCAAGATGCATCAGAACAAAGAGCTTGATCTGCTGAAACAAAGGTACTGAATAAATGGCCTGATGGTTCATTTTGTGGAATCTGGTCACATTTTTGTTGGAGGAAAGGACTTTTGAACAAACCCAAGACCTGTCATACTGTTTCTTGGCCATTGCAGAATCTTTGGATGAGCTCTCAGACATGGTGGTCCCACTGTTTGCCGAGGTGGAGAACAAGAATGTCATCACCCCGGAATGGCTACAGCATCCCTTCACCCAGGACCATCTCGAGGTGAGGCTGTGTCCCAGTTGTTACAGCCGCAGCTGCATATAAAACATGCCCTAAGTGTTTGAATTCTCTGGCTGTACAGTCATGAGTAATACACAAGTCTGTGGAAGTTGGTTGCACCTACTGGCTAGTGGCTTCTTTAGGTGTATGTGTTATTTGCAGTCACAGCGACAGAATTTAGACACGGACTAGAAGTCTTTCTTTGAGACATTGAAGCTGTACTCCGAGTATTGCATGCCCAAACACAAAAAGATTTTGTTCCTTGGTTGCAGAAATGTTTAAAGTGCAAGCTTGTTCTCTGGTCAGCTTGCCTGTTCTGTTGGAAGTGTCACTCAAATTAGACTTCTTCTTGATGTTTTTTCTCTTGCAGATGAAGTGCAATGTAGTTCCAGTGAAGGACATTCGGCAGCTCAACGTCAGTTTCCCGATACCTGACCTCAGGAAACACTACAAATCCAAGGTACCTCGCATTTTTCTTCAGACCATTCACAATTTGTGGTGGTTGTCTAAATTTTCTGCCAAGTCGTAAACCACACGAGTCACATCTGAATTATATGACTCAGATACAACTACGACTAGAATTGTTGAAGTTTCAATCGTACAGAAGTGAAGTGATTAATGCCATCTCTCCTAGAGCATTGTGTCAAATAAGAACTTAGACCATAAAGTTACATGATGATACGTTTATGCTGCATGCTAATGTCCAGTATTGGTTAAAACAGTGCTAAGATATGCAACACATTTCAATGCTAATCCACCCAGACCTTCCAAAATCCGTGACATTTTGTAGGATTGAGGAAAAAAGGGACCAACTATTATTACTTTACGTGGGGCTTGATACCCTCTCGACAGTTAAAGTACAAACAAGGGACAGTGTTGGAGGATTAGGGAGGTTCCTTGCTCTGGAGTGTGGTGCCACTACATGTGTGACATACCATTCAGATTAGTCCATACAACAAGCCTGTCTTTTTAATCATTGTTTATGTAGCCAGCCCACTACCTAGGCCACCTTGTTGGGCACGAAGGGGAGGGCAGTCTGCTGTCGGAGTTGAAGGCCAAGGGCTGGGTCAACACGCTGTGCGGTGGGGCCAAGGAAGGTGCCAAGGGTTTCATGTTCTTCATCATCAATGTAGACCTCAGCGAAGAGGGAATCGGTACATTGACAGATTTTTTTTCTGCTTTCTCTTTGCCCTGTCCTGTTGGTCACAAGTTTATTGGCCCTGAAAAAACTGGTGTTAGCACTGGGAGGCATGCATACAGATAAGAGCCTTTGAGGGACATTCTTTGTGTGTAGTTTATCTCATTTCATAATTGCTGAGACCGCACATATACAGTGGTTACTTTGAGGAGTCCAAAATGTCCCAGGGGACCCTCAACAAAGAGAGTCAGTCCAGATTCTCTTAACAAACATAACTGTACACTGGTTTTTAAGTTTAAAATGTGCAATGGCAGAGTTTATGTAACTAATTTTTGCCAGAATGTGCACAAATATATCAAGTAATTGCGTGAGATGGTCAAACCTGGGCATAGCTGCACACTGAAGGTGACTATAGGAATTCTTTGTAAGCAGTAATTGCTTAAATGAGTGAAAATCCAGGAGGTTTTTGACTTATGTCTCCTGTCTTTCACTTCAGACCACGTGGACGACATCATCGGTCACATGTTCCAGTACTTGAATCTCTTACGCCAGGCAGGACCCCAGGAGTGGGTTCATGAGGAGTGCCGGGACCTGGACGCCATGAAGTTCCAGTTCAAGGACAAGGAGAGACCGGCAGGCTACGTCACCCGTTTGGCCAGCATGCTGCATGTGAGTCTCAGAATACCCCAGTGAAAGTGATCAGAGTTGGCAGCAAGTCATATCTTCTCCAAGGGTCAAGTTGAGTCACAAGTCATTTGGTCACAGGTCAAGTCCAGTCATAAGGCAGTTGATACAAATACGAGGCAAAGCACAACTCTCTTTGTCCAAGTACAAGTCAAGTCCAACATTTTTCATCCCCATCATGCATCAGCGGGGTAGACGAGACTCGAAATCAGAAGTTGAACCTGCCAGCCGAACGAAGTCTGATTTTGTTTGCAAGCAAGATATAAATTGATAGGCCCAATTTAAAAAATTATTGGGTTGCCTGAGTAGCTTCTTACTTAAACTAGTCCAAATTTGTCCAAGTGAAGTGCTAAGCCTTTTTTTTTTTGCAAATTCAAGTCAGGTCTCATGTCACAGCTGGTAGTTACAAGTGAAGTCACAAAAAGAGTGACTCAAGTCCAAGTTGCTAGTCAAAACCTTTGACAGTTTTCCCAAATCTGTCAGCTTATTTTTTTATAAAGATGAACAAAGAAATTGACAGGAGTGGGATTTGAACCTGTGACCTCCGGGATACTCTACTCGTTTCACGAACTGAGCTTTCCAGCCCTAGTTCGTTGGTGGCTCTATGGGGAGTGCTCTATGGTTCATATGCTGGTTCTGATGGTTATGCCTTTTACACACATAATTGTGCACTTGATGTATTCACTTCAGCACTCTATAGTTGGCGGTAAAATTGTAATGGATTTTTGCGTAGCGGAACAGCGTCCCAGCATCTTCCCACTTGAACTGTCTCCTAGCCAGCTGCTAATCTTTGTCCTATCTTGATTGTAGCAAGACTACCCAGTGGAGGAGGTGTTGAGTGCTCCCTACATGATGCCAGACTTCAGACCGGACCTGATCGGCATGGTGCTGAGCCACCTAACCCCGGAAAATACCAGGTAAAAAAAAAAAAAGGTTAAACTTGCCTGTAAAATGTTGGAGGTTTTCTAAATATTGTGCTGTGTATGTCGGGCACTGGCAGTCATAAACAGGCCACACTGAGAAATGTGTATGAAGGGTTTGCATGGCCGCCATCTTACATACAGGCCAGTGCTTTTTTTCCACAGGATATTGTTCCCACAGGGCTGCTACACCAAAACTCTGAGTCTCTAAAGAGTGACAGTTTGGCTGTAACTTGGAATATATTACTTCCCCTTCTCTGTCGCTCAGGGTCGCTGTGATCTCCAAGAGCTTTGAAGGCAAGACAGACGCGGTGGAGAAGTGGTACGGCACAGAGTACAAGCTGGAGCACATCCCAGAAGACACAATTAAGGTGAGCACAGACACACCTCTTCCTCGTCTGACAGTCACCAGAGCCTGTCTCATGCCGTATTGTTGAGCTGTACAGCTCTTTGCTTGTGTTGAAGAAGGCATTAAATATAGTAATGGTCTTGTGTGGGAGGGTCCTAAATTTTGGATTGCATCGCCGTCACCAGCTTGGCCCAGTTTTTCCCATCCCCCCCCCAGTTTGGAGTTTGGGACTCAGTAGAGAGCCAAAACTACATGTAGATGCAGTGGATACGAGGATGAAAGCATTTTAATTGGCTCACCATTATAGGCCATTATAGGCAGTGGATACGAGGATGAAAGCATTTTTAATTGGCTCACCATTATAGGCCATTATAGGCAGTGGATACGAGGATGAAAGCATTTTTAATTGGCTCACCATTATAGGCCTGCAGTAGGTTTGGTTTTAGAGACAGTGCCTAACACGGAGACGAAGTTGTGATATGGAAAATTCCTGGTATGCACAAGTCTCCATAGTGCCCAGGCACTATGGAGACCAGAGAGCAGTCTGCAGCCAAAATTCTTTTTGTGTCACCCAATTTGACATGAAACTGTGTACTGGCATTGTATTACCCCCTCGGACCTGAAAACGAAAGATGAACCTGCCCTCTCTGAAAAAAAATCGGTTTAGAGTCATTTTGGGACGAGGGTTACTTGTAGCATACAGAAAAATAACAGTTAAGGAGACCATCAACAAAATATGCAGCTTGACATAGGTCTCACAGTGCAAGAGAAATGAGTAGCTTCATCAAGGTTTCTCAAATACTCGGAAACAAAGGAATGTCCACACAAGGTGTGTAACGCTTAAAGTGTCCTGTGGCTTGTTCTCCGCTCCTGTGCTTGCTCGAGCAGGGCTGGAAGGATGCTGGCCTGCATGACATGTTCAAACTCCCCTCAAGGAATGAGTTCATTGCCACCAACTTTGACATCTACCCCCGAGAGGAGGACTGCCCGGACGCACCCCGGGGCGCGTCGGGGATAGCCCTGCCTACGCTCATCAAGGACACACCCTTCACCCTGCTGTGGTTCAAACAGGATGACACGTTCCTTCTTCCCAAAGTCTGCACCATGATGGAGATAGCCAGGTTAGAAATTTTGTTAATAAATTACTCTAAACAAAGCATACCTCTCTCTCACATCCCCCTCCCAAATTTCATTCTTTTGAAGAGTTGGGGGAGAGATTCTGTCTCCCCCTGCCCCACCAATTTCATTCTCTCTAATTCTGTTGCCATGCATTTTTGTAATCATACCAAGCCTTTTCCATGGATGTCTTGGGTCATTTTGGCACCAAGTTTGTGAAAATCAGACATGCTTTTCTCACCTCTTTTCCCATGAGACAGGTGGACCCCAAAAATATTGGTACTCATTTTACTCCAGGGTTGGGAGAAGTAATAATGTGAGACATCTTGGAAAGTATGCCCTGCCCATCGTCAGGAGACTGAAATTGTGACAAAGTGTCTTGCCTGAGGACACACACACCACATCTGGTCAAGCTGATCTCGAACCCACTGTGTGCAGAATTAACCACGTGGTGTCCAGTTCTGTGCAGTTGGCCCCAAGGCCGTGATCCCCATCACTATATCACTGCTGTCATTCCTCCACAGCCCGCTAGCCTACATGGACCCCTTGCACTGCAACCTGACCTGTCTCTTTGCTGTCCTGCTGCGCGACTCTCTCAACGAGTACGCCTACGCCGCCGAGCTGGCGAACATCAACTACAACATAGACAGCACAGTCTACGGAATCAACGTAAGTGTGGAATGATTGGAGTTCTGGCTGATTCTGGCAACATTTTTGTACGGACCAAATCCATTCCCACCTAAAAGATTTTTTGGAAGTGTTGAAAGTTTCCATTTGCTTCCTGAAGTTAGAATGTGGTGTGAAGGGATACGAAAGATAATTAGACATGTTACAGTTACTTTTCCAAGTTTTGCCTAGCTGTTTCATTTTTTTTAATTACAGTCTTTCCGTGCTTCTAAACAGGACTCTTCCATCATTACGACTATACTAGGACCTTGTTCATATGTAACACAGACTGGATCAGTTTTGCTCACCAGTATGAGTCATACCATTGACTTTTGACAGTATTTTTTCTTTATTCAAAATTACTTTGGTTTAGGATCAGCAGTGAAGCATGACACCATTCAACCAGGCACCTGCAATTTGAAAATGGCTTTTCCTGACCCATAGCTGAATGCATGACATATTATCAATATGTTGCTCTCTTGCCCCACAGATTCAACTGGGAGGCTACAACGACAAACAAATGTTGCTGCTCAAGAAGATCCTGGAGAAGATGACTAACTTTGAGATTGACGTCAACCGATTTGAGGTCATCAAAGAAACAGTGAGCAAGCATTTCTCATTGTCAGTGCGACCCAGTGTGTGGCATGAACCATAACAAGTCAGGTGTCCCCCATGTAGAGGCATAGCCACTTTTACGAGATTGACTCAGTGCTGATTTGTGCGCTTGTTTGTGTTTCCAGTACTCCAGGATGCTGCAGAATTTCCGGGCAGAGCAGCCCCACCAGCACGCCGTGTACTACACATCGGTTCTCATGTCAGAGCTAGCCTGGACAAAAGACGAAATGTTTGAATGCATTGACGGTAAGCACACACGTATGCAGACAGTAGCGTTTGGGTCCAGTCCTTCACAAGTCCCTGCAAGTCCGTCACAAGTCATCCAGTCTCAAGCCAAGTCACAGGCTATGCAAATGAACTGCGATATGAAACATTCCTTTGTCATTGTGCACCCTATTATTTATGACTGGTTTCGTTGGAGGAACTTTATGATAGGCTTGACTACAACACTGATAGATGCTTTATCAACCTGATACAGTTGACTTTATGGTCACGTTTTGTTGAGTCTCTCTCATATCCTAATCCAGCCCTCATTTTGTTTGTTTGAACAGAGGTGACAGTAGAACGACTGAAGTTGTTCATTCCTCAATTTATGTCCAGGCTTCATGTGGAGGCCCTCATCCATGGCAACATGACCAAACAGGTAAAAAAAAAGGAAAGCAGCTCCCATCATGCAGAGTCCTCAGATCATTCTTAGAAAGAAAATTTAGTGAGCTTCAACCTTAGTATGATGGACCAATCTCAGACAGTGCTAAAAACTTCCTCAACACAAATTTGATAGTGACACTTTTCCTCTTGCCGTCTTTCTGAGCAAATTTACAACAGCTTGTTGTCAGCTACTTACGACCGAAGATAATTCTCAGTCTAAGTGGTCCTTTTTTTGTTCAATCGTTCCTGATTACGCAGCAAGCCCTTAATGCCCTGGAGATGGTGGAGAGCATCTTGAAGGAGCAGGGCAACAGCAAACCGCTTCTCCCAAGTCAGCTGGCAAGACACAGAGAGATCCAGCTCCCTGACGGTAAGTCAGTGAAATGTACAACTCCCTCCTGTATGCTGCTCGCTGCATGGTAGCCCCTCAACCGTCAAGAAAAAGCAACTTTATGACCCATGGATTCTGTCCATGGATCTGCTTAACCATTCTGACAAGGATTTTGATTGGGAAATGATGGTGCTCTTTCATTCAGTTACACTTTGATTTCAGTGTTACTGATTTCAATTGTTGATGTCAAGATCAAATCTGCGCTGAGCATTATCATTGTGGCTGGGAACTGAGTAGATACGTGACCAGAGCATACAAAATCCAGCCGTAAAGCTATGTCTTTGCTGTAGTTTGCACGAAAAAGAGCAAGCTTAGTTCATTGCTTTGAGGTATATCACCTCAAATGGATATTGTGTAAGTGCAAAATGTAGAGAGTTTGCGTTGATATGCATTGTGAAAGATTCTTTGGAAGGCTTTCAATTCAGTAGTAGTTCTGTTAAACCTCCAACTCATTTTATTAGGTTGGGTCGCATGTGAAAGACTAAGGGACCTGTTTTGATTTCTTACACAAACAGCAGTCATTTTGTTTCGTGTCCTTTGTTCACAGGCTGTTTCTACAACTACCACCGCCATAACGATGTTCACAGCTCCTCCGGCATCGAGGTCTACTACCAGACAGACGTGCAGTCAACAAGGAGCAACATGCTCCTGGAACTCTTCTGCCAAATCATCAGCGAGCCGTGCTTCGACACACTGAGAACCAAGGAACAGCTAGGTAGGGCCAGTCGCAAAGTAAAACTTGTTATAGGGGCTACCCTGACCTAAGGTCCTCACATATCAGAACTGTGCATCAAGACGTCCAATGACAATATGTAGTGTTTTCCTGTCATTTTCATCATGCGATGCTACTAATCATTGAGACGTGGTTTTTCCAATGAAACTCGTTGGCAGGTTATATTGTATTCAGCGGTGTCCGGCGATCCAATGGCGTTCAAGGCTTGAGGTTCATCATCCAATCAGAGAAGAGACCCCAATATCTCGACAACAGAATCGAGGCTTTCCTACTCAGTATGCAGGTAGGACACGAACTCTCTCCCCCACCCATAACTACACCCCTCTTCAAAAAACCCTCTCTTCCCTATCCAAGCAGAGAAGATTTTTTTAATATGTATTGTAAGCAATATCTGAAGCCTCCATACTTTACGCCTGTTAAAACCCCTCTTCCAAACGGAGTGAAAGATTCTTGAGCCTTTGTTAGTACCAGTTAATGCGTTGATGTCATCTGCTTTTCCCACAGTGCACTGCAAAATTAGCCTCTCCTAAGAAACCTCTTGGTGGCACTTTATATTGGAAACCATGTTTATTCTGCTTCCAAAAATGGTTAAAAGTAAAACAGGACTTGTTTCATTATCTCAGGCTAAGTTACATCGACCCCCTGAAAAGTTGTTATTTAGCCTGCAACCTTATGTCCTTACCAGCATGCCAGGCTCAAGAACCATTTAAGATAAAACAAGAACTGAAAAAGAAAGTTTTTGATATCTGCATCTATACTTACTCAGTCAGACTTCATTCTCATCCACAGACGTACATCAAGGAGCTTTCGGAGGAGGCTTTCCAGAAGCATGTGAACGCACTTGCTGTGCGGAGGCTAGAGAAACCGAAGAGATTGGCCAGCGAGGCCGGGCGATACTGGTCAGAAATCACCTCCAAGCAGTATAACTTTGACAGAGGTATGTCATAGTGAACCATGCAGAGTTGGAAAATCCTGGGAAACAGTTGTCCTGAAAAGTTATGGAAAGTGGGAGGGGTGGAAAAATAGGTTGTTATGGAATACCGTAGTCAGAGGAAAAAAGTCAGGAAAATTTCATTGAAATCAAGATCATGCAAATTTTTTTTTTCTTTCTTATATACTGCAGTCCGTGTTCGATGTGATAAAAGAATAATGATAAATTTACAGGCTGTCTTTGTCAGTCTGTAGTAGGTCATAATACCAAACAACTTGTCTCAGTTAAATGATATTAAATGTCTCAGAAATTGTTATATTTTAGTTCTGGAAAATCCTAGAAAAGTCCTTGAGTTTGGTTTTCAGATTTCTGTTGGAACCCTGACCACATCATCCCAGTGCCAGGGCGAGCCTGTGTTTGCTTTGAGCTCAAGGTCCCGAGTTGTGTCATGTGGACTGTGGTTGAGTCCATCAGAAGCCCCCGAGAGAGTCCATGACATTCCGATCTCTAGCTAACTCTACTCAAATGAACTACAACAGATGCATTCCTGTGTCATTGTTCACCCTATTTCTTTTGGCTGAACGTGTCATGGACTCAATTGCAGCTGTGCCATTGCATTGGTCGCCGCACAACGTTGGTGTCATTTTGAACCCTACCCCTCCCATATCCATTAAATTCCATGAGGAGTGGGGTGTTTGGGATTTTCTGAGGCTTAGGGAATGTAGAACCTAACCACTATACTACACACTGGGCCTTGATTCCCCATAAAGTTACTATGCAAAGAATTTGCCATTGGTTTTCTACATACTCAGGGATCTCATGAAATTTGGGAAAAAACAGAGTTTGGGATCTGTAACAGAACGTGATGCTTTTAAGAGAAAAATCTTTATTTTCCTTACTCCATCAGCCAATATAGAAGTGGCCTACCTCAAAACACTGAAGAAGGAGGACATCCTGACATTCTTCGAGGACCTCCTGGCCGTGGATGCGCCACACCGCCACAAAATGTCCATCCACATCATGCCCCCTGTGGACCCATCATCCAACCTGGAGGGGGCCGGGGACCAGTTGGATGGGGACCAGCCAGACCTGGCAAGCCTAAACAGCATGGACCTGCTACCCACCCCTCCACTGCCGCAGGTTGGAAGCTCCTACACCCCCCCAACCCTTCCCTGGTACCAAGGGGGGTCCCCGAATTATATCTCGGCTCCATATCTGTCTCGGCCTTCTTTACTTACGTCAAAACCATTGTAGCTTTATAACGTTCCACTAAATACAAATAGTTTGTCTAGCAAAACATGACTTTTTTTATTGAGCTGAACAGTCAGGTGGGGAGGGAAAATAAGGTAAAGTAGGGGACAAAGATAAAGTTCAGATGTAGACACCCCTTTGCCTCACTAAGCCCTGACACAAGACAGAAACCAACAGTACAGCATCTGTGTACAGGTCCCGAGCACATCGCATGGCCCTGCATTCCAAGTATACAAGTATGTGTCAGATGCATGCTGCCAGCCCTCTCTTTGGCTAATGGGCACTTGATGGCATTGTTTAATACATGTACGTGGTTTATCAGTGATCATGAAGTATAGGGACGATTCCATATGTTTTGGGTAGAGTGTAAGACGGATAGCCGTTCATGAATTTGGCAACTTTCAATTCACCCTAAAAGTAGTTTCAATTCCACTTTCCTGCTTTCTGTTCATCTTACATGGAGGTATTATGTAGGTAAAGCTGAAACATTAAGAAATTGCCTGTGCACTCTTTTTAACGATGAAAACCTGACTTTTAAACCTTCGAGAGCCAGGTTTCTAGACAATTCTCACAGCCAGGGGAGGGGGATTCCACTCCCCTGAGATCTGACGGTCACATGCACCATCGTTTTGAAACTTAGTTCGCTTGTAAAGATGCTCACTATCAGTAAAAATGTAAAATTTCAATGTATCTTGACACGGTTTTGACGTTATGGTCATTGAAGGTTTATGGCG
This sequence comes from Acanthaster planci, assembly GCF_054643075.1. Classification (NCBI taxonomy): domain Eukaryota; kingdom Metazoa; phylum Echinodermata; class Asteroidea; order Valvatida; family Acanthasteridae; genus Acanthaster; species Acanthaster planci. Next base: position 3,849,262 of record NC_141789.1, read on the forward strand.
TCACACCTGTTGGCCCGCATGCATTGAGCATATCAGTGACAGAAGCTTTACTTTATCTGTCCTGTCGTTTAGAAAGAATGAAGTATGGGGCACTTAGGATGTTCACTTATCCCTTCAGTTTGTGATTTACCCAAGACATTCAATTAATATCTCACTCTGTGGAGTTTTGGTTTCTTTCCTCTTTCAGGCGATCATTGTTCAAGATATCACAGGATTCAAGACGGGCCTGCCGTTATTCCCCCTCCCCGAGCCCTACAACAGCAGCGCTAAATCCAAGTTATAGATGAGGCAAAAATATCCTCATAGTCATTCCTTTTGTTTATTATGGCAAATTATTACGCATAGGGCATTTATCTCTTTTAAATATTCAATTACAGTGTGTCAGTATGCAAAAAACCTACAGCATGTTGCCTGATAGGAGCGCAGCTGGTCATGGATGAACGATGGAAAAACGTCCTCACAGAACAGGATCGACATTGTTGTCAACAAGAATTTTTTCTCCATTAAAATGAGTACGAGTATGAAAATAAGCATCCGAGTATCAGTGTGGTTGTAGTTGAGTACATTTCCACCAATCTGAGAATGAATTCCGAAAAGTACGGGTGTGCACAAGTGTGGTTATGATTACTGTCACACCGTAATTTATCCAAATATACCTGGGAGAGTGCGAGCAGTACAGGTATTCCAACGTTCTAGTTGTTGAGTAACAATTCCACGAGTATGAGAACAGCCAAAAAATGTCTCCGAGTATGAGTACCAGTTTTTTCACAGCAACCAGCATTAGAATTTGTGAGGGTTTAATGGTGCTTCAGTGGTGATTGGAATTGGGGGGGGCAAGGGTAATTATGCTCTGAGGCCATAATTTCAGAAGTCTGGCTGCATCGCATGTTCTGTTCAGTGACGCTGGCCCAGGTAGTTTTCTAACGCAGAAAAGTTTTGAGGGCCTGATGTTTCGATCCTAGGAGAATCTTTTTCAAATGCATTTGGAACTAGAAGTCAAGATTAACCCTAACACTCCTCAATCCTTCACCTGTTGGAGGATTGAGGATTGTTAGGGTTAATGTCACTGCTCCAATAGACCTGAGATTTTTAAACACGGGATTGTTTGATTTGCAAATGACGGTCAAGGGGCTTGTTGCATCTTTAACATTTCCCGCCAGTAGTAAAGTTTTGCCACGACTTGAGCACCCTCAGACCAGTCCTGCATGTAAAAATCAACATGCAGTTTGCAACTGGAATAGAGCCTCGCAGCAGTCTTTCTTTTTAATCAAGTTTTTATTCCCCATTCCAGTGGAAGGAATTTATCAGTTGCCTCATGAACTGTTGCATCATGTTTACAAGGTCTAATGATGCACCAAAACTATCATAAACATCCCTCCCTGGTGCAGCTGACTTATTGAAGAAAAATACTATCTGCTGCTGGCTAAAAAAATACAAATTTTAGTTCAACAAAAAGCGGCCAAACTAAATACCATCATTTGGTTTAACTCATGTTGCAGTCCGGAAGTTTTTGGTGTGAAAATAAAAGTTACGTTTGAAAATGTACAACTACAAGGAAAAGACCTTGAAGGTGACAGTAGCTAAAGGGTCCATTTAACCATTTCTAAGTATACACGTGTTTGTCAAAATGTACATTGTTGTGTGTAGTTTTCCCCTGTGGAAAGAAAATGCACCATGAAAGAACTAGAACTAGATAGGCACTCAAATCTGGTAACAAGTTGGAAAAAGTAAACTTCTCTGAATTTGAATTGCCGTCATATGGTGGTTTTACACATTGTTTCCTGTGATTTCCTTTCTACATCTAAATGTAATTCCATAAAGGAAACTCAGAATGGGACCCCCATTCAGGGGACGTGGGGGGAATCAGATTAGGTTTCATATTCAGTGGGTTTTCTTATTCATAATAAGCACTTCCTGGCAAACCTAAAAATTTTGAGCAGTGCAAATGCCCCTGTACATTGCTGATCATATTCTCCTAATTCCATAAAATAGCCCCCATCTGCCTATGCTTCATGTTATGTCGTTGACAATGCATATCCTCACTTGTTACCATTCAGGTAGAATAAATTTATGCAGTGTAAATATTTCTCTTTTTCTTTTCAAAATCCACGATGCTTAGACAACAATATGCAAGATTTCATTACATACCTCTTTGTTCTGTGATAAACCATGCAGTGCAATGTATATGTACGTAGCTGTAATGATTAAAGAAATCATGACAAGAAATGAGCTTTTCGTTTTCTATTTTCCCTTTGCCATTGGAACACGGGTCGACTGCTGTGATGAGGTGTATGTTTCCTCTTAGAGTTGGTGTTCTCCTCCATGACATTCACTTAGGAACATCTGTATATTTGATGGTATTTTGGTATCTTTGGATCAAACCAGAGTTTGAAACTTGGCTAGTGCTACCTTGCAAATGGAACATAAATACAAATAACAAATCATGTAATGAATGCAAAGCAAACTAAGTGCAATTTCTAAAAAAAAAAAAAAGACATGCACGTTTTGTTGTTTTGTTTTTACGGTATGCCAAATCCATGTGGAATTCTCCCTAGTTGATTCATGGAAATACCAAGAATTACGAAATCCACAAACAAAATTGAAGACTTCCCACTGCAGCTTCCCCCCCCCAACTGAAAGAAATAGAGCACATTCCGTTTGCTACTAGTCAAATAGCTTGACATGGTCTATGAGAACATACAGACACGCCTCTCAAACAAAAATCACAAAGACAGCATAGTTCTGCTGCATGGTTTCTCTTAATGTTTTCTGATCAATCAAGTCCTATTTTAAAGGCATCCCACTACGAACTGGTTAGCATTCCAGAGCAGAAAGCATTCCTCAATGCCTCCCCTGGTTTTGTTTTCCTTGAAGTGACAACCTATCCATTCATCCATCCAGGTCCTCAAAGTAATTTTAGTATGCCGCATAAATCTGGCTGCCCAGGGTTAGAAAAACAAGAGGATATCATGACAGACATTGGAGCTTTGACAGCGAAAGTGGATAGCGGTTTGTATATGCACCTGTATGCAACTGCTCAGAAGTTGTCAATGTAGAGAGGGTAAATCAGTGGTTAAGTTGTAAAAGCCACTATCCTATGAAAGTCGATTAATATACATTGCACAAACAGGAAAATATCAAACTGCACATTTTCTAATTACACTAAAAAAAATTGGAAATTCAAAAAGCACCTCAGGACATCTTTGTTCAGGTATCTACCGCAGTGACAGAAACAGCTCTTGGAACTTCTAGCTGCTTAACTTCGTGTTAGACTACAAGGCAGAAGTAATATGCAACATTTCAAATCAAGTATCTATGCACACATGAATGCTGGTCTGACATTTTAAAGGATTGTCACAGAAGTGCAGACAGAGCAGACTTGTTGGGAAAAAGTATTTGGTTTTAAAGCCCTGATTTTGGGAATAAGCACTTGATGGTGTTATAAAAGTGAAAATTTAATTGGGTTCCAGATTCAATGGTAAATCCCTTCCTAAAACAAAGGAAATGCAACTCTATAGTTTCGTGTGTTTTCTACTATTCGTTCAGGCATTTGGGGGGAAATATACATCTAAGTTAGGTCTCAAAGTGCAAAGAAACTCCATACAATAATAAGTGTTTTATTTATACAGTATGAAATACAGTCTAAATCTTTGGAATTAAAGAAATAGCATAAAATGAAACTACATGTGAGCTTGCACAATATACAATCAAGGGAACATCTGCTGGGCGTGAAAATATTTTAGTGAAACGAAAAGTACATGTACATGTATGTTTAAAACTTTGCCAAGCAAAGCCATACCATGCACTTCAGTGCCCCTCCTGAGCTCAATTTGTTGATGAGGGATTCTATACTGAGCTACAAACACATTTTTAACTTTTCACTCGAACATCAACCCCAAATTTCTCTTCTGACATCAAATAAAATTGTTTTCTTGTCTTTATACACCAGGGTAAATAAGATGAAATATTAACTGAAATGTCACATTTCTCATTATGAATGGGAGAGAAAGGTAGTGTGAAGTTTTGTTTCATTACTTTTTAGGTTTAAATTCTCTGATTTTTTAAAAGTAATTCCTTGTCTTTGTTTCATGGGTTGCAAAGTTTTTCAAGACCCTTTTTTTTCTGTCAATAGATTTCAATTCCCATTCCAAGGAAAAGTTGGGCAGCACAGCAGCAAATTTCAATGAGCCGCTCAGCACAATATTTTCTTGCTTAGAAGTAGCAGGTTACCTGCCAAAATCCCATGCAAGCACACAGTGCAGGTGACTGGCACTCAGTTCATTTATGCTTAGTATGTCAATTTTGTAAGCAATTTTGTTGAAGTTCGCATTTGCCTGAATCTCGGCATGCCACAGAGGCTAATTTATGTACATTTCAAAATATATACACAATCAATAAATAAACCAGTATCACAGCCCTAATGTACAATTGGAAAGCATAAATGACTGTTCTGAAACAACTACATGTGCCGGTAAACATACGATGGAAATAAAACAAATCTGAGATGGTTGAAACTAATCATTCACGTGCACATGTACATATGTAGACTTGAAGTCAAGTCTGAGATGCCACTAGGTCCCTGGCTGATGTGAGATCAGCCGGCACCCTTGACCAGCTTTATTTGATAAAACAGTCTTCTTTTTGCCTTCTTCCTTATCCGACATGAGAAGAAGGGAGCACTAAAGGGTAAACATCCCAGACTTGAATCAAGTCTAGTTTATATTTGCAGCATCAAAATGGTTTAAACAAAATCAACACATGAATTCCAAATACAAAAGCTTTCCACAAACACACCCACACACGCCTACTTTCCATACCTAGTGTGGACATTTCTTCGTTTTCATGCAGTTAAGGAAACTCGGTACCAAAAAAGTTATTTTTTTTACACTGTGAATGCAATTTTCAGCCGAATTTTTATAAAATGGTTCCTTGATCGTTCCTCTTCTTTTTACCACTATAAACCTAAGCCCAAAATGCCTCTAAATGTTTGTTTTGAGGATAAATATCCTGTGGACATGGGTAAATCCACAGAATGTCTTCTTTCTCTACCTACATCGTGTGGACATCTTTTGTTCATAAGTCCACACTAGGTACATGTGTGTGACGTTGGCCCACAAACACACACAAAATCAAAACATAACAGTGCCGATGTGAGACTGTTTTCCACTTCATACACTGAACCTGTGGGAAGTAAACTTGCAATTATGTGCTCAAGTTTTAGAGAAAGATGAAAACCTGTATACCGAAGTTGTTTATCCTAAACAGCTATGCATATATGAGTACATGTACTTTTACATTCATTTACTTCTTGCACTCATACCCAGCTGCTTCACAGCCCTGTTAACCAGACAGTGGTGAGTTTGGGTCTGCAGTAGTTACATCAATTCAACACCCACTACGCTCACAATGCACAGATTGGTTCCAAACCTCAACTTCAGTCATCCCGCCTTTTTCAGTCTTTTTTTTTTTCTATTATTTTTCAGGTCACAGAAGTGTGAAAAATCAGGAAGAACTGCTTCAGTTTCAAAATCAAAACAACAGGTCACACAAACAGGAAACAAACATGAAAATGTACACCACCTGTGCAATTCCTTCTGAGAAGGCATTGGGCCCTTCCGATGTTCTAATGTTCTACTACCCAATAGAGAGGGCAAACATTTTCAAACCTAAGGACCTCTCAAGGAAAACTATGAATCCCCTGTGTTTCTTTGTATGGCAGTCCTCATTCTCAATATGATGCAAAGCAAAAACACCCATCCCCCAAATTTCATCAAGAAATAAACTTTCAAATTATTTTCTACAGTTTTCACTCATAGTCATCTAAAACGTGAGCACAGATCAACCACACGTAATCCAACAAGCAATATAACACAAAAGCAAAAACAAACAAAAAGCTAACATCCATCACTTGGGGCTTGAAATGAAGTAACTATCTGTGTTGTAGTCAGTCTTGAAAGAAAAACAAAACTTGGTATAAACTTAAATTATCTTTAATACAAATATCGTTTAAAAGCCATGTGTACAGCATAATATTTACAGTTAGTCTATTACTACAAAAATTAGAGGAAAAAATAAAACCAAATCATGACAAAGATCACATTACACAAGAAATAATGTACGAAGGCAAAAAGGACTAAGATGATAAAGGTGACATAAAAGTATTGCTCACTGAATAGATATGGTAGAGCTCAGAAATCAGGGAACACACAGCAGCCTGTTTCACTTTGCCACTCTGCACCCCTTTGGCAACACTAATGATTTTGCATATATATTTTTTTTTCCAAACTCTTCAGTCAAAATTGAACAGGAGGCATTCAGAGGATTTTGCAAGATTGAAGACGGTGGAGCAAAACCACTAGGTGCTCTAAAGATTGGGTTTGAAGCCATTGAGGCAAGCATACAAAGACTGCTTCAAGCACAACAGCAGATTCTTGGAACAAGGTTCCTGACAAAATGGCTGGGGCATTCGACTCCAAGTGGAAAGAGTCAGATTTTTTTATAACATATTTTTGCCGCTGGAGTATTAAACACACAGGAAACAATCTTTCAGTGCATGCAAAGTCCTCAGATTTCTGCTTGTGCTTTTAAGAAAGCAAATCAACTGAAGTGGTTACAAAAATGATCATCTCGCTGAAATTCTCCACAGAAGCCCAACCAGAAATTGTGGTGGGTCTCACTGGGCAGGCTCCTGGCCGTTCTCTTCGGGGAAGTCCTGGATGGTGCGGTGCGCTTGCCTTAGGTACTGGTGCTGCTTGTAGAAAACCTTGAGTGCCCCTTTGATTGTGACAAATGCTATCCCACCCTAGTGGAGACAAAAGAGAAACCGGGCAGGTTGCATTGGGGAAAAAGAAGAGAAAAACAAAGGATGGCACACAGTACTCAAACGACATTAGGCTATGTGCTGAAAATAACTCATGACTTACAATGAACATACAGTAATACACCATGGTACCTGTCGAGGTACATGCATGCACAGTGTACATGTAAATGTATCCGGATGTGTTCTCTGAGCTGTTCATGAAGTTTTTAGTATGCTGACAGACTGACATATACATGTTAGGATCTACATGTACTTTTATAAATCTATAATGTACATGTACATGTTCATACTGGTAAGCCCTCGGGTTGCTATGGCTCAGTTCATAAATCCAAAAACCCATTCACTCATAGACACACTCAGACAACCCCCCCCCCGTAATGGCAGAAGCATTTGGCCAGCCACTGCACAAAACAAAGTGGCCTTCTGCACTTTCTGTGACCAGCAGCTTGGATAATGCTCAATTGCCATCGTCTAAAAGGGCTTCACGAGCATAAAGCAACCTTATTCTTCGATTGGCGTCCACATCCTGTGGTGATGTGATATTGACAGTGTTTTTGGGGCCGTGCAGATGGGGGAACATGTACATGTATGTAAACGTATTATCCCTATGATGAGGACGTTCTCAAAGCTGCTTGATCAGTTCGTCATTAGAGAGTGGCAAGACAAACTCTTAAATAAGCCCACACATTCTCTGGCGCACACACTACGCATCACCAAGTGGGTATTATCTACCCGCAGCCTCTCGTCTGAAGCAGCTGAGCCTTGATTCCCAGGGTCAACGTTACAAGGCTTCAGAGCAATTTTGAAGACTATTTTGTAATAAATTATTAAAGCAAACAACAGTTTAATGAGAACTGTGATTCATCGTCACGACTGATCACTAAAGTTAAATTTCATGCACATACACATCAAAATACTAGTGGGAGTTTGAAACCTCACAGAGGTACTGGTAGGTGTCACATGTACTCTCCCTGGAATGAGGAATGGAATTGTACTGACGCATGGCTGATTCCAACTGTGGATAATGCAAAGTCATGTTTATGTACCAGCATTATTCATCATAGGAATAAACCAGTGGTGATGGAGGCAAACACACTTTTTAGTGTAAAAAATGCCTAGTCATCCGCTGGGAACTGCGAACGGCTCATCAGCAGTTTTGGCTCAACATCATACCCAGTACATCTACAACAGCCAGCCAAAGGCCCCCATAACCTACTTTTCTGTTGGGGCCACTTCATGTTTTGTTCCTAAGCGCTGAACCGCAGGAAGACATATAAATCCTGATTCTGACAAACGGAACAGGTCTGGGAAAACAGCAGGCAAAACTCATTTCCTCCGCCTCAGGGTGAAGAGACAATTCAAGGGACTACCACGCCAGACACATACATGTCACCAAGGAGAACTTTGCGTGGTGGAAAAAAAAGGACACAAATACATGTACATGAACTCTGGGGGTATGGCGTATGGGGTACCCCCTCCTGCCCTAATCTTGAGGAGGGAGGGGGGAGGAGCCATTAGATCATCCCCTCACCACTTTGTAGAGGTGGAAAACCAAAAAAATTCATATTTTGAAGTTATTTCAAACTTTCCAACAGCCAGAATGGAGAACATTTGGTGCAAAAACTTTAAAAGCACTATGTTAATATGGGGTTAGGGCATGCAAGCTCATTAATACACATTCAAGACACGTACATGTACATCTGCATAATTGAAAAGCAGGTGGAGAATTGAGGACTGTAGGGACTACGGTAATGCGTAACGTACCAGCACTGTCCTCTGTAGATTGGAGTGGAGCGACCCAAACATGAGCTTCCCACACATGGTGGCGATGGTCGGGAAGATGAGTGCCCCACACAGCACCCGGGTGGCTGAGATGGGGTCGGCCATGGGCATGAGTTCTGTGGGCACCCGGGGCAGTATGCCGCCGCCCAGCTCCGGGTAGAAGTAGCTCCAGAAGGGCAGCTTGGGCGAGTGCTTGCGCCAGAGGCGCAGCAGGTAGTCCTCCCAGCGGATCATCTTGGACAGGATCAGCATGACGGGGATGGTGGGCAGGCCAATCAGGAGGAACAGCGGGTCAGCCCGCTCCATCACGTCCAGCCCTTCCTTGTGGCCCAGCACCTGCATGACTGTCACTGCACCGTAGGTGACGGCTGACCAGTAGACGGAGCCAACAACGATGCCCCCAGCCGCAAAGGGGCACACTTTGTAAATAAGTCTGTCCAGGACATCCAGGATATACACAATGGAACCTGCAAGGACAGGTACCAGTGCCACATTTGTCTTAATACTGAGAATGTTCCAAAATCAATCACTCTAAGTGCTATGAACGATTAAACAGTGCAATGCAACAATGCTTGCTTTGTGTGGACCCTGATGTATATTAATTCACACTGGTTTAACACTGTGTATAGACAGGCAGGGGTGGCCTCCTAGAACCAGGAAGCGGTGACTTCAATATGCAACCTGAAATCCCAAGATATAGGGCCTACGGGCCTACATGATTCCAGCATTTCTTACTACACGTATGTAGCCTTCTTAGTTTTGCCAAGCAAAGCTTTTGGCAGTGCTGTTCACGATCGCAGTTGATTGAAGTGTTCCACAAGATATAACCCTACTACAGCTTCAATTTTAACATCACATTCTTACGAAAAGACCACAAAATTTATTAGTGTGGGATGCCCGAATGGGCAGAAATTGTTGCCCCATTCTCACAGAAAGCACTTGAAAATCAGTTTGAGAAGTAAAATTCACCATAAAGATGTGCGAAAGTGAACAAACTTCAGTACATACTGAAGAATTAAATAAAAGGGGGCCATCCATAAAGTGCCCACCAAATAAACTATAACAATCAAGAATGGTCTTTGATGACAGTGAAAAAACTTGTGTGCACTATGAAAAATTGCACGCAAGTACATTTGCATAAAGGGTTGTCCATGAAGAGAACAAGAAAAATCCCTCCTACCTACAGACCTACATGCATGGCATATGTATACACTGTACATGTACATGTATACCATATTTCCAAGCAATCTCCATAAATGCATACCCAAATCCACACTGTATTTAAATGTGAACCTTCAGACTAGTGTTCAAGCATTATGTTAATGCACATGTACAGCCACAGAGCACATGCAAGTTTATGCACACTGCAGAGTATTGTGAACACACTTTTGCAGGCTGAAGTAGTACCGGTACATGTGTTAATTCTGAAGTTCGGTGAACTCTTTAGGCTATCGTCAACTACAGCACTAAGAAGATTAACCCAAATGGTGAGGGGGGGAAGAGGTGAAGGGGTACAGTGTTCGAACGATTTTTGCTGCATGACAAGCTGGTACCCACCTAATTCCGGGTAGATGATGATGTACTCTGTGTTACACTGTGGGCATGACACCTTGACCGTGCTGTTCCCCCGCTGCTTCTCGTCGATCCACCGTTGCAGGCAGATCTGGTGCACCCACTTGGTGGTGCCCCGACAGCGGCAGGGCTTGGTCCACCGTGCCAGCCGATCGTCATCCTCTGTGGCAAAGCAGACCCAGCAGGTTTTCCTGCTTGATGGGGAAAGCAGCCCGACAGGGGAAAAAGCCAGTGGAAAATGGTTTACAATGGTAAAAGTATCCTAAAAGGTGATGATTCAGTGGCACATCAAGGCTCATCAAAATAGGACACAAAGGAAAAGGAGGGATTCTAACCCAGCATTCCACTGTTTTTCTGTACACTGTATTTACCAGTGTTGTAGTCGAGACCTCGAGGTTAACAGAAATTGAAAACATTTAGTTCACAAGAACATGGTGCAGTATTTCAAAATAACAATAAATATGCAACCATTTCAAAAACATCACAAATGACCCCAAAATGAATAAAAAGATCCTGTGTTTCCCCGCCCACAAGTCCCCTTTTGGCCCTTCGCGCTCCCAGGCTGATTTCATGACGTCATCGGCAGAACGCCTACATGTACAGTGTACGTGTACATTGCATTATTGCACGCAGTACATGCAGTATCGCACACTTGCAATAGACTGCGTTGTGTTCGATGTAGCTTAGCCCACAGGCAAACACTGTGTCAGTTCAAGAAGTATACGTATTAAAGACTGTGTCTTATAATTTCTACCTTGAGCTGGTCTTGTGAAAGGTTTTGTGATGGTCTCAACTACAACACTGATATCATCTACATGAACTGGGATTTGACATGGCAATTAAAATTTGATAAAGTGCCAAAATTATCAGAGACCTTGTTAGCACACGCACTGCACTTCAAAAAAAATAGTTTCAACATGAATAGCAATGCGCGTAATGGTACATGTACATTTACAAGTAAGCAAGTTTTATCAGTGAAGCCAAAGTACAAATCAGCTTCTCTTTAACTAATTCTAATTCCTCAGAAAATAAATTGCAGAATACGTATGAAGCTCTATTCATTCGAAATAAAATTGGCCAAGACGACTGCCTTTGTTTCATGGCATGAACAAATGGGACTTTCATACCAGAGCAAAATGCCAGTGGTTGGGTCTTTGTTCTTGATTACATTCTATGGCAAACATGTCAAACAAAGCCCCAGCAGCCAAATACACCATGACCAGCTGATTAATTAGTCACCAGAGCTCCCACTTTTTAACTGCCAGGCTTGGCTAATCCCCCTTCAACACAAAAAAAGCAACATATGCTGGCAACATTTGGACAGCCACACACTGATCAGCTGGCTGAGGGTGACCACACATTGTGGGTCAGTGTTTGCCTTCTGACCACAATATCCTCTTTTTCAAGCCAGATTAACATGACCGTCTGCTCTTGGCCTATCTGGGGGCATCTGTAATTGCTTTTTAATGGATTGGGTAGGCTGTGAGGGGTAGTATTACCAGTCAAAATGTGGTCCAGGGAAGTGGTTGATTTGTCTTGGTTTTTGTTTTCACAAAAAAAAAATTAATATCCATTACCAGTGGATGATGTTTCTAATCCATTTGCGAGTACAAACAGGAAGAAAAGCTGGTTGAACCCAACCATACTCATTAAATGAGTGGCTTCGTGAATAATTGCATTTGGTGGGTTAGGACTGCAAAGAAAACCTGACAGACGATTTCCCTCTAATTACAGTAGGCATGTTGATTCACATGTAGAACATAATAAAATGGCAAAAACTGATGCATATAACTATTGCTAATGTGACTTGTCCTTTTTATTATCTTATGTGTCTTACAACAATTTTTTTCACTGTGACAATCCTGGTCAGCCTACAAGTTCTTGCTCTTAGCAATCGGTAGGAAAAACAGCGTGGTGAATCAAAACAATCAATTATCAAATCACACACCACACTTGCTTCAACTAAGATCAATCAACGTGGATGACAATCAAGCACAAGAACAAGAAACAACCTTTTGAATTATAACCAATGACATCCACGGAATCACCTGGCAACAATGGCAACAACGAGATCATGAACTGCACATTACCCACATACCAGTCATCTACACTGTCTGCTTCCACAACATCAACTGATGATCAGCGTGAACAATGGCATCAACAAGATCCAGAATTACAGTCAACTACTATCAGCATACCTGTCATCTATGCTCTTACTCCTTGTGGATGGCATCTTCTGACAGCTGTCATCTTTGGCTGCCGTTTCACCACTGCTCATTGTTGACGCTGCTTTGTTCTCACTTGAGGCAGTCAAAATTTGGGGGGAGGGGATATTTTTTCAAATCTGCTTTATAGATGAAACACAACCATTGTTCCCAATCAGTGAGGATGGTGTCCTCTAGAAAGCACATGTATTTCTTTTCTGCTCAACAGACAGGCAACGGATGTTGTTCTGTGGCACTGAAGAGAAAGAAAAACGCAGCCCATGTCAGCTGCGAATCTTCAATGTGGAAGTCTTGTGAAAAACAACTGGGGAAAAACAAATTTACTTTTAATTTTCAGTTGAACATCTTTCTGACAGCGACTGCCTCTACCGTACATTGTAGCTAAAGAAGCTGCAATAACCGGGATGTTTTTGGAGGTATTTGGTTGTTAAAAAGGCCAATTCCCAAAAGAACTTGGTACCAGTGCTTTTGACAAGTCAACAACATAAACGCCATACCAGCTACAGCACACACCAACTGAAGTGGGTTAATTATTCAAGGCATAAAATGAAACACCGAACTCATGTGTGCTACTTGCACGTACTGTGCATGTGGTTTTTTGCGAGCACAAGAGCGCAGGCAGTGTTCAGTGACCCCCATATTTACACCTGTTTGTTCAGTGAGTTATTAGCCTTTGACTGTTATTATTCAGGCTCAGGTGGTTATACACTAGCAGGGCTACATTGAACCTTGAAGCCAAGTTTATCCTTTTCAAGTACCAGTGGGGGGTGCTGGAGTGGGGCTACATGGACATGTTGGAATATCTATTTTGAGTGTGATCAGGGGATCTGCATGACCATACAATCCCTTCAGACACAATGCAATTTCAGGCTGCCTACATGTATCTACAAAAATCCTCCTGAGCCAAAGACTAAAGGAAGAAAAAGGACTTAATATCTTAAATGGTACTGTACATGTCCTTGTAATGTACGCCAGAAGGTGATGTACATGTACATATGGCCAGCTGTATAGAGATCATGCATGCAGGAATGCTTCACAGCAAAAATACTCTTCATTTGCATACATGGAAAGAGTTCCATACAAAGATATGCCTGTAACTTGATACCCTTTACACAAACCCCACATGTATGTATGAGACTTGTCGTGAATACCCCAATATTCTCCCTGCTAATTTAAGCTTTCTAGGACTTGTTATCAACTTCTGATGGCTGATAAACTAGTGATGTCCATGTGTGGAACTCTTTCTGAATGCATTACATGACAATCACTGACCACCACGATTTCAGTGTAAAAGCGCAAGAAGTAATTCTTCAAGAATGAAAGCTTGTAAGAATATGTGAAACCTAAAATACTTACTCATACATACCAGTACATGGTGTAAGAATTCCCAATGAAAGGTACACGTAGGGCCAAAAAAAGTTTCAAATACAGATGCAGCTAGACAACCTGAACACAAACCCTACGAGACTGGTCTTAAAAATTCTGTTCCCTACGTGAATACCTCAATACTTTCCTTCCTTAATATCACTTTTTAGGTCAAGTTATTGGTTTCAGATGGCCAGTAGACAACTGTACAGAAAAATCAGTGGCGTCCATACATAATTCCTTGCCCATGTTCTGTTGGGCCTCAAATTAGTTGTTTTTCTTTTAAGTTCTACTCAGTGCTCAGGGCAATTCTTACATGTACTTTAAAGGACGACATGCATCATACATACATGTATAATCTACATTTTTGTTTCGCTGAATTTTGTTGAACTTCTTAAATTAGCACCTAGGCTTTGTGTATCAGTTCAAAATTAGGTCCTACAGGCCAACCTTTTACTAGGTCTAAACTAGGCCCATTTTGTCGATATGCCTGTAATCCTTGCTGAGTGACAGTGACAATGATAGACTTTAGGAGTCATTTTGGGAAGAATCATTAATGTACCTACATATTTGTGACATTCTTGCAAGTTTTAGCAGAGGACGACGTATTTATGTTCTAGCCGACAGTAGCAGGGTCCTGAAACTTTGAAGTATAAAGACTGGCTTCTCACTGGGATTGGCCCCGGCCCCTGCCACCCCAAACAACCATGACAATTGCGCAAAGTCAAGCTGAATCATAACAAACGACGGTAACTTAACCTAGCCTAGGCCTACGCCTAACGAGTAACGTTATTCGTGTAACTTTTACTAGCTTTATAGCTGTATTCTTGTTCTCCAGTTGTTCGGGAATTTTTGTGGAAATATCCCAATTGGCTTTACTACCAACTTACATCGGATGTGCCCTTGACAATGTCTACTTAGCAAATGTTTCTCGTTTAGAATTTACTTGAAACTTCAAACACTGATGATACGCAGGTTGTGGCCTTAAGAAAATGGCGACGTGCCGGGCCGGTTATGTCATTTTAAAGTAGGGTATGGACACATATCTATCAAAAGAAATCCTGATATTTCGCATTAAACCTCAAAGTTTATTTTCAATTTATTTCTTAAACTACTTTTGCATGATTTTAAGCGTCGCACTCGAATTCGTTTTCGTTGTTATGCATTCAATATATCAATTGTATCCCTCTCGGTGACTTTCCTACCTATTTTGCAATAGAGCAATCCTTGGAGCCAAAGTTCTTGTATGGCGCCACCAATCTCTTTACTATTGGCAGCTTCCGTGTACAGCACATTGACGTGTTTATGAACTCAATACTAATTATGAGACCAACTAACCAACCAAAAACTCAAGAGAATACCCTCCCCCCGCAAACACACACACACTCAGCCTTATGGGGTACAAGAACAATGGAAGGTACCCCACGGGGCAAGTTTTGATACTTATGGGGTACTAAAAGTGGGACCCCAAAGAATTTCACGAAATAGATATTTCAAATTTACTCAAAAAGGAGGGAAAAAGTTTCAAGTGCCATCCGTCGTAAATTGAAGTATTTTATGTAAGGGATATAGGTCGAAACAACCCAGGAAACTGAATTTGGTTGAAATGGCAGTGATTTGAATTTTTTCCGTGTTTTGCGGGAGTTTTGTATAAGAGAACAAAGGAAATACCCCACAAGTAAAAAAAAATGTATCCTTTCGGGGAGGGTGTGCATGCAAGTATCATACTCTTTAAAATCAACTTGGTCCCGCCTCCATGATAGCACGTGCACTGTCAGAGTGCCTGACTGCACTTGTACAAACAATACCTTTCGCATGTTTATACAAAGAGCAGGAAAAAGGTCTCATTACCTGTGTTTGTGTGCACTGGGAAAATGATGACCAACAAAGTCGCATTTTTATTGTGAATACACGCATAAACATCATTGAAATTTCTTCTATTTTAAAGACAGTTAGATATAGTTATGAATGCCAAAAAAGAAGATACCTCTTGTACCGTTAAACGATTTAGTTTTACCTAAAGCTTTTGGCAACATTCGGACCCGTCACAGCCCTGGTTTTGGCTATAAAAAAGTGATACTTTAGACCTAAAAGAGCTTAACTTTTTGGAGTATTTACAGTAACTGTTTACGGTCATTTTGACACCTTTTTTGTGAAAATCGAACATATCGTTCTTGCGCAGCGTATATTCTGTAGTGCATTATGTAGCCTTGAACTTCAAATGACCGTAGCAACAAAACCATGTGTTCAATTGAGTTCAAACTTCTCATTTTTTGTAATATTGGAATATTTTTACATACATGCAAAGTAAAATCGAGAGTGGCACAGCCAAGCTCTTGGGGGTGGAATCCGTCCCCGGGCTGTGAGATGGGTCAAAGTAACCCGGCTCTTTGAGGAGGGTTAACGGCTTTCGAGTGCAACACTGCATACTCGAACGTTACTTCAACACTAACCAACCCTGTCATTTCCCCACCAAGAACACATGTGCAAGCCCATTAGTTTAAAATAAACAGTCCTTTGCATCATTGTTTGCATTTCGCACACATAATTTCCCAAAACATGTTGCTTCACTGTGGACAAGAAGCACAACATATAATAACGACACCTGCCAATAGACCAGGCAGGGTTAACAATATCCGACCGCGCCACAAAAGATCTGACAAATAGCTTTACAATTTGGTGGCTGAGCACCTGTCCTCAAAACTTTTGTTTGGGCATTGCCGGTTTCTCATTCACGCACGGCAGCTGTACATAAATTTCATTACTACAGGAGAGCCTTCAAAAAGGAAAGTTCTCATCGGGTCAGAGTATATGGCGTCTGCCAGTAAGTCTTGCGAGACTCGGGGAGGGGAGAGTGGTATCCAGTTTTGTGCTAAGAAAACGTGAATCAATGTTCAGTAGGAGGGACACGGGAAATTCCAACGATAGTTTCATCAGGACAGGGCTGATCGGGAGGAGGGAGGCAACGGGTGCCACCGCACCAGCCTTCAAAAAGGAACGACAGGTAATGGGGGGTCAGTGTCATTTCCCCATGTCGCTTCACCCCTCAGAAAAGCCATGAAAACTACTTGAAATAAAATCATTTTTGCCGTACCCCACCCCTGGAAATTTGGTTAGGGGCCCGCCTTTGTAGCACGAAACTCTTACGTACAAGAAAGCCTGAAATGTTCTGATATCAATGTTTAGCATTATTGTAATAACTGTTGTAGCGTATAACTTTGGGGCGGGGAACACGACTGGGCACACTTTCCCCGTCGGATGTCCGTTTCCTTCTCTGTATTTACGTAAGAGCCGTCCTCGGATTTTTATAACACAACCCGATCCCTCTAAAACCGGTTTTGAGTGGTTTTTTAATGTTTGTGCCCATACAACTTAGCGTGGACATTCTTATGCTGCTCTAGAAACTAAATGTGGTGGAAAACTGAAACGAGAACGGGTTGTTGTAGTTTTTTGTTCTGGTTTTTTTAATCTGCTACCCTTTGTTTGCTTGGTGGTTGTTCTTATTTGAATGAGATTCCTTTTTAACAAGTCGTTATGGAGACAGAGGCTTTGAAAGTTTGACAGCCATTTTTGTCCCGATCAATTACTGCGTCGTATTTAGGCTAAGGCCGGTGAATAGGGGGTGAACTGAAGTTTGACTGAAATTTGGCCAGCTGTTTCATTGGCTGTTAGGCATAAGATTTTAAAAGCAGGTTTGTTTTACATTTCTGGTCATCAAGAAGTGAAGCTACTAAGGTGAATTCTATATGCCGATCTTCCATCACCGCTTAGTGCACCAATTTTCAACACAATCATAAAATGTGAAAAAAAATCCTCAAAACGCTTAGTCGCTACAGTGATCTACAATATACAAGTTGAAAGTGTAAGCCGTGGGGGCCGAAATGGTTAGTATTTAATTTCCATTTTGTAATGTCCTAAAAAGGAAAACCAGTGAAACCAAGAGACTCGAACAATAACAAAATATGAGTAGTGTTTGTATTCCACAGGTCCGAATTACGCAAGGACTAACGCGCAAAGCCGACGACAAATCCCGGCTGGGCTTTGTCCATCACCCCCTCCCAAACCACCAACGTCCTCGGTGATCATTGAAGAAGAATACCATTTAACGTGCCATGACCTGGCGACACACACAGCATCGCTGCGGGGTGCGACCACATTTCTCCGCTCAACTTTCTTTGTACTCCACAGCTGCCATTGTCAACTTTCTTTCACTGCTTGCCCTCCTCCATTTTCAGGCCGTCCGCTAACCCTTTGTTTGGCCCGTAATATGGTCGCGTGCGAGCCACGCGACCAGACAAGCCTTCGGAGAAAGGTCCAATGGCGACCCAACATTCTTGTGGTTTTTGTCTTTTGCCCGCAGCTTAATTTGCAGCCCCTGGGCCACTTCCAAAACAAGCTTTTAAAGATTATATATACTGCCCGTACCTTTGGTTCTTTGTCCTTTTTTTGGTTGTGTGTTTGCCACCAAAGGCCCAAAACACGTACTCTTCTATCATGACCCATGGGGTGAATTGTAAGTAGAAAACTAGGCAGTTAGCTTTGCATAGTGTGATACACGAAGACTTTTTGTTCACAAGACCCTCCGTATTTGTACCTGGGTCGATCCATAACATCACTACCAGCATAATGGTCTACCCTCTGAGTCTTGCATGTCGAACTCACCACATGCAGGCCAAATTTGGGCATATGCACTGACGGACCATGGTGTTTTCTGGAGGGGAGGGTTATCTGGGCCAAAATGCAAACCAAGACCGTCACAACAACATTAGGGTGTTGGGGAAAATTTAAAACAATCATAAACAACTAATTACAACAAGACAGCAGGTATCGTCAACACCAATTCTTTAGGATGTGGGTCAACTGATTTTGAGAGTAATGAAGTTTATCTCTGTGTAAACCGATCCTTGTGATCAGAAGCAACCAATAAAATCAACAAATCAGAATCAAGCAGATGGCACACCAATTAACCGACCGAGAGAATTACTCTAAAGCAATTATTACTGATTGACTAATTCAATAGTAGGTACTCCAAGCTGATCAAGAAAACGTAATTTCTCCTAAAAAAAAACAAATTTCCTAGTTGCCTCACTTTAAGATCATTGGGAAAAAAACTATGATTTGAGCTCGAAATAAAATTGGTTTTCCAAACAGACCATGTCATAGAGCTCGCCCCCCCCCCGAGTGGAAGACCTTTAGAACATCTTTGAGTAAATCGACGGAACTACCGGTGGTGCCTGTACCCATTCTATCAGGACAATCAAAATGAAATTGCCTCGCAGTTCACTCTGGCGCCTTTTCACGCCGCGACGGTTATTTACCCACTCACACAAGTACAAAAGCAAGAAAGGCCTTTCAACAGCACCCACAGGTAAAACCGCGGCACGAGCGGGTTCAGAAAAGTGTGAAACCTAACTTTTCTTCTCCCCATTGTGATCGTTGCCTCATTCAGGTGCACCCGTTTTTGTGGACAAAGCGCCCTCGTTGGTTTTATGTGAGACAGTAACAGCTGCCCCGGCGTTGCCGCTCGTGACCGCCAGCAGTTTCTAGTACTCCTGTTTTTGTCTCTCTGAGCTAAATTTAAATATTTTGTTATTCAAGGTATTAATTAAAAACCAGATGATTTGTTTTTTTATTTTGAAGGACTACATATATCTAATACATTTTTTCAAGATATTACTTTTGTTTTTGATATTTTGGGCGTAAAATCATGGTAAATATTGCTTCGTTGTTTAGTTCACTGTAAATTTGCTTGGCTGGGATTCAGAAACCGGCAAATCGCTGAACGTCGTGCAATGTAATGCGTGAACCGCGCCGACTCAAACGCGTTCACTTACTTCCCCCCAACGATTCACCGTACCGCAGCATTCGTGTAAACAGCGCACATAAACACGGACGACGGTACGTTCGCTTGAGATCCGTCGAATGCCGGTACCGTTCATGCAGTACCGTCGTATCTGCTGCACTGTTGAACAGCTGGACATGAAAGGTACGCCGAACTAGCTTTCCCATATTTTTTGATAAAAAAAAGAAAGTTAGAGCGTATACACTTGGTTCACCAAGACCAAATAGCACCTGCTAAATGGGGGATTTCGGTTTGGATGTTCATCCACACGACACGAGGGCCCTCTCACCGCTGGAATTGTACCCGAATTCGAGCACTGTGTCTTTGTTTTCTCCCGAGGCGCTAACGATGCAAGATGACATGCTGATGGAGAAAACTGCGAGTAAGCAGCACCTTCAGCAGTTGTCCCCCAACCCAGATCTGAGCTCCGACAACTCAGATGACTTGTCACCGGGCTCGAAATCAAAATCGGGGGATTCAAGTCCCTTAACTGTGCCGGAGAAGAACAAAGCACAGTCAGAGGTGGCTCCAACTTCGACGTCGTCTGCCGCAAGCGTCGGGCTATTGCAGCTGCAACAGCAGATCGGGTACTACGCACAGGCCCAGGTCCATGCCCAGGCACAAGCACAGCAGCAACAGCAGCAACAACAGTTTATTCAAGACGTGAATCCAAGCAATTACATCAATAACGTTGCAAGCTCTGGCACCAGCGGCAGTGCGGTAAATTCGGTAGCGAGTTCGAGCAGTTTTACAAGTGCACCAAATCTCTGGTCAACTGCCACTGCTGCTGAAGAATCCTATTTCCAGGGGCTACCAACCATGAATGGCACAATGCAGTTTCAGAACTTTCCTCGCAACTCATCACCACTCTTCAGTCCCAATGCCACATTGTCCCCTCAGCTCGGGATGCAGCAGCAGCAGCAGGCTGTTCAGCAGCGTCGCAGCCTACCGCCACACCAGGCGCCAACACAGCAGCAAAACATCTATCAGACAGCGACCCAGCTACAGCAGGCTCAAGCTCAGCTGCAGGCACAAGCTCAGGCTGGAAGTCTTTACCTCCAAAGTAAGCAGTACCCAGCCAACTGGAACTCTGCTGCTGCTCAGCAAACAGCTGCTGCGACATCATGGCCATCACCACAGGCCCACCAACAAAGCATGCAGCCCTCTGTTCAGCAGCAGCAGCAACAGGGGAACCCTTGGGGAACTGTAGGCTCTCCACCAAGTGGGCAAGCTCCTACAATGGCTAATAATATTCAGCAGCAGCAGAGGCGATCCATGCCAGCAGTCAACAATCAGTCAGTCACCCAGCCCTCCATATCACCCCAGAAAGGCCGTGTTCTTTCCAACCCTATCATCTCGCCACCCAAATTTCAGCGAAGCACATCACTGCCTGCAAAGAACTACGGACAGTATCCATCCGGCATAAACACAGCCCCGAGTTTAGAGTTCACCAGAGCAGACGGGAAGAGAACAGATGCCAACACTAACACACTCTTTCCATACCAGGTGAGTAGTCACTCTAATGTGAAACTGTTCTTCCCTAAAAAAATTCCTGCCTGGAAGCTTGATGTGGAGTCCTAACATTACATGTAATCCTGCCAGTACCTTCTGTTTAGTGTCCAAAGCATCTCTGCAAAACACTATGACATCAAAACCAACAAAACCTACTTTGAAATTTTTGCATTTTTTTGAAGCAAAAATGTGTTTCACATGTCATTTTGTTTGACCCTGCCCATAGCATTTGTTTTGTATTTTATTGTTTCTCTGTTGCAGTATTGTTATAGCTTACTTAAAATTGTTAAAATACTCCTTTGTTTTCTTGGTTGGAACTTGGAGCCATATTGTCAATCTTAGCTGTGTCTGAAATGGGCTTACAGAGCTATGGCTAGGTGTATTGTTTCTGCATATTTCCAATGCAATGAAGACCTAGAAATAGCTCTAGACAACAGATTCGGATGCAGCCTCTGAGGCTCTGTTACAGAGTCACTCCTCGATGATAATGACCATAACAGGTCACTTTACACAGCTGTTTCATTCTAAACGGCTTAGATTTCTGTAAAAGGCAAAAAGTGTCCAGTCTTGCCCTCGTTGATCAAGTTGTATTAAGCAATATACCAGATTGAGCTGAGCTGCTCAGTTAATAGGCAAAGTATGGGTGAAATGTCAGATGCTGCATGCACACAGTGCGCATAGTGCTCAACAGATTACACCCAGATTCTCCACCACATACCACAAGAAATGTCACAGGGTCAAAATGCATGTTGTTCATTTTGGAATAAATGGGCATAAAGGGAAGGACTCAAGGAATTGACCTTTTCTTTGCTCCTTTTGCACAGTATAACTGCAGGAAAACATACTGTTCAATTCATGTAGCTTTTTCATGCATGAGTGGTACAGTACGCTTGTCTTTACAGTGCCCCACTTTTTTTCTTACTTAATGTTACCTAGAACTATGGAACATGTGTCTGCATGTACATGTCACCTACCAACTTGGGAGGTTTTGAGCAGTTTGGGGTCTGCCAATTCCCATGGTCAAAGGAACGTCTGCAGTTAGCAAATACATGTAGCCTATGCTTTTACCTTCCCTCAAAATCCATCTTTCCATCGAAACATTTCAAAGGGCTTAAAGACAGAGACTTTGTGCAAATGTGAAACACGTTTTTTTCTTGCTACCTTCGTGGAGTTCATCAGATACTGTATATGTAATTTATTTTCTATTTAAATCCAGAGAATGGCAGTTGCTTGAGAGAAGTAAGTTTGGGGAACCATACATGTAGTTTATGTCCTATCATAAAAAGTTATTTTTGCTAAGTAATTTCTGATGCCCATTGTTGTGAAAGGTTGTAATTTTAAAGTTGTGTCCAGAGACGTACTTAGATAAAGAAGGTGTATATTAAAGCATTTTCTATCGGGCTGCATTCCAGATGGTCACGTTTGTTCTAACTGAAAAATGGTACCCACATTTGCCATAACACATTAATATACAGGTACCAGTATGTTTCTGGTTAAGACTATGTTCATCTTTTATGGAACCTACATGTACATGTACAATATAATCTTTGATGAACCTTTTACACATACATATTTTTTGACCTCTGAACTAAAATGCAATAGTCTCCTCATGGTTGCCATGGCATGCACTTTGATACAGGGAGCATAGTCACAGTATTTGTTACTGCATCCGTTTGTGTAAACAAATCAAGTGCCTTAAAGGAGTTGTAAATACATTACAATTGTAATTTTATTGTCTATTCAGATTCAAAGCCTACTTATTCAGGTGCAGAAATTACCATAATAACTTGCTGTTTTGTCATGCTACATTTTGCATAATTTGCTTATTTCTACAAGCAAAAATGTTTAGTTCGCTATTAGTATTATGTCATTTTGCATGCCTGTGCTGTTCACCAGAAATTGGATGCTAGCTGCATACACTGTATATAGTAACAAATGCTCCATCTCCCATTTCTGTTGTTCTTTTAGGACATGCAAGCTTGTGAACAACCATTATGTGTATACATGCACTTTTAACTGCTGAACAAAAGCCACCAAGGCATAGAATCCATTTGGAAGCTCTTTAGCACTGAAAGGAGATTTGCTGTGTAATCTCCAAGAGCTGTTGCTGCAAATGCTGTGTTTACAGTCCTCATCTGTTCAATGCCTCCATGTTTTAACATGTGCCTGGGTCACATTGGTTATTGATCCTTATCAGTCTATACTGGGATCCATTATGTAATAATCAACAATGCAGGTGTTCCCTGCCCAAATATTTCCCAAGCAAGTTCTGCGTGCATTTTGAAGCCTATGCTTGCTTGTTTTTGCATTGTCATGCCTCAAAAATAAAATGCTTCTGAAAAAGCATTTAACTCCAGAATAGTTTTGCAGACATTTTTTTTCGAGGGGGGGGGGAGGAATGACAACAGTAGGCAACTTAATGTACATGTAATAATGTATTATTGTTTGCAAGATAATTTGTTTCTTCAGTCATAAATAACAACGTAGAATGGGTTAGTTTTACAAGCCAGTCATGTGCAAGCGCTTAAGTGGACAAATTCTCTGCAAATTCCGGAGCTCCCCTTTTTGCTCATGGCTTGAATAATAAAATTCTGCTTGTACTTTGAGGAATGTCCACTCCAGACAAGCATTCGTGGAATCTTGTTGGAGTTCGTCACCACCTTATGGTATATTTTCTGTTGTTGTACACTCTGGTACATGCACAGGTACAGTGTACATACACGTACGCACACTAAAACATGTTCATGTACACACATGTAGATATGATCTCGTTGAATGTGTACTGTCACTTCTCAATCCCATTACGCTATTGCAAACATGAAACTGACACTACAACCAGAACTGACACACAGGGGCTTCTCTAAGAGGGGTTTTTCTGTGGGTAGGCCTTCACTGGGTTAAGGAGACAATTTTCTTTTTAGGGGAGTTGTGGGGACATTTCTCTGTCTCCTTAATGTTTTTGGTCCCCACAAAGTAGATGTGGTCGTGTGAGTTTGCCCCCACAACTACCAATCAAGTACTGCATGTACATGTATGTGTGTATGTACTCCTGTGCAGAAGAGCACATTTATGTGACAGTGATCTTATTGTACTGTAGTGGAACTATGTACATGTACGGTACATTTATGTATGTACCGGTATGTACAGTGTATATTTTTAAGCAACATGCATTGATTCATATTACACGTATAATGTAGTAGGCATAGAGCCAGCCATTATTTTCTCCATTAGCATGCGTGCATGTGTATCAGTGCCGGTTTGCATGAATTATCCTTTGACCAAATTTGGCTACCTCATAACCTTGCCAAGGAGACAACTTTGGGCCACACAAACTGTCTTGCTGAGCACCATGTCTCAAATACACATACCTGCAGTGGCAAGCTTGAGTGGCCGTTCTTGGTTTCATTTCTACTTTCCACTGGAAATAAAATCATGCATAAGGCTTTGAAACCTTAGCAGGAAATCCAGCTTGTATTTTACTCATTACATATAAAAGAGTAAATGTAGTTTAAAGGTCAATCCATTTTGAAAAATTTTTGTTCATTGTCGAGACTTTTCATTTTTTATGTTCAATTCAGAACACAGTAATGTGTTTAAGAGCTTGTTATTACAGTGTGAACAAATGGCTTGCCCCAGGTCAGTGTCTGCTTTTCATCTGTAAGTGGTGGATTTACATGCGAGATTGGGGAATAATCAATAACCAATAGGTTTTTGTGCACATGTACATGTACATACAATTGTTAGGCCTCCATGCTGAATTGAATTATTCATATGATCCTCTACTCTGCAAAACATTCTCTAGGGTATGTGTTTAGAGAAGGATCTGTTCCATGGGTAACAGACAAGGATTTTTACATACCGGCACATAAAAATTATGAACAAAATGTTTCAGTGCACAGTTTGCCATTAAATAGGAAGCTTTCTCTTACTGTAGAAGTCTTTTCGAAATTCAGAAAAACACTTCCTGAAACCAGTAGTTATTATGATGCAAACTCTTGCCATTCTGAAATACATGTGGATATGTATGTCACTGAAATTTGAGAAATTCATGTGTCTGAAACTTAGATATCCGGGTATCTACATGTAGGCCTTACTTGTACATGTATATCTTGGATGGACAGTTAATGACTGCAAAGTTGGTAAAGGTACAGAGTATTTATACAGAATGTTTGAGGTAGAAACTTGTATGATACATGTGCAATGTTTATTACATCAAGACATCATTGAAATAGTTTTAAGTGAAATAGATATTTTGTATCGCTGTTTCACACTCATCACATTTTTTTCCCTTGAAGGAACGAGCTGGGCAGAATACTGGCGTTGACCCTATGAAATTATCATCTCTTGAACACCAACTGTTTGACATCATGCGTGGCACAGAAAACTCCATGGACCACTACACTCGAAACCCATGTGAGTACTGTGGCTTTCTGTGTTCAGATTTTGCAAATTTTGTAGGTCTACGGAACTGGTTCATGTACGTACAACATTTACCGGTACATGTACATGTATGTATCCATGTACATGCTGTCCTGCTTTTTATTTACTCTTAATGTGGATACTTTTTATTGAAAGTAAAAAGATCATTAAATGTCCATTCACTGAGGTTTCAAAGCATTGATAAACTTGATGTTTCAGCCTGGATGTTAAAGACTTCACCTAACAAATGAAATTGTTAGTAATGTACATGTACACATATGAACATGGACCTCTACAACTGTTACATGTACATGTAAGTAACAAAAAAAAAAGTGGATGCAAAATGTCCCAGGGGCCCACTCTTTTAGGTTTATTGGTTGATCATAAAATATTGACAGTTGCATGTATGATAACAACACTAGGTACAAATTGAGATGAAGATTCCTGTTTTTAGTACTAAGAATAAGTTGATTCAACTTTGATCCAGATTTACTTTGCTTGCACTTTGTAACTTCATTATATCACAGTGCATCCATTTCAGGTCAGTAGGAGTTGTTAGGTCACAGGGTACCTTACTGATAAGTTTGAATCTTATCTTATTTGTTTGCGGTGGGTGGATTACAGGTACAAAGAGGTGGTGATAGGCTTCAGGATGGGTTGGTATTTTCAGCACCAGGAGAACAATATAAAAGAACTGAACCATGATTGTGCATGTATGTCTATAGTGGTCAATTTGATTTGGAGGAGATACACTTGAGGTTTAAGATTGTACCTGGAATTGACTCTCATTGGTACCAGGAGTACAACCACAAAAGCCACATGTCAGAACTATGTGCAAAATTGCCACGTACATGTATACATGTATGCAATATCTGCGTTTCTCATATGTGTACGTATGTTTTGTGTATTGGGATCTGGCACAGTGGCACGTGGCAATATCTGGCATGCTGACCCTGTAAGTTCATGCCATAGGGATATGAGTCCCTGCAAAGTTAAAGGTTGCACAGTTGCACTTTCGATATTAACATCACTTCATGTATTCCTTTACATTTGATAGCTGTTTAAGAAGAGAGGAAGGATCTCTACTGTATTATGAGTGCCCAGAGAGCCTAAATATAGACAGTTTAGCTTTCACTTGACTAAAGTTGAACATCTCTCAACTGTTAACTGTCTTTCTAAGTACAATGTACCAGCTATTGGCATAAAAATTACAAAGATGCTTGCCATTCCCCAGGGGCAAGGGTAACATTCTGCATGTTTTGGAGTGTTTGCATATGCCAAGGTTTGGAGAAATACATGTACATACATGTACATGTACATCTTCTTTGTATCAAGATATTCATGGCCCCTCCTGTCTTTTTAACTGGTGGAAAAGTACATTATTCAGTTGTTGGGCTTGCTTTTCTAAGGCTTGTCATCAGTTTTTTTGGTCCCATTTTGTGTCAGTCTCGAGCTCATATACATGAAGAACCTCCAAAGACGCAAAGCCTGGAGGAAGTACAAGAAGAAATTCTAACATTTCAAGATGGACATCATATGTACATCCTTGAATGAATTAGTTAAAAAGAGGGGAAAAATAAAGACCAGCTAAACCAATATAATTGGTACATGTACGCGTACTGGTTTGTTGGAGAGTGAAAAAATAAAGCACTTGTACATGTACAGTACATGTAGTTAAGATGATGCTTGAAGTTGATGCCCTGCAATTCAATTCAGTTCACCTTACAAGTATTTCTACTTCCTACTTTCATACCTTATGTATACATGTAGGTGCATGTAGTTTCTGCAGAGTTGATTTCAACATAGAAGAATAATGATTTTTTAGATTAATACATGCTTGGGGAACAAAATTTGATGGCCCAGCTCAGCATGTAATTTTTACATTGCTAAAGCTGGAGTGCTGGTACCATGCATACATTGAGCCTTGACGTCATGTAGTGGATGGCACAAGTTGATGCAGTCAATCGAAACCCTATTACTTTCCATCAGTGGGAAATCAGCTGAACTTTTGAAGTACCGGGTAAGTCTACATGTACATTGTACATGTAGATTAAGCATGGAGTGTTTAATTTTTTTAGAGTTTTGGCTCATGTTACATGTACATGTAGACATCTTTGCTGTTCATATTTAAAGAAAGGCAAGGCATGCCAGGCTTACGTGCCTAAACACCATTTTCCTGTGAAATTAAGATTTCAACAAGTTATTTCCTTGCACATAGATAGCAAATTTCCTCTCTTAATTGAATCAGGTAATCTCTATGAAAGAATGTTCATGCTTCTGTCTTAATTTTGAATTACTGATACTTTGCATGTACATGTACATGATACAGTATAATCAGTACTACATGTAATATGTGTCCTTTGTTTTGAGTGTCCTGTGTAATCGTCCTTAGCATGCCACATGTACCAGTATGGTTTCACTGTAAGGATGTGTAAAAAATCACAGTTGGATTCAGAACTGTCATATATGGTTAGAGTGTGTTTAAGTATGGTATGTATGTACATGTACATGTATGTACATCTGTAGATTGTACATGTATACGTACATAGTACCAGTACATGGTTGGCAGTACATGTACATTGTACATGTATGTGTAATATAAATTATCATTCTGTCTGCATTATTGAAGCTGCCACTACATACATGTACTAGTACATGTACATGTCCTTAAAACTGCATAAGATAACCTATACGTACATGTACTGGTACATGAATACATTTTAAGGGCCAGGGTAGATAATTGACATTGTCCAGCATTCTGCCATATTAATAGCAGTTATTTAATTTACCAGTGGCCTAGCTACATGTAAGTTGTTAATTTGTTGATAATGGCTTTCGTTGTGAATGTGCTTTTTGGTGAATGTACAATGTACTGTATGTACATGTAGATGTACATACATGCGTGATTGTCCATGTGTATCTGAAGCCTGGATATAAAATATTCATCCTAACATCTCTACACACATGTACGGGTACATGTGCATCTTCCATTTGTTATCATAAGCCATGTTTCCATTGGACTTTTTCTTCTGCGGGCACGCAGAAACTTACCACGACATTCCTTCATGTCAATCTACCGGTACCACGCATTCCCACATGGATTTTTTTCCTGTAACAGAATGTATATTCACTGTACTAATAAAACTAGCTAATTACATGTACATAGCCTGTGCTGTACAAATCATGACAAAATTGGCAAAATCTAACAAAAAAAATGACAAAATCAGATGAATTCAGCCAAATCTGCCACAACATGTACCCATACACAATGTGTGTACATGGCATAATGCCGTACTGTACACATGGAGCTGGAGACTGGGAACCACACAACCAATTTTGTGTGCCCACTATAGATCTCTGTGTAGTAGTAGTCATGATTCATAGGTTTAGCGTGGTCGTACCGGGTAGTCAATGTACCGTACATTTACATTGTACGGGAACTGTTTCTGTTGGACTTTTTTGCACCCCTGCTACAACTTACCGTGGCTGTGCAGAAATCTTCCACGACTCTTTTCAGCCTGTTAGTTAAGTTTTACATCATGATCGTGGTAAGATAACCGGGACGTTACTTTACTGTGTGTTCCCATTGGATTGAATCTTGGTAGGTTAATCAAAAAAGTTCAACGGGAACACGGCTATACTGTTGCTTTTGTCCTTACCAGCTGTTACAGGTGAAATGTGATGACACGGGTACATTGTGAGGGCTCCTTTCAGTTAATTTCTTGTGCTCACCTCTTCCTTGTGCTCACCTTGATTAAACACTTTCTGTTGAGCCTAAATATCGGTCATGTAACAGGCTTCAAGATTTTAAAACCTTTGTTACCTTCACAATTCAAATACCATATGCTGCTCCTTGACCAAATTTCATTAGCGTTTCACAAGTGAAAATGTGAACAAAGAACATTTTCGAAATGAATGGATTCGGCTTAGACTTTGGTTTCGCTGGTTCTCTAGTCAGAGCTTGAACGTGGGGTTTCAAATGCTGCTTCAAAATGGCTGGAACCAGCGAAATCAAAGTCTAAGCCGAATCCACTCATTTAAAAAATGCTCAAAGTAGAATTTGTGTTAGTGTGAGAAAATTGGACAGAAAAAAATGACAAGGTTTCCCATGATGCATCAGCGGGAAAATTTCTTCACCTTTGAAAATTTCAACGCTGAAAATCCTTTTGGTATTCTGCAAGGACTGAGAAAATGAAGTCATGAAAAACCCACCCCCTTTATGTGTGCAGACACACACATGTGAATGTATCATATTGTACAATGTAAGTGCCACTAGGCTAATTATTCAATTAGCCTGCATATGCTTTATACACATCTATTCCAAAGTGCACAGATAAAAAACAAATACATGTATATGAGGGACCTACGCGTACCTGTAGTCATTGTGATTTTATCAACTGTGTACTCTGCTAGGATCTACAGCAACTTCAAAGACATTATGAAGACTTGAGTCCTGTGTCAATAGTGTCCATTGTGGAAAGGTGCTGGGTCTAGCATAATGCTGACACTGTTTTATTTGTGGAAACCAAAATAACACAAGGTGACTTTTACCCTCTGACATTAAATGAGCCTTCTTTTCAGTGTACCGATAGGCCATTGTGAATGTTAACTTACAGACTTTACACCAGTTGTACGCATACTGGTACATGTACTATGCTGAAATAAAGAACAACCCCTCCCCCACCTCAAAAATGCATACTTTAAACATATGTATGGTACATTTCCAGCAATTGTTATTTCATCCAGGATAGTTTCTGGATGTCAACATATTATTAATTTACATGAATAATCTAAATGTACATGTATGTACCGGTAAATGATGTATACCGGTACATATACTGTACATGTACACATGTAGTATCATACCAAGGTCTTTTTACTGCACAGGTACATACATGTATGTGTACATGCTGCTTTGCAAAATCAATTATTTGACCCCATAAGTTTAGACATTTATTTGTTGACAAGTTGGGTTAGCCACATGTAATGCTGCTAAAGTGTTGTAATTTCTAAATTTGCATACATGTACATGTACATGTACATGATACCGTGAACATACATGTGCATGTGTATGGGTAGACATGTACTGTACTTGTCTGTAGGCAAACTTGATTTCACAATTCTGATTGGTCGATCCATGTCAACAAACTGTGATGTATAACCTAACTGCACGGTTCATATCAAACCCTACATAATGCAATGTTCTAACTCAATGCAATACGCTATTTTTATGCTACAAGCAAATGCACGTCTACATCACTGTAATTTAAAAGTGGCACGATTGCTGGCGCTGATCGCCACATGATTCTTAAATCCACGCGTACAATTTCCTTTCTCAGTGGAGGCCCTATTGTTATTGTTGTTATTGAAATAAAGTTAAAACACAAATAATTCGCATGCCTCCTAGAGAAAATTGCCAAATTGTGGTACATCGGTGTTACTGTTTTTGTCGTGCGCTGTATGATATTTTGGGTGTTTTGTATGTAAAGCACCCATAGGCAACTTTACCATCTTTACTGCATGTTCATTTTTTTTTGAAGAAAAATTTGTTATCCAGCTCGCGCTCTTGGAACTAGGAATAATGTAGTGCATACATGTATGTGTCCCTTATAGCACTTGGCCTTTGGCCTCGTGGCATACGGGACACAGATGCACTACATTATTCCGTGTTCCACTCGTACTCGTGTGATAAGAATATTTTCGTACCTCTGTCTTGGATACTGTCCATTTATTGGCCCTGAACGATCACATGACGGGTTGATATATGCGCCTATTACACTCACCGTGATATATCTCTTTCTGCACACACGCGCAAGACAGAAGAGCTTCGGGAAGTTCGAGGGCAAACATTTCCGCTCCTTTAGTAAGTTTTGCATGGTACCCATGATACATTTTGTGCGTAGGCTACCAGGGAATACGATCAAGAATTGCGCACATATAACAGACTTATTCCCATCCCCACAGTGTATAAGGTAATACAGGGACCACTAATACCAGACTACATGTACACACTGGTACCCACACTAGTTTTACATTAAAGATTACGCGATTAAAGAAGGTGAGGGAACATTGCATTTGCAGACGATATCGCTTACGTCTGTTTATTACAATTGTACACTTTGACAGTAGGCCTATCGTCTTCTGAAATTCAGGGCTTGTTTCTTTGGATAAATTCCTTAAGACAGAGGTGTAACAAAACAATTATTGACTGCTTTGGTGTGGATATGATGCCTCAGGGCACTATGCATCCTTCGGGTGTTCAAAGCATCATATCCTACACCGCAGCGGTCAACATTTGTTAAATGTACTTACCGGGTATATGTACCAGCAAGGTGTACAGCGTGTGTCCTGTATTTCTTTCCTGGTTTGTATCGCTCAGATAACAGTACATGTATGTACATGTACATGTATGTACGTTTATATACGTTACATGTATGTACAGTATACATGTATGTATGTTTTTACTGTACATGTACTCAATGAATGTCAAGTACCGATTGCAGTTAACAGAATACACCTTAGTTTACACATGAATACAACTAAATCTTGAAATTTGCAGCTACACGAAATTTATTTTTTAATCACTACATGTACACGCATACTGCACACATATTGGCCATCATTATAGGTTGGAATTTGTTCCCAGACATCACAAATAAAATTGCAAGTAAAACAATACGTTATTTCATTAGAATTAGTTCCATCATTTAATATTTTCAGATAAGTGGATGAGAAATTCTGATGATTTCTTTTATCATAAAGACGACCCAAAATGCTCATTATGCAGGCATGCAGCCTTCATTACTATTCATGTCTGCCCACCAGCAAGAAGAGTATCCGTTCTGGCCATTTACAAATGCAGTGACTGCCACATAGATTCTTTTGTGTGTAAACACGGAGGTGTGGATGCTGAGGCAGTGTGCAATCAATATACAACCCACATTGGCTGTAATTATGAGCCTAGAATTAACCCGTGCTGAAAGGTTTGCCATTGACGTCACTGTGTGGCTGTGGAAAACAGCCCTTTGGCAGGGGTTTCTACACACACCTGAGAGCTGCATAATAAAGATGTTGATATTTCCTAAAATCAAATAATTAATATTACAACCTCACCTTTTTTTGTTGCTGTCGGATAAACACATGTATATGTAGTACCTGAAATGTAATAGAGGATTGCTACGTGGACCAACATACATGTATTTTCATAGCTGCCTGAATGTACAGTTCTTGTAAATTCTGTTTTCTTATATTTTGTAGAAGACACATGTACTGTACATGCACCAGTACCGGAATTTCATTTGAAGCTTATGCATTAATTCATGTGCATGCACACTGTACATCTGTATTTTAAAAAAAGTTAACTACCGGTAGTGTACATACATGTATGTTCATGTACAGTACATGCAGTATTTCACATTATAATGTGATTTGTTCTTGTCACATTTACGGTACTGTGCAAATTGTTTTTAATTTAAGCCAAGTGGGTTACGCTGCATGTACATGTACATCAAACTGATTTGATATTTGATAATTTATTCACTTCATGTACCACATGCATTCAGGTGCAAGTCCAATTATACTGGTACCCGGTACATTGCAAATACACTGTACATGCTCTTGTACTGGTATGTACATGTATGTTGTACAGTACATGTAGACATTTGTATTACAACATGAATACCACTATTATACAATATGTAACTGTGTTCTTATTAATGTTGTAAGGAATAAAAAGCAGTTGCTTCCTGGATGTTGCACTGGTACAGAAAGTGACAATGATATTTTATTACAGGTCTGTATAATTAGGCAGTTCGCCGTTCTTGTGATTCATATCATATAATGCACTGTTAACGTGTACATGTACATGGGTATGGATGCCCTGAGTAATAATAAAACACCGGTAGATCCTCGTTCAGGAAATTCATTCTTGGTGGAAACAAAAGCACAAGCACAGTTACATGTACCGGTACATATACATTGACGTTTTTACCAGCACACGCAAACTTATGCAAGATGCAGATGTTACTGTGCCTCTGAAGCTCATTATGCGCCGTTTGTCAGTAGATATTAATCCCAATGGCTGTTTAGTCTGCATATAAAGCAAGGTGTGGGAACCACATGCAAATTAGGCATACCATCAGAAATCCACCAGCTGGTGATTCACTGACAGCAGTATTTTTTTCTCCTACATTGACGTGTGAGGTCATTTGTGATAAATTTCCTCGTATACATGTACCGTAGCCCCCATATTCATAGCTTTTTATATTTCAAACTGGCCCAAATCTGTTTAGAAGGTATTGAATTAAAATTTCAAGTATCGGCGTACATATACACACATATGAATGTACCTATTCCAGTATTTTAATTAGTGCACCAACATGTACTGGTACATTTAGTTACATTTAATTCTAAGGAAAATGAGTAATTTCTGGTTTTATTTTTTTAGCTGTGTTAAATTTAGCCTCAAATTCTTATTTTTATGCATTTTGACTCTTTATGAGGCAGATACAGCTAAGCTGCATGTACATTGTACATGTAGAAGTATTTGCTTTATATACAACAGAAAAAAATATAAACAGGGAAACAGCTGGTCATTATAATGGAGTATGATTAACATTTAGTTGCCAGGGACATCCAGTTGCGTACATGCCAGCGACAGCATAAATCATAATATTTTTTGCCACTTGAAAGGATACTTACTGTATGTCTCTTACTCAGACATGTGGATGCCAAAGGCATGTGAATTGCAGAACATTACAGCTCATATATACGTACAGAATACATCTAAATGCACTGCATTCCCTGAAATTTGAGCAACCTTTTGCATGTGAAATAACGCAACAAATTTACATCAAGCCAATAGAGTGTACTGGTATGCATGAAAATTATCTGGAAAAACATACACTACCGGTACATTTTAAAGATTAGGGACTTATACACTAGTATTTTGTTTAATGTACTTCTTGTAGCTTTCATATATGATGATACTTAGTAAAGGGCGACCATGAAGTAGGAAAAGTTTAGCCCGCTTTACAAAACAGATGTACATATAGTATATACATATACCATACCGGCAGCTACATGTACAATGTACATGAACTAGTATTGTTTGCTAACTGCTACAGTAAATGTATGGGAACATATGCGAATCGTCTTAAATTGTGTTTCACTGTTAACAAATCATTGATTAATTATTTTTTGCAACCGTCTTGTTCTTTGAAACCTTGCCTTTTCAATTGTACATGTATGTACATATATGTATGCGTATTCCATACCATGAGTGTGCATTCCTTTTGAACTGCCGATGAAAGGAATTCCAAAATTTAATCCTGAGCTTTTTTTTTGGCTTGTCCATATGCAGATGGATTGCTGGACGATGGTCGGCATGATCAGATTGTGCCCTCCCTCAGCTCTCCCGGTCATATTTCTCCACGATCGAACCCAGACTACGGAATTGAGAGGTTCTCCAGGAAAGTGTTTGTGGGTGGCTTGCCGCCTGATATTGATGAAGGTAGGTTGTGACAGAGCGTGGGCTGGCGCAGGGGAAACGGTTGAGTGGTTCGTGAGCTGGGTATTTCATTCACCAGCTCCAATTAAAAACAAAAAATAACATTGTCTATAAGTATCTAGCAGTTCCGCTCCCCCAACCTCCACCAGCCCCTCCAAAAAAAGAGCTAGGAGAGTGAATTGAAACAGACTTATCAAATTAACTTCAATTTCAACTGTTTGTCTCACGGTGTATCTCTGAGGCTTCAGAACAATCTACGGACATCTTCTTTCTTATATATATTTGTCTATTCCAATAGTACAATAGCTACCGGTAATGGATATGTGTGAGAGACTCAAGGCTAAGATAAATCAAAACGACAGTCACATATACATGCACTACAGTGGTTTTTAAAGTTGGGGCACTTGCAATTTAATATTGAATATCGGAGGCGCTCATTTTTCAGAACAGCTCATACATATTTCCCACAATAAAGCCAGGTGCCACTCTTAGTTGAGTTTTAGTCAAAATTTGTTTCAAAGAAATAAACCACCATTGCTGCAAAAGCCTTTCCCAATTTGCCATTTTTAATTTGATGCTACTAAAAGCTCTTTCGTGTGTTATCCTGCGTATCCAATCATGGCTTGTATTGATCAGGGAGGCCTTATAATAAATACAGTAACAGTAGTCATTGATGAAAG
Organism: Acanthaster planci; assembly: GCF_054643075.1. Lineage (NCBI taxonomy): Eukaryota > Metazoa > Echinodermata > Asteroidea > Valvatida > Acanthasteridae > Acanthaster > Acanthaster planci. The sequence continues at coordinate 3,884,987 of NC_141789.1, forward strand.
GTCAAGTTGATTAGATGCTACCATGTGGAATATGAAGCTGATGCTGTGGCAGACCACTGACATAGACAGTGATGAGCGACAACATCTTGCATTGCATTCATGGCCTTGATAAGAGCACTCATTACCTGCATATGTATACATGGAAAAAGATCTTATGATGTAAAGTACATACTTTTCTACATTCAAGCTACATGTTGGTGTGACTGTATGTGTCCATATGCATGTACGTGTACATGCACAGTGTTACATGTACATGCACCGTACATTTAATTTAATAAATGCAAACAGAGCTCACAGGCAAAAGTGCATGTATTTCTTGAGAGCATTAATAAAAAATTTATAGTTGATGCAAATTTGATGCAATCACAAACATTGGTGAGGACACTCTTACACAGCACGCACAGTTGAACAAATTGGTCAATTCTTTTTGTGAGCAAAGGGGGTAGTTGGATATTTGAAAGTGAGCATTATTATTCAGATGTCAGTGCTACAATGTATGATAAAAAAATTGCTCCCACTTTCTTTACTGCAGAGGAGATCACAGCCAGTTTCCGACGTTTTGGCAGTCTCGTAGTTGACTGGCCCCACAAAGCAGAGAGCAAGTCGTATTTCCCACCCAAAGGTACTGGACAAAACCCCACGATGAAACAAATTCACTGTGATTCCTTCACAGTCCTATCCCATTACATATTCTCTATTCTCCCGCCGGTGTCTGGGGGCTTTTGTCAGAGCCTAAGCTGTGTCTTGTAGAAGTGTCAAGTAACATTGAGCCAACGGTGTTCTTACAGTGATGCCCCTTCATTCGAAGAATCCCAAGGAGTCACATTTTTGCTTCTCGTTAACAAAAAATAAAGTTGTGGGAGAGGGGGGCTTGAAAACACTTGAGGGGTTTCAGAGTTTCAGCCTGTTCAGTCCAGGGCAAGTTTACAGACGCGTCAATTGTATGACGGTAATGCTGGCCACGTCTTGACTGCCTGGCAGGAGGCTATCTTAAGTGATAGTGTAATGGGTCTTGTGATACTAAGAAGGCCCCCAAGATGCCACCTAAAAGGAAGCTCATGTATCTGATTGCAGGGTTGAAGCACTGCCTTCAACCATGACCGTATTAGTGCAGGCACTGGAAAAGGCACTGTTGGTACATTCAGTATGCCAGAGACGTTGCTGGAGCTGTCATAATGGCGCAGTCTGTGTTGGGTCATTTGAGATTGAGGTGCTGTCAGAAATGTCCGATGCATGTTCACTTGAGAGTGCCAAAATGCTTCTCTCTATAGGGGTAGACAAAAACAAGAGAGGGAAATGTCGGGTGCAGAAATGGCACATTACATTGAACAGTTTCATGCTTGTCTTGTATGTTTTTTCCACTCCCTGTTTTGTGTTGTGTATAATTTATGACCAGCCCCCTCCCCCAAAAGACCTCCAGCTTGCCAGCCCTTGACGAACAGACTCCCACCCATAAAGCATAGTTTTGAGTTCCTCACTTGACGTCCTTTGCATTTCGTGCTGATGATGTCTGATAATGTTGTCCCCCTAGGTTATGCATTCCTCCTGTTCCAAGACGAGCGGTCTGTGCAGGCACTGATCGAGGCATGCATTAAGGAGGAGGACAAACTCTATCTCTGCGTCTCAAGTCCGACCATTAAAGACAAACCCGTAAGTCAGTGCTTGTTAATTTGACTGGAGAAATGACTTTGGTGTGAATGACCGCCCAAAACCTTTATTGTGAAACCCTTGTTATGGCTTGTATGTGGCATAGTCAATGAAATACAGAAATATTGACAGTTATTGTGTGTTGGAATCAATACAAAAGAGTTTTTTGTGTGATACAGGCATTGCATCTGATGTCATTGAATGTTTTCAAACAAAATTCACAAATTTGTATTAGATTAAAAAAAAAATAAAAAAATACAAGGAAACCTGTATTGTTTATTCCTTGTACTTTTGAAAAAGCACTACTTACATATTATAAGGTGCTCGTATTTTGTGAAGCAGTGTTCGCCGGGTTGAGCCATGTCCTTTTAAGAAGACAAACAAATCATCACCAGTTTTCAAGAGGCATCCTTAATTTTCCCTGACAGGATTGAAATCATGCTCAGCTAGTTGAGATTCCCAGCTGATCACCCCAAAGCCAATCTCCTGCCTGAACCCTACCCGGCCTTGCATATTTCATGACCAGGCCAACACCCCACAATAATGATGCAGGCGCAGGGGTGCAGGCAGTCGTCTTGTATGCAAGACTCATTTATCATTCTGGGAAAGGACCCATTTGGATGAGATTTCCCCCCCCCCCGACCGCAAAACGGGAATGTTGACCTGTGAATATCTTTGGCCTCTCTGTCTGTCTCTCTCTCTCTCCCTTCATTTTTCTTTGTTTTTTCTGAAGCAAATTGAGTGATTCATGCGGGATGTCTCCCATCAGTACGTCTGATAAGGAGGAAATACCAGTCAAAAATACATGCCGTGCCTGTGCTTAATGTAGTATTTCTTGAAGGGACGAATGATAATTTGAAAAGGATATTCTCCATGAGAAAGTATGCCTCACAGGTTATTTTTACTCGTAATGGTATGACATGGTTACTAAAAAGGCACAATCTTGCGTGGAAAATAGTGTTTTCATGATCCTCTATTCAATTGAAACATGTTGCATGTGTTCTTATTTTTGGATTTTTCTTGCTTGAAATACTACTCTGGTGAAACAATAATAATAAGCAGTAAAAAAAAGGAGAGATTGTGCTCTTACACGTACTGGTATACTTAACGAATGTACAAATAGTTGTGGTTGTAAATATAATGTACATGTTCATGCACTTTTGTCAAATTATGTAGAAGATGTCTTCAAATTTACAACGTATATGAACATGTATACACACATTTTGTAAATTGTAATCAGACAATCGCAGTTGCACCCAAAGCAAGGCATGTTGATAAGAAAAGTTTGATTTGACTTTGACTTGGGTTACTGTCAGAAACTTTCCACCCACAGTACCATTCACTATTGACATATATTTCATAAATTCTGCATGGAACAGTGTACAAATTTGGAATCAGTTTGTTGGTGCAAAGATGTTTTAAGGGGGAGACAGCATTCAGACATACATGTAAATTTAATGAAAATTTCTGTGATTTATGAGCGTCAAAGACAGTAGTCTTTTCTTAAGCCACGCAAAATTGCTACTGGTCTCATGATTCTGTACATTTCTTCTTTTTGGTTAGGTCCAAATCCGCCCCTGGAACCTTGCTGACAGCGACTTTGTTTTGGATGGCTCGCAGCCTCTGGACCCCAGGAAAACAATATTCGTTGGAGGAGTGCCCAGGCCTCTCCGAGCGAGTAAGTTTGATTATGGGGTTCTTGGATCGTGTTTGAACACGTTTCCTCATATTCCTCCCAATCGCAGGTTATTCAGTGTGTCTGTGCTTCTGCTCCAGGCATCTTTACACTGCTTAAGCCCTGCTGTGGATATGATGGTTTCAGCTGTGCAGTTTATAAATAGGCCAGCTGAAGAGGGATTGTGAAAATGGAAGGGAAATTATTCGGCTGTATGACTCAGAATTTAAAAATATTTCTGTGACTGGTCAGCTCTTTTATGAGTTTGTTACTACACTGACATGTAGATCAATCTATAACCTAATGCTGGAATGTCTCCACAGGCCACCAGTGACCCTGAGAAGGTATCTCTTATGTATTGGTCAGTCTGGCCATCCTGTCGTCATGGTCTAACTGGTCTAATGGATTAGACACCCTAATAGACTGCTGTCCCTGTTGTCCAGTCCACATGGGTCAAAGTACGTCCACCGCCCCCTCCTACAAGCTGTGGCATTTTTCCGATCAGCAAAAACCTGAATGGACATGGACATGTGTGGAAGCCATAGGAAATCAATTAGCAATTTCCTTCCTCCGTCCACCTGATACAGCCACGGTCTTCCCTTATTGGCCTGAGTCATTTTGGCACCTGTGAATGGGGGTTCACCTACGTGTCGCATAATTTAATTGCAGCCCTTCACCCCCAAGTTGTCTGACGAGAATTGTTGTCTGTACTTGATTTAATTTACAGTGCCAACAATGCCTACCTGCCTAAAAGCACTTCAGGATACCTATCAGTGGTTCTTCCATTTTGAAATACTATGCTGTTTGAGAGGAGGGGGGGAATTTTCGGAAATCTCTGGAAATGCCCCTTGAGATGCTTACACCCACTCTGCACTTATTAGAAATTCGCCTCACAAAGACCCCTGGCTTTACTGTTGTGAAAATTAGCCTACTACAGGATTACTTCCCTCCTGATTATTTGTGATGAAGGAAGTGACGCTGTCTTGACAAAGAGCACATCTGAAATCCTGCAAGATACAGTGACAAAATAGGTTTACGTTGGCATAATAATCATTAACATAGAATTGTAAAAAAATACTGAATTACATTTTGTTTTAATGCAATCCATTCATTTTATCTTTAAATAGGTGAAAATATGGGATTTTTACTGGTAAAGCATGTCTTGTTTGCTTTTTGTTTTGATTGATGGAAACACATAACCCCTGAATTGTTATTGTAAAATGTCACAATCACATGATAGTGTCACTGTTGTTTGGACAAAATTTGAAGGATGGAAGTTTTTTTGTTTTATTCATAGAAATGGGTGATTCTTTTTCATTCTTTGATAGAATATGAAACGCCAGCAACCCTGTAATGCAGATCTCATCCTTCCAAAATCTGATCAATCACTTAAACCTTGAAGCCTGACATTTAGAAATACCCTGACAACGTCGTAGTATTGTTAATACATGTACCACGTTAATTTCCCCTTCCACCCCTGAGCCTGTCCTACATCTTCAACCTGATTGTTTGTTCTCTTTCCAGTTGAGCTGGCCATGATCATGGATCGTCTGTACGGAGGGGTGTGCTACGCTGGCATCGACACGGACCCGGAGTTGAAGTACCCCAAGGGTGCCGGCCGGGTGGCTTTCTCCAATCAGCAAAGCTACATCGCCGCCATCAGCGCTCGCTTCGTGCAGCTCCAGCATGGCGATATTGACAAGAGGGTAAGGACAAACACATCTGGTCACAGAGACATGCTCTAGACACCCCCCCCCCTTTTGGCTTTGTCATTCATTCTTGTTCTGCCTATTCCAGACTTCCAGTATTCGATGAGGTATTACAGCTTTTGCCTATGAGCTGTTCATTTTGTTGCTCTCCTTAGCTTACGTTCAGTGTGGCACCTACTAGGTTGAAATGCATTTCACCTTGTACACATACCAATACAGTAAATTAGCTGTAAAAATTGCCTTACATGTCATCAAGCAATGAGCATACACACATGCCAGGCAAGGAATGCTTTTAGTGATAACAAAATCAATGTCCTCTTGAAGAGAGATTGGCATTTTTACCCATTCTTAACAAAACTTACCCTTGCTTTGCCTGAATTTTTATATTTCTGTATTTCAGATGTGAATTTTTTTTAAGTATGTCTCTTGAGTAGGATTATATTCTCTCAAACTTGTGTACATTCAGTAAGAACTGCATTTCATGTGTAAATGTGCTTGTTCATGTACATAACATGTGCATGTAGCACTACAGACATTTTTCCTCCATGTATTGAGTGGTGTGACGGGGGATTTTGTTTATGCACAGACACCAGTTTTCTCTCATGCCAAACCTTGATCCCATTCGTGCCTCTGCACCATATGGACACCAATGTTAATGCGCTCACCACCCACGCAGTATCATCTGATCTGTCTGAAATGCTTCACCCTGTAGCTACCGGCATGTAATTCATTGTGTTGTTCATTCACATGGACATTGAAATTTACTACAAAGGTTACATGGATAGCATTGCACATGTAACTGCATGAAAGCCTAATTGATTGGCCATTCTCAACAGTGGTTTGAGCTCACATTAAAAAAATCGCAACATTTGAAAGCTAATTTGGATACAAATTGTACACGTAAATGTGGAAAAAAATGAGCTGATTTTAGAAATCACTTTGAATTTTTAAACAAGAAACTGGAAAGCTCACAATACACTGTGTTTAGAAAAAAAAAATTATAAATCTGGATTTCTTGGCGGTACCAGCATGGTAATTTCAGTCCATGATATTGTGGCACGTGGAACTGCATGTTCACTGTAACATTTGGCTGCAAGTTTGATGGTCGGTATGGTCCAGCAGTATCTCTGCAGATAATCCTCGATTGCATTGCATGAAGCTGCTCAGGGATATTTGCATGGACTAATGAGACTGGCACCCCCAGACTGCAATTTGGCCCTTGTACAGATGTTTGCATAAATTTGTAACCTGCATTAAGGAGTAGTCATAACATGGCGTAGATATTACAGCCAGGTTTTCATGTTTATGTTAATTTAGCATCGACTTTGAGAGTGGAGTCTGTTGTTTTTTGTTATTGTGTAAACATCCCTGTGTCGATGAGTACTTGTACATACATACATGTGTACATGTGCATGGAGTATATAAATGCAAATTGCTTTAACAATGCAGGTTGAGGTGAAACCATATGTCCTCGATGATCAGATGTGCGACGAGTGCCAAGGTGTTCGCTGCGGTGGCAAGTTTGCCCCTTTCTTCTGTGCCAATGTGACCTGCCTCCAATACTACTGCGACTTTTGTTGGGCTGCCATACACGCCCGCCCTGGACGGGAATTCCACAAGCCCCTGGTCAAGGAAGGAGGGGACAGGCCCAGGTCTGTGCCGTTCCGCTGGTAAGTGACCTACCGAAGCCAGCAGGGGAGCCCAAGAAATAGGTGGGGCGAGGCAAACAACTTTTAGTGTCAACGGTCTTGAGGTGAAAAAGTTTTTAAAAATAAATTTGACGGTTGCATTGGTCTTACAAAATGTAGAAGTGGTTTTGTGTTGTAGTGGAAATGTGTCTAAACCTGTAATTATTTCAAATGAACTATTTTTGTAATGTCATATTGTATTAGTTTGATTTCTGGTTCAGACAACTTTCCCCTATGTGGCACAAACTCGTAACTTTGAGATTCAGAGCAGAGCTGTTCTCACAGCTTCTAAGGGCTGCATTAAACAATAAAAAGACTGTTACAGAGTATGCAGGGCTACTGGCATGCAGTCCTGCCTTTTCCCATTGCTTTCATTGGAGTTGGTGAAATTTCAAAGTTACGTGAAGATGCAGAACTCTGGAAAACTGTGGGCGTAGAGAAAAGAATCAAGTTATTCTGTTATGTCTTCTTCTTTGAAAAAGCACGTGATGCTCAACACATTAGCATTTGGTAGCAAAATGTTCATACAGTGTAGGTTGAGAAACTTTGAATTGTTACTCTTGCAATTTACCGATTACCCATGTCTCGGCATGTAGTGAGGTCGCATTCGGTTCCCAATAGTTTAATCTTAAATCTGATGCCAAAATGATGTGTGCTAATACTTCATGAAATATTGGATTCGACGTAAAGCCTTGTTCCTCCATGTATATTTGACACATGCTGATTTGAAATAACAACCATGATCTAGACTTGGCCATTGCAAAATGTCACACCTTTTTTGACGACAAACTAAGTCAGTTTCCTTGCGGCTTAACTGAAAATCCCATTTCTGTCTGAGTCAACTCTAAGCCCTTTATACCAGACTGGTTACGCTCCTTTATTCTGAAACACTGACTCAGTAAAAAATGAGTAGACTTAAAGAGACAAATTGTGCCTGTTTAACGGAAGTTTCTAATATACAGTAGATGAGCCACTTAACACTTTATGTCGTTAACCTTTATGCACGTTTTCGTACTGTGTTTTGCAATCGTACAGTACATATGTATCCAGTTGTCATTGTGATGCTAAACTGTCTAAAGATATGAAATGTGCTGTCTATCTCTTTTTGAGTCAGTTGTGACCAGTATGTGGCTGTGCTCTTGCATTTTTTCCCTTAAACCAGATAAAACACTGTCATGGTTTACAAATAGACAAACTTGTAGTCACATACATGTATAGGCATGGTAGGTCAGGTCACGTTCAATGTCCCAAATTAATCCACACTGCAGCATGTAAACGTGTTACCTTGAGATTAGAATTACATTTCATTAAAAGATCACCAAAGCATACCTACTGTGCAATCAAGAATGTGACGCCCGAACTACATGTAACATGCATATATGTTATGCAATCTGTGTCTATTTAAAACAAAAAACGTGTGCTAAATAATAACAGCCAAATTGTGCACAAACAGAACTGTACTAGATTTTTACATTTGTAGAGTTTCTAGTTTAATCTTCCACTTTTTCAAATTTTTATTGTTGAAATTACTGTGCGGTTGTTGTACATGTACATGTATGAGTACTAGAACAGTTTATATAAGCTGACAATATAAATGCTGGCGGTACAGAAGTATCTCAAGTGCTAATATAAATCAACTTGGCATGTGTGAACTTTATATTACATATTATTTTTTAGATGAGCAAACGGGTCATTCATACACTTTTATACGAAGCAGATTTTCTTCTCTTTTTTTTTAATGGGAAACAAGTCTACCGTGGACAATCCTGTTACGGCGTGTCAAATTACCACATGTGCAATGTTTTCTCATGTTTTTTTTTATGTGTTGCTGTGGTTCATGGCAATGGCCCACAGCAGTCACTGAAACATACATGTGTAGGTACATGTATATGTGGCACTGAAATAGCATCCGTTTTGTTTGAAGTTGGATCGGAAATCTTGCGTTTAAATTGGTTTGAGTGAACCAAAAATCAGTTGAAGAGCCTGCATCACATAATTTATGTGTATAACAACTGGATCTTATTATTGAACAAGCATGTCCCACTTCTGATTCTTCCTTCTACATGTATGTTGTGTACAATGTAGTAACCTTTGATTACTAGATATATACCCTCTATACCTTGTGCATGTGATTTGTGTTGGTTTGGGTTTTTTTTACCATTGCTGCAGAGGTGGATTATAATATTATTGTAGAACCTGTATTCTGCCTGCGGATGTATTCACTGGATGTAAGTATTGTGAACCCTGTTTGACGTGAAACACTGACAAAAAAATGAATTGACACCAATAGATTGGTTTGTAGTCAGTCAGTAAATGGATGTTTGCTGTTAATTTCAAGTAACAGTTAACCAGATAGAAAGAGGGAAAATTTGCTGTCCATACGACAAAGTAGAAAGATGATTTTGTGTGCGACTAATAAATTCTAAGAGGTAAAAAAGAATTTGTTCAACTTCAATCAATTCACAGTACAGTATTTGTGCAAAGTTGCCTCTGTGTGTTGAATCGACCAAGTGTACATTGCTCATTTATTGCATATATATTTCTTGTTAACTTAAAAACCAGAATTCCTTTTAACAAGATTTTTCCACAGTTTTAGTGAGTAGATTTTTTCCCCTTTGTACATGTACTGGAGTAAAATATTCATGACCTGTTGTTGGAGAATTATAGCTTCATTAGATGGTGTATTGTGATTGTTGAAAAGCAGAGAATTGATGCATTCTTGTTGTAAGTCAGTTCACATAATATCCTTGTGTCTTAAATATTGGCTTTGATGGGCACTTGCCTGGTATTACTACAGTTTTTTTCAATTTTCACAGAGCATTGAAATTTAGCATTTATCCACACAAATGTTTCCATTTGTAATTTATTTATGACATAAAATTCTCAAAGGTTAAGACCTAGACATGAGTTGAAGTGCATGTGTGACTGTAAAAAAATTGATGTGGGAGACTTTTTAGATTTTTTGCTTTTGTATCTATTCTTAGAAGCATTTTTAAAAAAGAATGAAAAATATGAGCTTTATAAAAAAATCATATCAAGAAGTTAATATTCATTTGGCCCATTTCATACTCTGGGTGCAGTATTTTTTACTGAGGATTATTACAAGAAAAAAATGCCATAGATGCCATTTTCACTCTAGAATTTTTTATAAAAAAATAATTTTCATATTTACAGGTAATTATTCATTCTTTGAGATCATTTATGTGCCTGTTTAATATTCAGGCAAAGCTGTCTGCACAGTCTTGCTATATTTTGTTTGTCACTGGGTTAAACAACCGAAAGGCAAGGTTTGATTTTGTGAGTTTGTGTTACCTGAAATTTGATAGTTACATGTATGTATTATAATAATTTATAAATTTTTTTTTGCAATTGGACTAATTCGGGAAATAGGACAAAAATCGTCGTATAGTTTTTGGAATGACTGATATTAATGCTCTCACTGTGCACATGATGAGACTTATCCGGATTTTTCATGCTTGTTGAGCATTTTCATTTCCTAAATGCAAAGGGGTGGCCAGTTTTTGGAGTTAAGGCTGCTCATTCTTGTAACATACAGTTTTCATCTCATTATGTTTTGTTTTGTTTTGGAAAGGTTTGTAATGGATTTGATTGACTCTGGGATTGTATTCCACCTTTATACGCTTTGTTTGCTCAGTGTGGTTTTTATTCAGCGCCATTTTAGATTTTATTTCGTCTCCAATATTTTAGCTACCCCCCCGGAATGTTGTAGAGGGATGTTGTACTTGTCTCTTTAGTCAAGTCTTGGTAGATACTGTCAGGTTAATGGTGCTACATTGTTTATTATCAAAACAGAGGATGTACTTTGTGTGGATAAACTAGACGATTATAAGTTAATTAAGGACTCAGAAGTCTTTGGTATGTGGATGGAGTCCTGAACAGGGCTTGAAAAAAATCATTTTTTTCCCAGTGCAATATTTAATTGATTTTTTTTAGGAGTGTAATCTGTATTCAATGCATGATGGCTTGATAGACAGATTGGTTGAAGCTTGACCATCTGACTTTATTTTTTTAATTTTTCGTATGAATGTTTTGAACCGGTAGATTCTTAGAAAATTGGTTGATTCTTTTTGGTGGTTTTTTTGGTTAGCTGTAATAAAAATACCTCAGCTCATGTGTTTGCAGTTTGAACCAACGACCCATAGTGTACGGTTTGGAGACACACAAAAAAGTTTATTTTTCTGTTCAATTTCTAACTTAATTTATTACACCTGTACAATCCTATTTACATGTAAGTGAAACAGAAGTCTCTCTTTCACAGAGTGCCAGGCACGATTTGATTTGTATTTATTGTTTTTTTTATTCTTTAGATCCTCTGTATCAGTAAGACATTTATGATTGGGCCTCCACAGAAGAGTCAATGCCATGCTTCAGTTAGGTGTAGTTTCAGAGGGACAATAAAATAATAATTCTCAATATTACAATAGAAAAATGGTTAATCACCGATCTTTGCTCACACTGTAATACTGAGTGCTCTATTTATGTAGAAAACATACCCTCAATATTAACTGCAGTCATTTGTTTGAGTGTGTAACATCTTAGAAAAATCTTGAGTAAAGAAAGAAAATCGTTGTCACTTTGAGGAATCTCCTCCCAGTTTTTTGCATTGTATTTAAAGAATGCCACAACTCGTGTTGTTACATATTGCCTGCATTTGAAAAGTTTGATTGCCAAAAGATATGTAGCCTGTTCGTATTTCCAACTTTGAAAGGATAGTTGTTATGTGCACCATAAGCCCTGATTCACAAATTGCTGTTTAAAAGATGTAGCAATCAGACCTGCTTTTGATTGAATGGGGAAAATGGATGATAATGCAGTGTGGTGCATTCAGAATCTTAAAATAGAACCCTCTGTTTCTCATTGTCAGAATTCGACATTTGCAGTGCTGACATATATCTGACACAGAAACATGTAAATTGTGTCAGAGAAGAGATTGAGTGCATTTATGCAGATTCTTTTACCAAAACCTAAACACTTCAGTGTGGTCAGTCTGTAGAGAAGATGTAACCAATTTGTCAGGTTTTGAAACTCCACAAAAGTCAGTGATTGCACTGCTTTCTACACTTGCAAAAGTCACCGATCCACAAAACGTGACCAAAGTCAAGCTTTGCATCCTAAGAGCAAGAGACTGCAGTGGTCAGAAAATGTCCAAAGCAGTGTCAAAAATTATAGTTATCTAGTCTCTAGAAAGTCTCTATCTTAACGGTCTTGTGGACACATCTTGACACTCACGTGTATTCCTGTGGACCAAGTGAAAATTTGATGGATCCCAACATTACTGTCAACTCCAGTTGGAATTAATAGTGATTGTTCATAATTCCTGATGCAATGCAATCTCGCTTGGCCTTTGTGATATGTATAAACCCAGTTCTTCTCCTTTCCTTTATACTGTTTTGCTTTGGCTTTTTTGTAAGTCTCTTTTTTTTTCTTGACTTGAAACGAGATGTCGTTTAATCAAATTGATTATATTTTGAAGTGTTGTTTTCTAATGGATCATTGTTATATGAAATAGAAATAAGCAATTGAATGTGTTTGATGACCATAGCTTGCCGCATCAGAGATGTAGCACATGTGTTCGATTTGTTTTGCTATTTAAATTTTGTAGTAGTAAAAAAAAAAAAAAAATCCCAGATTTTCCTCCAGCATATTCAAATTCAGTTTTGTAAAATTAAAGCGTGTATTTATAGTAATTTGTAATCTAAATTTCAAGGGTGACAACTGAAATTGTGATTATAGTAGGTGAAATGTAATATCTGTTTGTAGTGGAGGGCAAAATTGTTGGCTTGGAAAACTTTCTGCACCATTGAACACAAACACAATTTGTACTTTTCCTTTTTTTTGAAAAACAAAAACCTGTTAACCACCATTTTTGTGACTTGAATTAAACAAGACTTGTCAAGCCACTTTTGAAAAGCTGAGGCATTATTTGTAACTTTGTAAAAGTCCTTTTCGATCATTGCTGTTTTCTTTTAAAAGAATTTTTGCCACTGCATGCATTTTTTCTAGCTTCGTTTTGGAAAGTAGTTTTTATAGGACACTGTATTGCGTTTATCAATGCGACATTCGTATGGCCAGCTGTAACCCAATTTTCTTCTAAATAAGGGTTTTTTGAAAATCAGTTGTTCAGTAAAAGAAAATCATACCAAAGTTTCTATTGTTTTGAGGCATGTAAGGACAAACACCATGTTTACTTTTTGGGAAAAAATGATGACTTTGAGTTTTGGGTGGGACTTGTTTATATAATGCATTCCATATTTTTGTTTGGATGTTATTTTTCCTTTTTTGTCTATATAAATTAATAGTTCAAACAAAATTGTAAGAAAGATTTACATCAGAGTATAGTTTTCATTGATAATCTTTTTAAACATTTTTCTCAGCATTTTCTATGAAACATCTTAAGAAAAAATTGTCATATTTTGTGTGCTTATAAGAATTCGTAATAGATCTTAAACGCATGTATATCTTTTCTGTTACAGTGTACAGTTATTTTTGTCTATATATTTTATTGTTTCAGGAGTTCATAATTTTGACAAGGAAAAGTGAAGCCATTTTCGTATGGTATTTTTAGGTATTTCGTTTTGGTTAATCTTCAGAACCCTTTCACATTTTGAGCTCTTTGTGCGAACCTTAATAAAAATTGGTGAACAAAGGAGTGTTTTCCCTGTTTTTCTGCTTTTGGTGTCGTGTTTAGTTACATGTTTTACTTTACCATAGAGGACTAGAGCACACAAAACTATTAAAGGAAGAAAGGACGTTTTCCTGTCCTCTGTGCCAGGTTACTCTCCTCGGAAGCAGGTGGCTGTGGTTAGTGTAAACTTTTGAAAGAATAGGAAACACTGTGCCCTCCTCTGGCGGTGCAGTAAACTTTGTCCATCTGGTTGCCAAGGGTCATGAGCATATTTACAGTTACAGTTTCACCATGTATGATTGGTCGTTGCTGGTGCTTATTAGTAGCACATTTTGGTTACAATAAACCGGGTTTGACTGGTTGTTGCTGAGGACCAATAATCCGTTTTGGTAACAGCAAAAAAAAAAGAAAGGTTTTTCCTTGGATCTTGGACAAACTACATGGAATTCAAAATTTCTAAGTGTTGTTGGAAGTATTAAACGTGCACAGATCAGAGGCCCCTTAAGCCTTACCAGTATATTCCTCATTCATTTAATTTCAATATGATTTTACTCGCACCCTTGGGGGTTGGGGTTAATAAAGGAATAAGTACATGCACGCCTTTGGGCTGTCTTAAACATTTGAGACCAGATCAGTTTTTAAGACTGTACCTGTGACTAAGTTTTTTCCAACAACCCTCTGCCTATGTTATGATATGTTCTTCTCATGAAAAGTCATAAACAATCTCCCTATAAGAAGATAAGTGCACATGTGGCATGTTCTGCATCAGTTGGCATACAGTTAGACAGTGCTTTATCAATTGTTTAGACCAACCATGTGACAGACTCTCAACCAACAGGTATGGCTAATCTATCTTGGGTATTTTTGTTTCAATTATCCAACCCCCTCCCACAAAAAACATCTTTTCCCTTAATTCATGGAAATTTCCATTTTTTTTTCTTTCATCAGGGCAAATATGCTGCAGAAAATGAAGAGCTAAAACCAAACATACCGCTAATGTTATTGTTCTCGCGACATAATTAAATATGATCTGACCTTTGCTTATTTAAACATCAGAATGCAAGAAACACGATCTCTTACATGTCCCATTTGTTAAAGCACCTGAAGGCCTGCACAGACAAAGGTGCTTAACAATCCTATTTATTTACAGGGCTGCTCCAAACATAACCTTTGCCGAATATGACATCCAGTTTGTGACTGTCAAGTACCCACACACACCACTGACTACAAGCTCCCCTTAGATGAGCACTCAACTTGTGTGTTACCTTCTGGCTCCATGGTTCCATGTGACCCTATGTACAGTGGGCGTGGTTTTAAACTGAAGTGACGTCACACTCGCCTCTGAAAAATACCCTTCTCAGACTTTACCCTGTGAAAACTAATGAAAGTTATGGACTACGTATACATATACTACATGTTACTCCGGTCAGCAGAGGCGAATTATGGATTGGCTGGGGGAGGGGGTCCCACAAGGTACAGTCTGCCAGTGGGAAGTAGGCATTTTGCGGCTGCATCTACATGTTTCTTAACATTAAAAAAAGAAATCATCTTTCTTTCAACAGACCATCACAGTACATGGTCAGTTATTCTCTCAACGTAAGTTTATTTTCAATTAATTTACGAATTTTCTTTTATTTTTATCACACATATTTTGTTTGCAATTTGACCAAAAATCACATCCAGAAACAGATCAAACAATGTACACCAAACCTATACAGATGGATGCCTAAGCTTCTGCACCAGTCGCTCTTTTCTGTAATTTTGAAGGAAGTCCAGATAATGGAGATCTGCACAAACTCCTCGTGCTTTCCATCAAGTTCCCCAGTTGCACAATCAAAACACTCAGTACCGCAATCTGATTATGGCCAAAGCGCAGTCAGACAGCATAATGCCCGTCCTTGGAAATGCCAGTTGTGTTTTGAAAATGTACAAATTTATGCATGGCCTGTCATGGGATTCAAATACGCATTCGACATTTAAGCCATGCATTACAGTCATGCACGCCATTTCAGGGTTACAGTTCACCAAGAAGGTAAAAACTGTGAACATTTTCTGTAATGCTTGTACTGCAAAACTCCCACCCATTATAACTTTGTACACAAAGAAGACAGTTTGAGATTGCTGAATAAAAACTGGGATGAATGCAAAATACTGAATGTGACACACAGCCACAAACTTATGTGGTTATTTCTAAAAACAAAGAAAACTTAATTTGGATAACATTTGTAACAGCGTCTTCTAAAAAACCAATGTGAAAGTCAGAAAAATATTTCATCAGAGGAAATTTCACTCTGCACAAAATTGTGTACAGCATTTTACAGTTTGCACGGGGCAGTGAATTTAAAATCAGCTCAACTATCATGGAAATTAACTAGCGCATCCTGAAATAATGACCACTTTTAAAGTACATGGAAATATGCATGACGCTGGGTGGGGATGCAATATCTATGTAAAGTTGAGTCCCGGAGATATGTAATACAAAACTGATATAAACTGTTTGCTGACTACAGTGATCTAAAATACAAATCACATGTATACGGAGGGCCTGATGTTTTGATCCTTGCAGAATCTGTCTCAAAGTTCCGAGAAAGATTCTGCTAGGATTGAAACATCAGGCCCTCCAAAGTTAAGTCCTTTAGCGAAGCCAGACACGCAGGCTGTGCCTCAAAAAGGTCAAATATCCTTGCTGGCCTGAATCAAATATTTCCAAGCAAGTCCTTAGAAATGTGTGATAGCCACTGTTTCAACCACTGAAAAAAGATGTATGTCACCTGGCCTTTTATTACAATTTGAATAAAGGGGACGGAAGAACTAGACAGACTGGATTTTTTTCCCCCTGCTTGTTTGCCACGATCCAGTTAAATTTCATTTTGACTGTCCTGTATATTGGGTTTCACTCGTAGTCCATTTTGGGACAAATGACACCCACACATGCTTTAAAATTCATGCATGCAGATACACACACACTGGGTTTTAAGACAATCATGGTGCTTGACATATCCTGCATGCTGAAGGGTGACTGATCATTAACCAAAGGAAATAGCCTTACAAATGCCACACAGCTGGAATGCATCTTAACAGTAACTCCAATAGAACAAAAGAAAATAAAACACCTTTTTCTGTTGCCATCAAACTGTGCTCACAAAACAGTATACAATTCCACTAACTTGAAAAAACCATTACAATTTGTGGACACAAATAGGAATCTAGAATTTTATCCTTTATGAAGCTTCTTAATTTAGGTTCTTTGATGAACAGAGTCAAAGGTCATCTTCCATCTTAAAAAAGTGACTTCTGGAAATTTTAAAAAGTGTAAATGACCCCCCCAAAACCTGTAGGGTTTCTATGTGTAGGATTGCGCACTGACGCCTTGTGCGAAATTGTAGCCTGTGAAGGAAGAAGTAAGAGCTGCACTCTGACATTTTCACAAATACATTCCTTGGCCTAATCTACTTCCACAATTCTCGGAATGTTAGCCTCACGTGACTTGAAACCTGGCCTGGACTGCTGTTTATTAAATGCCCAGAGAATATGCCGTCAAGGTGCCAATCGGCACACTTAAAGGATCTGCACCACATGCTTCTCAGTTTGTGACCAGACTGGACGGAAAAAAAAATGTGCAAAGTGAGGTGCTTGTACTGTAAGGCTGGCCCACTGCACAACAGCTTCATGTTGGGGCACGAAAAGGATGTTGACTGATGCAGACCGTGCACCACTTTTGATGCCATGTGTGGGGGGCAATGGGTCTCATCTTGGTGGTCATATAGTGCAGCTTTGCCGACTGATAATTCTGCAGAGAAAAAAAGGAGAGATAGTCAGAATTAGAGAAACTTGGTGGGTTGAAACAGATGAAGTTTTGCAGTTTGAATGAGATGGAGTTCTTTAGCTCCAAGCTTGCTTGGGCAAGGCTTTTGGAAATGGTCAGACACGGTGCACAGCTACTGAATTTTTATACATAGCTCTTTCTAGATTATCACAGTCACAGTCACAGTGAAACACAGAACATACTATCCCTGGTTCACTTATAATTGTAAGTCATCTCAAATCTGCCCGAGGTAGACACCAAGTTTGCTTCTGTTTGATGACTCTGGGAGCACAACAGAGGCCTGGTGAGGATTGCTTAATGTGGGACTTGAGACCCTAATCTCTACTACATAAATGCAAGGAATATGCATTGTGCATGTACCTTTAGATTCCTGCAGAGACACTGGTCAAAACCCTTGACAGAACAAAAGTTGATACAACAGGTTTACAATTGGAGGTTTCCACAGCACTATTTTCAAGACAGCTTCCATGACCATATTGTAGTTTAATGTCTTTGCTGCACAACATAATTGAATGAAATATGCACATTATAAATGAATAAACTCAATTTAAAAAAAAACTGGTTTAAAGTTCATGCAATGTATACATGTGTGGCCTTGAGAGTGCAATGCTACTGGTAACACTTGTCAATTGCAAGCTTTCAAACTTGCTCAGTAAACTCCATCATTTTTATTTCATAATAGTCTCGTCAAGGCAAAAGTCAAGAGTGCGCTTCTCTATATCTGTACACTTAGCATTTGACTATGTGTATCTAGTATCTTTTGAAATCAAATTACATGTAGGTACTGGCACAGACTGGAGGTTGCCATGGGGGTCTCTCCGTAGTATGAACACAGGGGAGTGAGAAGCCTCAGGACAAACCCACAGCAAAACATGCACACACACACCCACGCTTATTTAGCTGCATTTACTCAAACCCTCAACTCAATTTGTTATGCCTGTGTTGCACAAGCTCAAATATATCCAACATGAGCAAAAAGGTGTGAGTGGCAGAAAAATGTCTTATTTTATGTAAGCTTTACTGAGAATATTTTTGAACTTTAAGAAATATATTACTTGGCTGTTGTGGCACAGGTGAGGGAAAACAAGCGATTAAATGTCTTTTTGGAAGGCTTTAAAAACATTTTTAAAACTTCTCTTTTTTCCCATAAATATATGTCCCTGTTGAGCAGCAATTTCAGTAGTGAGTGAATGAACAAGTACACAGCTGATTTGATGGTGGACATGCATATATACCTCAGACAGTCCCCCTATTCAACAATGTGCAACTTGACCGCGTATTAACATTGATAACGCCCGTTGAAAAGTGATAATGCCCGCTGCATAAATCACATGCTGGCACCTGGATACGAGACAGTTTAATCGATTATGATTGGTCAAGAGTCTGTGTGCACGGGGGTTGTCACGTGCCCGCAAGTCCACATAAGGAGATTCTTTTGGGCAACCTGCACAAGGAATATATCATAAAATGGATGGGGGTGGTCGGGAAAATGAAAGTTAAATTCTGGAACAACATTGTTGAAAATCCATCATGTACATGAATATTTAATTCTTTTGACCATCTGATTAAAAAAGGTACTTATGAATGGAACTAAATATGTGCTCGGCCGGAGACTGAATGCTGATGATGCCCTAACCAGCGGCTCTGGCGTCCATTCTCCTGAGGCCAAGCACATATTTATTCCGTTATAATATGCAAGTACGATTGATCAATTTTTACAATACTCAATGCATCAGTAACTCTTGCTTGCCAGCTCTCTAGATGTATGCTTTGGTCAACCAGGTAATTATACTTTATCAGAATATTGATGAGTCAGTCAGTGTAAGTCGTCTATGAGATGTTCTTTTTTTTGTGAAGGTGGGGTCCAGCCTCTTAAGTCCACATAAAAGGAAAACCAAACAATCTGAACATCAGCAGCTCCACTTTTCCACAGGAAAAAAAAAGCAGAAATTGGACGTTGGGTAATCCTCGCCGATGAAGTTGTTGGCTCTCAGTTAGTTGAGCCATTTGCACAACATTAGGGGGAAAAAAAGATAATTTGAAGTTTACAAAGACTGAGTACAGAGCGAGGCCAGTGTGTGAATGAGATATCTCACATCTCTGATGAGGGAATCGCATGTAAGTGGGCTAGGACAATGTTACCTATTTCAAGTGCACAAGCATGCACAGTGCCAATGTGACCTACAATTTGAAAAAAGGGCCTGAATGAGAATACTGCAGGTCTACTTTCCTAACTGATGAAATATCTATCAACAAAAGCCAAAAATGCAACCCGATTACAGTTAGGTGTTATTTAGCCGAACAACTTATAATGAAATAATTATCAATTTGATTTTTGGACTCTCAAACAACAGATAATGTGAATGATGAAACAAACAGAATATCAAAGGTCACATGGGTGGTTAGATTTTTAAAAAAATATTAACTGACGAGTTTTGATTTGAAGAGACATAAAAAAAGGTCAGTCCATTTTATTACTTTGCAGTGTGACTGAAGAGAAATTTAGTGGCAGCGGAACCACAACGGTTTCTGTATATCAGTTTATCTGTCTCTGTGAAAACCAAATGGCCTCCATATGAGGCATGTGATAGAATCTTCTATGAGGGATGAAGTACAAATACATTGCCCACATCTTTTCACTCCAAATGCAAATTTTCGTTGTTAATAAAACCTTGCAACGCATCACGTAGTGGTAAAAGAGGCAAATGCTGAAATTCCACAAACAGCCTGTGACTGACACAAAAAAGAGAATTACAATTTCAAATTTCATACATAACAAAAAGGCTAAAGGGACAAGACTTGAAATCTCCACGTTTGTAGGTTAATATATAAATGTATAATTTAAATCTGATGAAATCATGCATTTTAACAAAATCCTTACGAATGCTTTTTAAATTGGTCAAAGGTCACAAATCTGGCTGAATTTCCCCTAAAAAATTAAACAAAATTTTTGAATGTCAATTTTTTAGAAATTACCATTCACAACTTTCGAATGAGGACATTTAACAATGGTGATCAACAACAAAGAAGTCAGTTCAATACTACATAAACTATACAAGGAATGTTGCTTTTCTATTTACATAATAGAAAAAGCCATTGATGAGATTATGCACTCCAACAATCAAATTACCCATTCACAATTGACCACAGATGACATTTGCACACAACAATCAAATCAAGGGTAAAGCTCAAACTGGTAAAATTCACCATACTGTCAAGGAAGAGGGGAGGTGGTGGGGAGTTCATGTGAGGGCCCAAGGCTGAACTGTAATCTACCTGAAGTTTCAACCAAAGTGTCACAGGGCAGTCTGGCTCCAGGCAGAACTGTTTCTTCCTCGGTTCAACTTATGGTGACCCAGGTTCAATTCCCGCAAGAGCCAATAGAATAAAGTGGAATGGAGTTTCCTGTCTCCCTCATGGGTAGGGGGTTTGCTTATATGTCCTCTGGGTTCAATCTCTATGTTCTAAACCTGTAGTTTCTTTTCTTCTTCCTCAAAATCAAGCTAGACGGGGGGGGTACATGTACATGTAATACTACTTAACCGTTAATCTGGCCACCCACAATAAAATGGACATCTTAATGTACATCATGAAAAGGGGTAGATTGAAATTTTAACAACAATGGCCTTCATCAAACAGCAAAAAAATACTCTTTCAAAAGCTCTGACCAAAGACCTAAAAATCACCCAAAACAATAATGGTGAGAAAAACCAAGCTGCTTGAGAGAGCACATGTTTGATGCAAAGCCAACAACACAACACAGCTCCCAATTAGATGGAACAAAGAAAGCCTCAAAAACAATATAGCTTCAGGACACTGATGCTATTCATCAATTGACTCCAGGTAATAAGACATTATGGCTGGAAGTTGTACAACACAGCTAACATGTTGCCCAACAAAAACTCAATATCACAAAGACACAGTCTAAGCTGTTGTCAACAAATCATTTTAATATCTTGTTGCTCTCTTCCTGTAGGCTAGAAGTATGAATACAGGTACGTCTCAACTGAATTTCATTTGGCTTACAGAAATGGATTTCACGTTTACTACATAAAATAAGAGTTTTCCCAAAATCATTAATGGGAAAGTGGTACTGCTCAGTTCCATGAAAATGTGGCTCTTAGAAAGATCCCTTACATCCTGTCTGGTGATGATTAATGTATATAATAAAATGATAAATTGGCCATAGCATTCGGAGTGGCTGGAAGTATACAATCAAGGCCCTGGACCCTTTCTAAATTTGAAATGTGTCCGGATGTACTCCAAATTGTTTATCATTCTTCGCTGCAGCTTCCACCAATATATATGGAATTTGAATGTGCTGTGGCATGACAAAGCACTCCAACTTTCTGTCTCGGTTTTATCTTTTGTTTCTGATAACATTTGAATAATAATTTTGAAGGACAAACACCAGTTATTTCATTTTCTGTTTAAATGAAAAAGAACAAAACTCTCTTTATAAGGTGGGAAAATCTTATCATTAATTGTAATTACATGTAGGCCTGCTTCAGGTATTAAGATGAAGTTTACACAAACGTCCTGGAAAATGTCTTCGAGAAATGACATGACTAAAGCATGAAAATTAAAAAATCAAAAAGTGTGGCAGTACCAATACTGCAACAGCATCTGCTTACCATAACAAAGTACTATGCTCAAAAGGCTAATCTCAGAATAGACAAACTTATTAATTCATACATAAGCTATTTATTGCTGGCAAACTCAAGGACTCCTATCTATACATGTAGTTACAATTCCATGTGCATGCATAAATCTTATCAATAAAATATCAAACTGATATACTGGTACATTATTAATCGCTAATGGGTTAAACAACAGCTGTGCTCGACAAGTCTTGAGATGTCTACTGAAGTTTAAGTATGGCTGGTACAATGTGCATGAATATGTAATGTACCTCCCCTTAAGTATCTTTTCAAATTCCCAAATTGGAGAATCACAGAAATAAATGAAAATATCCTACAACATATTTACAACATAAAGGTTAAGTAAAACAGAAATATGGCCATTGTGTTAGAAGAAATTGTATACTTATGGTTCATGAATATTGCGTATGTGAAAAACTTTAACTTGAAAGCCAGTTTCTTTTGCCTTTAATGAAAAAAAAACACATGCACAAAACAAAAAACCCCCAAAACAAAACCTTCCCTGTAAATATGCTGGTTACAATTTCAAGTTCATTAAACAATCATGCACATTGTACTCACAGGTGTAAAGTCCTGAGTGGCTAAAGCAAATGCACCATTATTTAATAACATTTAATGACAAGCAGGAACCTAAGAGATAATGCAAGCTATGCCATAAGATTCTGAATTGAACATTAAGTCAGATCAGTTGTTGCCTAAAAATGAAAGCTGGACTTCACAAGTGGTTGAATCTATACTACACTATGACAGGAAAGATTTTTACAGGACCAGTGAGGTACTACACCAAGAAGCTACACGCCTACAACCTCAAGCAACCAAAGGTCAAAGAATACGTGTTTGTGTACTTGCATGTTCTTGCAATGGACAGGCTATCTAAGAAACCTGTACTTCTCAAATAAACATGATTTGTCATACCTCTGTCTTGAATACTTTTTCATTATCCCACAATGAGCACACAAACGGCAAAATAACCGTATGTCGCACTCACCATTGGACATCGCATCAGCCAGTGCTGAAGAGTACCTCGCACATGTGTCCTTGCAGGCATGTATGCGCCCCCACGGTGTACAGAACAATGCTGGGACAGCTAATCGCCTGTGTTCAAAGATTCCTCTGTGTCCCTTAATTCCCCTCAGAAAAACAAGTGACAAACATAAAGACAAAGATATGACAAAACAACAGTTGACTGCTGATGTTGAATATGACATTTTGAACATAACTAGCACCCAAGGCAAAGCTGAAAGCCGAGGGTGCTAAGCATCCATTGGGTTTTCAAACCGGTACAGCCTCTATAATAACAGCCAACAGTTGTTAAATGCTATACATGTACATGTACCTGCAACATGTACATGTGCAAACAGCTTGAGTACAAGTACATGTAGTTTGTCAGGAATTATTTTTTGCAAAAGCACTACATGTAGATTGAAAAACTGATTTCAAATAGAATTTCAAATAAGGATGTACTGGCTTCAGTGATTTTTCAAATCATGGAGCAGCTATTGGCGAGTGCTAACAAAATATTATGACTGTCCTTTTTACAGCAAAACTAATTTATATCAGTTGACCGAGGAAATTAGTTTTCTTGCAGCTGTATTTTGGTAAAAATAGTATGCTAAATTCGGCATATGGACTCCACAGACTATTTACAGTTTACAGATATCTGCATTTTGTGTGCAATCAAACTCTGCATAACGGAAGCAATACGTTTATTTTTAACTTCATTATTGTACCAAATGACGTCAACCTTGCCGAGTGGATAATGCCGAGTACATATATGGAACACAATCACGAAACAGATGGTGCATACTAATAAAGATTTTAATGAATATTCAAATATTGCTGGCTGCATAATTCTATGCTAGTTACATGTAATGCTATGCATTAAATAACATTAAATGAGAGATCTCACAAAGCAACAAAGAGAAGGTGGATTGCATCACCCCCTCCCCGCCAACGGCTTGGTTGATGCCTGCATGAGCTTGAGCCTTAAACCTAATGCTATGTGTTTCATTCTTCCATGATGTAATTACAGCATTTACCCTGCCCACACATGCTTGTTTCCTCAACGAACATGAGTATCAGCTCATGTTCGGCATTACTTAGTGCCAGACTTCAGGGTTACCAGCAGCGCGTGGTGAAGAGCTTTCATTGGAAAATTTTCCATCCGTGTAAAAATCTCCATTCATTCCCTGATCCCTTTAAAGCTGTATCAGCCTGGCTGTTTAGTTTTAAGCCAATAAGTCACAAAGGATTTGGATGGATGTTGTGGTACATGTACGTGTATTTTTCCTCAAACTTGCACCTCTGTGTTCGGGGTTCCAATCCCACCCAGGCCGACAACTGGATTGGATTTTAGTCCTGGCCTGATTGTGTGCATACTATCATCATCCTCATCTGTCTCTAGGGTTTCTGCAAGTTCTGAACTACAGTGCTTCATTAAATACACCTCAGGGACTCTTGTTAACTGAAAACTATAAAATAAAGAGCAAGTAAATAAATGTATCACAAAAACATGGCCATGGCAGACTTCCATCACACAGGACAACCTTCCTCCATTATTTACATGCAACCCTAAATACAACTGTCGCTATTTAAACTGGAGCCATAAACAAAGCTTGGTTTGTTACGGTCAATAACTACAGCGACATGTGTTTTCCTTCACATGTTGTGTGTCAATACACGTACATGTATTTATATAGAAGTACAGATTACAAATTTATCATTTGTTCTGCATCAAAAAAAAAGAGGGAAAAACAAAGACAGAGGGGGCAGTTTTTAGTCAATCTTGACAAATGCTAATAATTTAGCAGTTTTGAAAATCTATTTAATAGTAAGTATATTCGAGGGAGTGTAGCAACCGTAAGGATGATTCTTTTGGTGACAGGCTAGTCCCTGATTGGACGGGGCATGTCTCAAAACAGCCAGTAGTATGTGACTTTCATAAAAATAAAAGTCTTGGGGCTGAGGAGTGACTACTCAAAAAAAACATTAATCCCGTGAAGAAAATCACATTGGTGATGATTTATTTATGAGAGAGAAAAATCAAAATAATACAAAACAAGGAGAAAAACAAGAATGAAATTGAACAAAAGAAAACCCACAAACAAAAAAGCCGTAAATAATCCCCCAAAACAAACATGACAATACCCCCCATAAATTTAAACCAATAAATTTTGACCAACAAGTACCAAATGGGGAAAACAGGGGGAAGATTTGGACGTACTGGTATGCCATGTATTCTAAAACTAAATAAATAGTTCTCATTCAACTGGTCCTATTGTACACATGCTCAGCAATACCGGTACTTAATTAGTTTCAGAGATGAATTTCATTAAACTCTCATTATGTACACAATGCACCTCAATCAAAAAATATTAGGAGATTAAGCCACTGCCTTCTCCCCCAGCATTAATATGTATTGATGTAAGAGCTTCTAGTGATTTGTCCACTTGCTTGGTGGTGTTCTAAATTTATATAAAAGCTTCTTTTTTAATAACTATTGAAGTCATTTTTTACCGTAATAATCTTTTCAGGCTATATCATTTTGATTATTATTAAGGTATACATGTTGTTGGTCTACTGCAGTGTCAGAGGTGGATCCAGGAATTTTTCCAGGGGTGAGATTTAGGCCTGTCATTTTTTTAATGTCCAATAGTTGCGATAGGTGGACAGAGTATATGCTACATTAGTGGTGCTTGAACTACATGCTTTTGATTTTTGGGAACCGTACATTTTACAGGTGTACGATTTATTACCATCATTTCATTGTTTCCACTAGTTCAGCAATTTAAGGCAGGTTGCCAAGGGTATGTAGTTTTGTGATAATGTTCATCTGTAACTCCATATTCATAAATTCACTACTACTCAACTAATGGCTCAAGATCCAACTTGCTCACTGCTGTCAGGACCCCCCCACTACTTGACCGCAATTCTCATCTAGTATTTCAAAGGTCCATCTGGCATCCCTTGAGACTTTGAAAAAAGGGTCTGATCTGATGTGATATCTCCAGCCTTGATCAGTTATGACGCAAGGTGCTACTAAGGATCATGCTATGAATATTTCATGAAAACATTGGAATTCTTAACGACTGGTGGTTGGAATGCATATCAATGGTTGCATGACTGATGTGCAGAGATGCTACTGTGAAAGTCTGCCTTCACAAGGTGCTTGATGTTTCAAACTACAAACCTGTCAGAGTACGGCCTTCATCAAAAAGATCACCCGTGAAGTTGTGTTGCGATGTAGAAGTAAAGTCGGTCTCAAGCCATGTGGGGGGGGGTTCATCAGACCATTTAATTTTAACTCCAGTTATCTTGGCAAGAACTGACTGAAAAATATTTCCTTTCCCCTCCTGAAGGGGATGCCAGTCCAGCCTGGATTGCTCCCCAACTGATGCCAGTATCGCAAGTGCAAAGCTGAAAATGGCTAGCCTAAGGCCAGCAGTTGGATCAGAACCCTGGACCCTCCCATCATAAGATACAAACCTTTACACCTAATAAGCTACACTCCCCATGGTGAAATAAAACTTCAAAATCATGCAGAATCTCTTTTGAGGTTACCAGGAATGTTATCTGTAGCTGCAAGCGTCCTACAAGTAGTTGAATTTTTGAGCATATTCTGTTGCCCAGTCAACTGAAAAAAGCTATAATTGGTCAAATGAATGAGCAAGCTCCCTAATCTGTGTGCCCAACATCTTGGAGCTGCTATGCAGAAGAAACTGGCTAGGTAATCTATGTGTTTGCGGGCACACATACATAACACATGCAAACCTTACAAGCCACCTCTCTTTAGCCACCTTTCCTAATCGAACAAAACAAAAATGAAAGGAAACGTCAACACGCCATCAGATCTTTTTAATAGGTTGTTTCTGCACAGGCTAGGAAGGGATCAGAAGTGCCCTGTATTTTGGCCAGAAGATGTCAAGATGGGAAGGGGGCGGGATTGGGAACTATCAACACGTCTGGCAAACACTCCTGCAAGAGGGGGCCCTGATCAGCAAACACTGCAAAATATCCGCCAGCCTGCTTGGACAAGGAATAGCCTGGGATGCCAGCAGGGCCCAGAGGGATGGCTGTCGACGGTCGAGGGGCTTGTAGCTCCCCGACGCCCCTCAATTGACGTAATGGGCCGGGACAAGAGGCCTCATTAGTATTCATGACGCTGTGGCCAACTTCGTAGGGATGTGTTAAGTGTGGCGCGGAAAGGGGGGGATTGACTTGAGGACAGAATAGCACAATAATTGCCTGAATCCTCAAAAAACACTGCACAACAATCATCCTAATGACACATTTGGATACTTCAAGTTGCAAGAATACCTGAAAAACAGATACTAGTATACGTACAACATGATATTGGCAGCATCATCCATCACAGTGATGCAGGCTTCATGAATAAACACATGCAGGCAAGCTCTACACGCACTTGCACAGCTGTCTCAGAAAAAGGCATATTGATCTGGAAATGCGCATGTTTTTCCATACTTTAGCAGAAAATGCTGTATTAACTCATAAATGCTGAGCAAACAATGACCACGTTGGAAATATAAGGCGACAGACAGGCAGAAACTCAGGCTCGTCCACTGGGACACAATGCTGTGCAACTGCCACAAACGGAACAGAATTCCAAGACTAAATTTGCCGGCTATCTGAAAAAGCTATTTGCTGGGTGACACAGCAAAATCCTGAACACCTCTCGGAAGACAGGGAGGGAGTTACAAGGAGCAGAAACAATCTTTTTACTGATTGAATGTGATTTCATGTTGAGGAGATAAATTTGATTCATGTTGAAATATCTGAAGAATGCATTTCCCAGATGAGGAAATTAAAAATATCTGTGTAGGTACATGTACATGTACAATACAATTTGCATGTAAAGAGTTACAGAACTTTTTATACAGATGGTAGCTAAACGGTGGTATTTTTCTCGTTATTCAATGCAATGCTATGTGTCAAAATTCACACTCGCCTTTCCGGATGTGTCACTATTCCTGGGAATTCTCTGTATTAATTGGAACGTGAAAAATTGTGACACAAACAAACTGACCTGTGCATAGCAAGTGACAAGGCATACAGTGAACATGCAGAAACTACCGGAAAAGGGCGTAAGCATGTCCCCGCAGGGACGGGTGAAGGAACTCTCGCCAATCAATGCGAACTCCAACAGTGGAATGTACATCAGCAGGTGCAGTAGAAATCCTTTTTACATCCCCCCCCCGCATTTCACCCCCTCCTTTTCCGGACCACTGTGAACCCAAAGAACCCAGACTAGATGACGGACACTCACACAGCGGGGGTAGGATATGCACACAATCATCTTGGATCGTGCTCACAGCCACGTGTGCCACCTCCATCCCACGTCAAGGCAGCTCCATCTAATGACAGACGGATGTTCATATTCCCCGCACTCAAACCGTCGTGGCCACTTCCTCCTTTCTAGATAATCATTGCCTCATTTAAAATAAAAAAAATACTGCAGGGTTAGTTGAGCATTATATTATTAGGCAAAAACATATTCATGCGTTATGATCAATGATTATACTGTAAAATGAGCCCAAACTAATCTTACATTTGTAAATATCGCCACTTGATTAAAAATTGGATTAAAATCTACAGAGCCCCCAATTTAAGATACAGCATGTGCAATAGCTTATTGGGAAGAATAATAAAAGCCTTTTAGTAGACCCTTGCATGATGGTGGGCCTTGAAAAGTCCATTCAGAGGTATTAATTTTGCCATTTAATAACTAGAAAATATCCTGCCCGTTAATACAAAGCACTGTCATTGTGTCCTTGCAGTAAGAATTGGACTGCAGCATAGATACATCTAAAGGTCTTCAGAGACATTTACATGTACATATGAAAGGCTCTTTATTAACACCCTTAGAGTCCAGCTGGTTCAAATTTGTCATCTTGTCAGTTGTGCAGGTACCACCATCAGTTGCAAATCGATACAATTACAGACTTCACACAGTGCAAGAACACACACTGGCTATGAAGATGCTTTCCACAAAACAGAATCAGGCCAAATTTTTTTTTTTTGATTAATCAAGTTTAGTGCACTGAGTGTAAATGAACACGACAAGTTTCAAGGGATTTGTGAACTACCCCCCAAAAAATTTAAAAATTGAAAACGTGGGCTGAGACCGGGGAAGAGATGACAACAGAAAAACAAATGAAACTGTCAATCTTGCAAATGGAAATTCAACCCCCCTCCCTCCCCGGAATTGCACACACACGGCAGCGTTTATTAGTGGCACGTTCTGGCGTGGGCCTCCTCTAAGCTTTAAATCAATCATGTGAAAGAGAAAAGCGAGTGGGAAAAACATCGCGGCACTTCCGCTGAATTGTTAACAAGGAAACTGTGCATATCACATATGATCTCCAAGTACTTGCACACATATTGCACAGGAGTAACGTACGATGGGGAAACAGGGGTTCATCATGCCATATTTTCAAGATGTTTTGCAATGACTTGTTCAATCTAAACCGATACAGTAGATAAGTTACGGTCAGCAAAATGGCTCCCACTAAATGTATTTTGTTTTACAGGTTGATCCACATTCTAAGGCACAAACATCTACAAAATTTAGATGAGCAAGCTGTATAAAATCAGTCATGGCAACAGCATTAAGGGGGTGAGGTATGATACATGAGATATGGCAAAGGGGAATCCCTCCTCTTTTGTGTGTTCTTTTGTATTGTAGGTATCTCGGAAATTCTTTTAGATTTTCAGGGAGGATGCAGTAGGTACGTAAGCCTAGGGTTTATGCATGTAGCTTGTGTGATCACGGGGGGGGGAGTCTCCCTCTGCTACATATAGTGCCCGGTATCATGGGCGGGGAAGCCACCTAGAATTCCCACAAAAGGGACAACGTCAATGGAAGTGAACCTTAACATACTGTACGCATACCAGTGGGGCATATTTTTTATCTTGAAATTTATCAAATAACCAGCTGGCACCACAGAGGAAAAAAAATAACCGAGGAAAGATGAAGTCATACTCCCCCCCCCAAAAAAAAATAAAGGAAGAATGACATTTGGTTTCCCCAAAATCCGTTACTGTATAAGCTATTGTAAACACCAGAAATAAAAATCAACGTGTGGGAAAACATGATATTTTGAGAGCTTAATGGATGTGGGGAGATATCTGAAATCAGTCAAATTAAAGTTTAACAAGACCAAACAAGACTCTTCTACAACTTTGAAAAACAATCTTGTTAATGCTGGGACAAACAGAAATGTTAATTTCTGATTGTATTTCCTAGACTTTCATGATATACGAAGCATCATTGCCATAATAGTATGAAAACTGAAGGATGAGAAAATGCACATTTGTGCTTGAATTCCATTCATGTCACCTCGCTTTCCCCGCAGAAATATTGTCAAAGGCCATGATCACCAGTGATTTATCTCTCTGGTCACTGAGACAGATCACGGTCCAACCATTCCAAGTGGTACAAATGAGTGTAAACAGCCATCTCTGCCATTCCTGACAAAAACACATCCCGGGGAGGGAGATAGTGAGAACAAAAATGCACTTGGGGGATCAGATACTGGTCAGGGAACCATCATCTCAAATGAAGCAGAGTCGTGACCCGCTTGGCTACAGGCGATAACATGCTCCATATCTACCTCTTTGACAATGACGCAGATGGACCAAACGTTATGAAGACGAAACTATCACGAGACACTAGAACAACTCTGACTATCTGGCGGCTGATGGAAAGTTTAAACGGTGACAAGTGCACATACAAATGACGTCACAAGAGGGTTTGGTCTCACACAAAGAGATAGGGCTGGCTCACG
The DNA here is from genome assembly GCF_054643075.1 of Acanthaster planci. NCBI lineage: Eukaryota > Metazoa > Echinodermata > Asteroidea > Valvatida > Acanthasteridae > Acanthaster > Acanthaster planci. Next base: position 3,915,643 of record NC_141789.1, read on the forward strand.
TACAGCTGCTTCTGGCAACTCACAAACACAAAATCAGATCATATATGGCTAAGAATATTTCTAGAGGGGCTGAACAACTCTTTGATTGGAAAATATGTTCTTATTTGATTTCTAGAAATGATGTAAACACAAAACAAAAAATCAAGAAGCGCCACACGCTTTACAAATCTTTTGAGTCTATCTTTTGAACAATGTCAGAAATGATTCTAGACTAGTAGGGCAGAGGTCATAAAAATAAACAATTTTATTCAAGTTCTTGCTTTTCTGGACATTTTCAAGGAATTTTACGGAACTTTTCTAATTAATAGAGGGAAAATTGTGAACATGTAATTTTAAAAACCGCAAGGACCACCAGTCACTGTGGATGATGTTTGATAAGAAAAGTCATTAGGCTGATAAGAAACTCACACACAGCAATCACAGAATCTGATCATCTCCCACACAAATTATGACTGCAACTCAAGATCTCTACCGGACAGGGCCTTTGATGAGAAAGTCTCATTCAGATTATTTTTTTAATGGAAATGCCCCAGACATATCAGATGATGATAGCATCTGTGGACTGTGATTAGACAGAGAACTGACCTTAAGGCAAAGAGGTCAACAAGAAGAGATTGACTTCTCCGTCAGGCCCAAATGCTAACCTAAATGACAACTTGACAGGAGATTTCACACACACTTTGCTACAAAATCTGATGGCCATTTTACAGGTAGGTCTACTGTTGATAATGTTGTATGCAACCCATTATGAAACACATGAGGGTTTTCATAGCCCCAGACCAACTTTCTGAGTTACCTATAACAAAAGAGAGGGATATGAATCAACATTCACTTGATTTAACAAACCCCTTTTTGGATACTGTGTTCATGCACGTTTCATTTCGTCTAAATTTTGAAAGTCTTAACTTTTCAAGGCAAATCATTCGACCTGCAACAGACACTCAATGAAATCTAATAACAAGCCACTTTTTACTTACATGAGGCTTTCAAGTCTTTATTTTATGTAAGTACAAGTACAAAGGATGTGCCATACATGCTGGTTTACTGCACAGTTGAGTAATTTGGAAGATTCTTAAAGTTTATTAATTAAGGATAACCAAATTCAAAATTTACAACAGTGACCAGTTACGGGATACCAACAGTACATGCTCGGTACGAGGCTCTTTGAGAACAGTTATGCATGTGCGCAACAGTCTGTCTTATTAGCACAGCCATACACCGACTCATGTGTGCGCATTGTTCCCGAAAGTTCTTGGCTTTTTGAAATATATAGAATGGCTCATTATTGTAATTGCTTGCTTTGTTACATCTGTTCACTGAGGACAGCTGTATTTTATGCTCAGGACAGTATTTTTCTCCCTATTTGGCGCACCATTAAACCTGCCTGTATGATTTTGACCATAAAATGTGGGTTGCAGGTACATGTACCTGTATATATCTTTGCAATATGAAAAGCTAACAAGACACTACCAAGATTCACAATATTGGGGACTTTTTTTTAACACAGTAAGCCCACATGTACATGTACAGAGTAGCTATTCATTCAATGGCATATACATGTACATGTACTTTCCATAGCCATCTCCTGAGGAAGTAATAGGATCAATTGTTCACTCAAAACCAAACATACTTTTCTGTTGGTATTTCTTGCATCCCTGAGTTTTAAGGTTTCCATGTTACCTTTCTCCTCTATTTTCTCCTCAGACACTAACTTGTATTCCAACCTCATGAGGAGCTAGTTCAATCGCCATTTTTTTTAAAGAGTCCAAATTATGGATTTTCTCATTACACACTTTTTCTGCAACTTCCTACTTCTCTTCAATGGAGCTGTTGTTGCAACTGTTGGTAAACTGTAGTAAAATGTGCACTTTTTGAAATGTTTGCTGTGATGTCATTCTGGGAAGGCATCCATGATTTTATAGGTTTTTGTGTTTGAACTGTGAACCTCAAAGTTTCTTACTGTTGAACAAATTTTAAGACTGCTTGTTGGCTAACTGTAATTTCATTACACAACAACGAATCAGCAAAGAAACAGAAAATTTAGGCCAGCAAATATAAAATTCAGGCAGTTTTTTGTGCACAAATCAACAAAGCCTTGAGGTCTGAACGACGAACAACACATTTTCACCACAAATCACAGGGTAATGCGAATGTGAAAAGACATGTACTTATTTTAATACAATCCAAAAAGGCGCCAAAACATCCTCAGATTAGCAAAACAAAAACTGACAAGTGAAAACAAAACTCCATTTTCAAGGGTTTCATTAAGAAACCACATCTGGAAAAACCAACAGTGCACATGTACCCAAATATTCACATTTGGGCTACCCGTCTAATAATGATGTATATTTGTGCTGAACCTTTGGAAAAAGGTACGCATATAAATTTTCATGCCTCGTGCATTTATTTGATGCACCGACAAAAGATATTACCAAACTGGTACAACTGATGTATGACCAATACAGACTGCAACTGAGCCACCAGTTTTTGTGCAAGAGGGAAAACGTTTATGAATAATAAGCGGAAAAACGTTATGAATAATATATGCAGGACAATTACCAGTATGGACAGCTAAGGCTAACATATGGATAGTTAAGGTAATGCCATCAATGTAGTCTACCAAGAGTGCGACAAGAATGACTTGGCATTTTCTGCAGTGGCCCAGGTCATGAGCTTTGACTCAGATTGGAATTTCAGCTCTTTGTGCACTAATCCTTCATTTTTGTGAGAAAAAAGAAATCCCTTTTGACTTTCTAACCCACATTTTTCAGTGTCAGTTCCGGAAACCCAGTTCCAGGTCAAATGGGGAATTCCGTTTATCCAACTGACTTTCCACTAACACAGAAAAATGATCGGCAGTACGGTAAGTCGATAGGTGGCTGCTTTGTTAGCCAGGAAATGAGGGACCACGCATACCAGCAACACACATCCCCAACTTCCGACCACTTTGCATAATCATATCAAACAAAGTCTACTGAAAGTGCTAACAGAAAAAAAAAGTGCTGGCGGACAAGTGCTGGCTAATTCAGACATTCTGCAGACATCATAACCATGGCCAAAGACACTTGAAACTGACATTCATGCCAGCATATCCACAACAGAGATGAGAAAAAACATTGCGCACTGGGTGTATAGTAAGGAAAAATGCCGAGTCATTCCCCTATCCATTTTGAATAGATGCATTCCCTCGCTAGCTAAGAAGAGACTGAGTGGTGGAAAAAAATGTCAACTTACCTATTGGTATTTTGCCATCTTTTTTGTTTCCAAGTGCCTTTTGGTATTTGAGGTTCACTCTTTTTTCTGCTGATTCACGTCACGTCATATTTGGTACTTTGAATTCTCTCATATGCATGCTCTCACTGATGGTTATAAATTTGCTGCTTTTGATTGTTCTCAGCCTTGTTTGATCAACTTTTTTTTTAGTATTTCAAGGTTTAACAAGAAAAAGAAAGCTTTTAAATAGCATAATATAATTATAATATTCTTTTTTCTTTTGGTTTCCTTTTCCTCTTTTTCCTGTCTTCTCCATGAGAGAGAAGCAACACCACTGCTTTCTTGCTTGGGTTGTCCTTGTTGTGTTTCATAGGGAATTTTAGGCTTAGCCACTTTAAAAGTGACTCTGTCACTGTTTTGGTTATCCCTGCAAGAGGTTCTCCCAGTTTGTATGTTTTTGTTTGTCTGTATATGTGTGTAGAGGTTGTTGGTGCTGTCCTTCATGGACATGACCAGGATGTGTGAGAGAGTGTGAGTATTGCTGTGTTGCATTTGAAGGTTGGTAGTTGCGTGTTTGTGCTGTGTTGATAGCTTGCTAGAGCAGTCTGGCTGGTGAGGTGTTTTTCTGGTATTTTAGTTACTGTGCAATTATTTATATCTCTCATGTAATGTATTTCGATGTTTTTAGGTGTGCCTCTTGTGTGTAATTTGCGTATTTTGGCATGTCCTTTCATCTGGCGAATAAATAAATGAAATAAATGCAAATGAAAAAGCTTTGCAAATGGTACACACAAAGGTTGCATAAATTAAAAAAAAAATACTGATTACACATTCTCACCATGTTTTAATCTGAACATGTGCATTTCCACAGTGGTTTTGTATCATTGAGGTGGTGCTTGTACATGTACATATAAAAGCAGAGCATCTCTTGTTCCTGCATGGAGCAAGTTGACTCCACCAATGAACAACAGAGAGTGATCTTCTTTTTACTAAACAACAATCTCCCTTGGTGCAGCACACGGCATGGGCACCCATACTTACTTCACAATTGTGGGGACATACAATCCTCATTACACCAATGTTGTGAAGACCAAAAAACTTGTGTGGACAGCAGAAAATTCCCATCACTCCAATGTACATGTAATTTACCTAATGACAGAACACTGCCCCGAGGCCCTATGCACAAAGGCAATCTTTACTGTACAGTTGACAAGACAATTTCTTTTACTAGAAAAATCAGGACCCAGGTCAAGTTGGTGAGGACAAAAATTTGTCCTATTGACATTTTTGGCCCCCACAATGAGTCGTCCCCACAACTACTTTCATGTATGCACAGATTAGACAAGACTTGTAATTTTCATTGTGTAAATGTGTACTCCATGGGCTCTCTTTTGCAGTTGAACGGGACTCATGCAATTAGTAAGGTGTCCCTAGCTTGGGGACATTTTTCTACTGAATGTTCACATCGGGTGCAGGTGCTCTTTTCGTATTGACTTTAGAAAAAAAAGCCAGCAAAAACTACTCCAAATTAAGCTTTGAGCAAATTTAGTCATGAACCATCCTATGGGCAGGCAATATTAAATCCTGTTTTCTTCAAAAAAAAAAAAAACCAAAGCCCCATCAAGGGTGCAACAGCTGATCTTTATTTTTCATACACAATGTGCTGTATGATGTGTTGCACACTGCTGACAAATTGCACAAAAGTGTGCACATAAATGTCTGCCGCCATGCAAAACAGCCGGCCTCAACTCCTGTTTCTCACTGTGACCATCACACTACAGCTTAATTTATACAACTTTACTTCAGTATACAAACATGAATGTATACACTGAATGTCCCCTCATAAACAGAGTTACTCGCAGTTTGCTTTTGTACATGGCTGTTGGTGCCAAGGTTCCAAAACACATCATTTTGTAAATACTTGGTGCATGGTCTTTTCTCCTTCACTTACATTTTGATGCTGTAGCGAGTTTTTTTTTTTTTACTGCGTGTTAATTTTTCATTTCTCTTCCCAATCTGTAAGTTCAATCTAGCTTGGAGACATATATGTACCACACCGTCAAGAAAACAGTATTAACCACGTTCAATTTCACAAAAGTGTGCCCTCTGTCAAGTGGCTTTGGCGTAATTAACTGTCCACTATTACACAATCGCATGGCCCAGGCATTGACTTCTGGCACACAAATGACAACATATCTTCATGGGGCTGTATTTATATCACCGAGCAAACATCTCCCGGCTACTGGTAGGTGTAATTGCAGGGCATGATGTGAAGCCCTGAATGTACATGTACATCATTGTGCTGCGATGGTAATCTCATTGACATTTTCAAAATTGGCCAGCCTGCTCTGGGTTATTGCCAAAACATAAAGGTGACATTTGGAATAACAGAAGGGTGATCTATCCTAAGATGGACCCGTCTGAAGAAAAAAAAGGTAATCGAGATGGCAATCGTGACACAGTGGTTGAGATATTAACGTGATCATAACAAATGATTGGATTTTAACAAAATTACAGTGACTTCAGGGAAATAGAACTGCACAACTTCTTGCACACATTTGGCCAAGTGACAATTACTTTCTCATCCCGAATGCATCCCTGCTTCTCTATCTACAGTATCTCCTTTTTTCTTTTATCTTTTTTAAATCTGCAATGTGTTTTATCTTTTTATTTAGAATAAAATATGTAGCTACACTTGCTTGTTCAAAGCCTGTGGATTAGGGTGATCATTCCTTGATACAAACAGTGCAGTCCAGAAAATCCATTTATCGACTTTGGCAGAAAATTGCCATCATAAAAAAAAAAAGGAATGAGAAAAGAAAAGAAATAAAATGGCCTCATCCTCCCTTTCTTCAAAAGTCCTGGCTGGTAAACTTCCCCCCCCCCATGGCCTAATTACTATCTCCAGTTATGAGTCTGGATGATAGTGATCGCTGTGAAAATGAGGATGGCATGGATATCAATCATGAATGTTTTACGAGTAATGAAAATTGAAATGGGTCATACTTGCTACCTGGATTTAGGTAGTAATGGGGATGTGGAAGCGGTGCTGTTTATTAAAAAGGGATGGTTGATGCTGTTGAATGTAAAGGCAATGCCATTATGGTGGAAGACTGAAGATGGTGATCATTTGCTAATAATTGTGCAACGAGGATGTGGTGAGGGCGAAGAGAAGATGTGGCTCTGATGTGGCTGCGGTGATGATTGTGAGGTGAAAGTGACAAATGTGTGGATGAAAGTTATCGCAAAGACAGTGACAACCAAAGCAACAATGGGTTGTGACAATGACCAAGGTGATGATAATGACAGAAATGACGAAACGATAGTGGTGACTGTTAAACAAAGCATTGACAATTGAGACATCAAATGAATTATCTCAAAAGAGTGAGGATCACAACAAGAGTATGATTATGGTGACGGTAAAACAAACAATACAAAGGGGAAGAAAACATGAAAATCTGGTTCAATGATGCCCTCAGTCACAAAAAGACTGAAGTGGCTTCAGGAAATCCAGAAAGAGGAAGGGTATCTCATGAAAGATGCAGCAACAATATCCCTGGTGACATTTCTCATTAAGCTTCCTCCATGCATTTCGGATCTGTGGGCAATCACCACAGCATTCACACCAGACACACCGTGTGCAGACGGCCACAACTGCCTCCTTTTTAACTGCCTCCCTGCAGATCCTCAACCCCCCCCCTTCCAGCTCGCCACGGACATTGCCTCAACTAATTGCATGGCGCTAATGTGTTAAACGTTCCCATCTCCCGTGAATGAATTACCAATGACAATTCTGAGTCTTCGGGTGATGGCCGGGCTGGACTGCATTGGCATGCCAGCAGTCATTAAATGTACATGTACCTGCCAACACCACCAAGATCAACATTAAATTTGATGTTGTCGTCGTGCTCATGAACATACATGCGCGTATGCATACGCATTAAACACAGGATCAGGAATTCCTCAATGTTTATTTACCAAGAAAGCTTTATGATGTAACAGGAATGTGAGACAGCATATGAAGTACATTACATCTGATTTGGATTTGTCACCCTATGCAATCAAACAAATGTGATGCCATTCTACGGATGCCCACTAGGTGACTCACTTTTTGGCATAAACGTTACCGAAACTTCCCATTGCCGCAGTTGGCAGGGCAGGGGACAAATGCCAATGCATGTAAGAATTTCAGTAAAATTACAATTAAAAGGATTCAAATGCCAAGCTCATGACAAAAATCTCTCTGTGAAATGATGGAAAGGAATGTAATTCAAATGTCATGACAAATCAAAATAAAATCATAGTCCATTGTCCTGGAAGCAGGGGCATCATGAAGACAAGGGACTTTAACTCTGAGGCAGGCAAAGTACTCAACTGTGCAGACTGACAAACTATCAATTAACATCTGAGGGGGATCAATACTAGGGCATTTTAACGGAACTGGTGATGTAAACCTGTAAACCTCATGTCCTCTCCTTTCCTTTTTAGAATTCTCCCATTCGTCCACCCCCCCCGGTTCCCTAATCCTCTCCTCCACAATACCCATGCTTGGTAGCCTAGCTCCTTAACAATCTACACAATGAATATTTTTCAGAGGTTTTCTAATAAAGAGGCAATGCCAATGCCAAAATGTGATCAGTGATTTTGAGAAGAGACTATATGTTATGATAATATGTGAGACCATATTGAAACACAGTGTCTTGTGGTTTGTGACCAACTGGGATCAATGCATCCTAGCATGCGGCACGATGACGTGCCCATGAATATTGAGAGGTCACTTCCTCAGGACGGGACACTGCCACCGTGGGCACTGTGCACTTGGCAATGTAACATGAGAGCAGAGGAGAATCTGGGACAGTTATATTAGAATGGTTAGTGATGTGTAAAATGAGAAGGAAAAAAACAGATTATGGAAAACATATTAGATTCACATGCAGCTGAAATCTGAACCGTTAGTTTTCACCATGACCAGATATTATAGTCACATAGTCATACATGTACATGTACCATACATGGACCAGAAGCAGCTCTCCAGACAGACCATTTTGGAAGTACATGTATAGGAATAAAACACACATTGAAACGACTAAATTTTCCGACGGTGCAAATAAACAAACTTTGTTGGTTTGAAATGGACAAAATCCCAGTAATAATATGGAAAGCAAGTGATGTCGTGAGCTCCAAAAAAAATGCTCCTTAATCTCAGGCAAAGCTATAACAGGGAAGCCTGCCAAGCCTCATTAACCAGGCGTGATGTGAGGGGCTTCTGACGTCATCTATTATTCAACCTGACCAAGAGGCTAGGGACTAAACCATCCTCATGTAAACTTCATACACATTTATGGAATGAGCATTGTGTCTTCGTTCTTTAGCTGAAAACAATGTAAATCCAAGTTAACGCAGTTGTTTCTGTGAAATTCGACAATGTACCCGTATGCACACCAACCCGCAATAAAAGCTTTGCTCATTAACAATGCACCAACATCCACTTCTAATATCTACCAAAAACAGCATTCATCCAAGTTCCAAGAAGATTGGAAATTTAAGCCTTTCTTAAAAATTAATGTCAACTTATTTGACAGAAAACAGCTTGTTTCAGTTTGGACTTTACCCACATTTAATTCATATACATGTACATGTGTGTACGTACATGCATCTGCGATTAACCTTATCTAATATACATGCAAGACCTCTTTTCAGGTCTGAAATGATCCAGCAGAGCCATAATGCATCAATTAATTTCACTCATTGGCTTACTCATGTTATTGCTAGGACTGCAGCTGACTGCCTTATCCCTATTTTTATGAGGATTCTTCCAAGCCAAAAGTAGCACAGAATTTTTAAAAATTTCTTGGTGCAAGCCTTGCATAAAGTAACAATGTATCAAGTAAGAACTGAGAAATCCTTGACAATTCTATCAAACCAGGTGGTGGATTTGGCAATCAAAAATAATGGCATGGTAACCATAAGGCTCCCCACAAAATGTGCACAGTATTTTACAGGTTATATGTTAGGTTACTCTACATGTGTGTGACCACATGGACTCATACATTCTGGCTCCTATAAATACAGATATGTACAGTAACAGTATAAATATTGAATGTGGAGAGATACATGTACATGTAAGTAGCCAGAAAAGAAAATACAGAAAGAGTTAAAACAGCGAATTATAATATTTGGAACACATTGCTGCAAGAAACTTAGTCAAAAGTGAGTATAGGATTTTGATATGTGAAACAAATTTACGCATGCATGGGCATATATACACAATGAAGCTCCCTGACCATCGGAACACACAAGGAAACTAAAGAAAAAATTAGCAACTTTCAAAGGCTAATTAGCATGAAATATTATATTGATGATATACACAGGATATCCGGAGTGTAGAAATAAAATACATTGTCAAACAGGACTGGCATGGTAACGACATCAGCTGGTTCGTCAACAACAGTACATAATTGGCTGCGATCCCCTCTCCCAATCGGTATACTGAGTATACACAAGCATTATGTTCCTCACTCCAGTGAGCTATTTATAGACTGTCTGGATGAAGAGTAGGTTCATTGGCTGTTGTCGGAAGACAATTCCACTGGTGAGAGGGGAGGTTAAATAGCGAGCAGCGAGGTGTGTCACCGCACAGGAGTAAACTGGCTCATTTGTGAATTTCTGTGAAATGAAACCCAAGGTGAATTTGAATGAATTCAAAAGAAATAGCATTGTTAATTTTCCCCCAGTCTCATTCAACTAAACAAATTGCATTTGAAATAAATCTGGATTGATTAAAAGGATTAGTTCTAATATCCTCATTGACAAACATTACTGTTTCCCCTCCCCATAAAAAACAAACATACATATGTAGGCAAGAATGCAATTAGTCTTGATAATGATAGTTTTTCATCATTGATTTTATATGGTGGAAATAATCTTGGATTAATCATTGATCTACTACAGCCTCTATAGGAAAAAAATCAGAAACACAAAACAGCCACTTTTCTGTGCCTAAAGGCTGTGGTTGTCAAAGAAATCCTGCCATCAATTCTATTCCAACATGTGTGGGCTCAACCATGGCAATTTCTCACCAGCAGGGTGGAATTTAATTCACAGGTTTTCCCTTTTTTCCATCGCAGATGCTCAGGCATGTTTGAAGAGTGGGGGAGGATTTTCTCACACACAATGCAATCAAAGCTCCTCGCGCCTTCAGATTCTGTGCTATTAGTTGTCTGCACTTGTGCATATGTGCGTCACACATCTTGGGGAAAAGCATCTTCCAAATGAGATTTTAATTATCCTGGCTTTAACACAGATGTATGCTGCTGTTCTAGAGGATGGCTAGATTGCCACTGAAAAGACAATTTCGGTATGTGTGAATCGCGGAACAGCGATATCAAAAATTGATTCAATGAAACTGCGTCAGTCCTAACTGGAATTGGCAACTATGGCACCCTGCTAAATGCAAAGTTTGATTCAACCTGAACCTGAGCGCACAGAGCTGAATGCAATGGAAAAAAAACTTCAATGCTTCAGCGCGGTTAACTTGGACTAATTTGTACCATACTCATCACCATCGTGCTGATAGAAAACAAAATTGAATGCATGGATTGCATTCTAGTCAACATTTTGTTCTTGGTTGAAAACTGGGATCTTGTGCTCTTACATTTTTACACAGTTGCCCTTCAATCATGCTCCCTAATTTACCCATCACCACTGAGCCATGAAAGTTAGTGACTTACATGTACACCTACGAAAAATCCTTCCCAAGGCATTTCAATTATATCAAACAACAAAAATAACAAAATTTGCCAAAAAATGTGAAAACTATGAACAGCCTCATTTTTGAAAGCAAGACCAATTTTCTTGAAATTTAGGCTGTAAAGATTGCAAATTCAGACTGAAAAGAGAGAAAGCAAGACTATGTCTTCCCTTTCCATATGGAGCAACAGAAACATACTTCTTTCGTAGCCCACGGTAAATAATGCCAGTGCTCTAGCCTGCACAATGTAAAATGCAATATCTCCGCCTCAGCCTGGTCTGTATGCTTAATTGATGGCTGTTTTTAGGCTTGTCGGATGCCGGCAGCCACGCGACAGCTGAGAAGGAACAGCTTAATGAATAACGAGACATTTGCCACTCTTGGCACTTCTCCCACGGCATGCATATGCATGGAACTGATTTATGTATGTATGCAAGAGGAGCTAACTGACACTTCCCAGGTGCACACAGTGTGTGCACCCAGGTATACATACAGGTCATGCATACAAGGACGCATGGAGAAAAACAAACTGGCTTCTATTGACTACTTGAGGGCGCCATTCCAAATCTTTCCATTTATTATTAACAAAGTTTCAGCTGAAACATTGGCAAGAGGCTTCACTGAATTTTCTCTTGTTTCATGGTGTGCAGAATGCAGATGCAAGTCACTGATTATCCTATTGTCAGTTCTCGAACTTACTTAAAAGATAAAGCTGCCTTAAAACCCTCCTATGCTGAAGTCACTCTTTGTGTCACTCGGTAAACACCTCAAGGAAGCACAGTTGTGTCGTGTTGTGCACTGCACCAACAGTCCCACACAGGAATATCAGATTGCACTTTTGTACTGCCCAACAACTGTGCTTCACTGTTTCATGTGCATAACTGTGCAGTAAACCAAATGCAGTGAAGGGGACTGCACGAAAGACCCTGGGTCACTTTGTGCTGGCAACCTACTGTGTACCCACTGAACCTGTGCATGTTTGTGTTCCATATAGAAAACACATGCAAGAGAGTGACTGTGGGCACTCGTGCATATTTGTGCCGTAAAACCAAAGGAGGGTTTTTAACAGAGGCATGCAACTGGGACTTTGACCAAAAAAAGGAAACTCCAGTCTTTACAATACTTTTTACAGGATTTTTCAATTTTCAGTGGCATGAGTGTGAAGTGAAAAACAAGAAAATCAGCTGATCAGAGGAAAAGTTGCATGCCTGAAAATAACATGGCACAAATATTGATCAACATTGTAAAAGGAATCGTTTTGGCATGTCAAAGAAGTCAGTGAAGCCCTGTGTTAGTGTAACCATGATATGTTGCTCACAAATTGAAAATAAACTGTAAAGAGGAACCAGAGCTACAATGTACTCCACTGCTTTACTGGATACTGTAGATAGGCCAACTTAACTTTGCCTTCAGCGGTAACAGTGCAAAATATTACTGTGGCTTAAACACAATTTAATGCTGTTTCTCTATGCCGTGCATGTGAATGTGTGCATTCAGATGAATGCATGGAGCTATTAAAGCAAAGACAAGGCTCCCGTGGGAATCTGAAAACCCAATTAATGACTTTTCCAGGACTTTCCAGGACGAAAGCATGACAATTTCCATAACATTTCACGTCATTCTGCAGGGAAAAGTGGTTTTGTATTATGAACTGGAAGACTGCCATAGCCATTACTATACTGATAAGAACAGGGTATATACATGTAGCCTGCAAATTCATCATTATTCCGTAATCACACTGTAAGCGGCCCACCGAAAATAACCCTTGCATGATCTTGATTTCCATGACCTTTCCATGACATTTTCCTTCCAACAATGGGACTGCAGGACACTCTTTTCCCTCAAATTTTCCATGACTTTCCAGGACAACTTTTTCCCAAGATTTACCATGACCATGGGAACCCTGAAAGATATTCGGAAAGTACAAAATACATTTTTTCAACCAAACGAAATTTACCAGGCAAACGTAATACACTTTATGGGCATGATTCTCGTGACTGGTTCTCAACCTAGTTTTGCTTAGGACGCAGAAATTGGAACCTGGCCTGGTATCCCCGGCCTCAAAAGCTGGATCAAAGAAAGCCACAATTACCTCACAAAAAGCGTGTCAGTTTGTGCCTGTCCAGCTTGAAGTATGGGCTCTTCTTGGCCGTCCGGTCTCCCCGGAGGTTGACCACATAGGGGAGCAGGGCGGGCTGTCGGAGGAGGCAGCCGTGACCCCCAGGGGTGAAAGCCCTGAGGTGGACCTCCTCTCCCTTGGCTGTTGTCACTGCGACCCAACCTGAGGGGTTCAAGACACAGGATGAAGACATGGAGTAATCTTTGGTGAACTACTAAAAAAATTGCACAGGATTTGGGCTACGACAACCACTACTACATCGCTGGACATTTATAAGTTTAAAACTTGTCTTCATTGTGACTCAAAAGGTATTTATGAATAGAAATAAACATGTGTTTTGCTCTGAAGAATGGAGGCTGATAAGATCCCTGGCCTTCAGCCTGGAAATTATCATCACCCGTGCTCCTGAACAAGAGGCACCTATGTATTCCCTTATTTCAAGACAAACAATGCATTTAAAGTATAAAACTGGCACAAATATTTTTTAAGCATTGCTATGCTGAAGGGGAAACCGAGTATGGAGTTCATGCAGCACCTGTGTGAGGTCCAGCATCGCAGTGCATCTCAGCAGAAAACATTGCTTGAGAAACTCAAGTGCCTAGCAAAAGCCAGCAGGGAATCAGTTGCTAGCAATACACACTACAAGGTATTTGGGCTGATAACCTGTTTGGGGCTGAGCAGAGAACACGTGTGCTTAGCAAGTTTCTGTCCTTGTCGGCTACTGACCTGTTGAAGAGAACAGGACATCTGCAGCACTGCAGTGCCAGCCTTGTCCAACGACTTTCATCTCCACTGGCTGCATGGCAGGGAAGGTTTTCATTCGCTCTGGCCCACCAAGGGGAACCTAAACACAACAGTGAATTTCCAAACTCTTTACAGAAATACTACATCAGCGATGCTGTACAATGTTTGGACGAATGGAGCTACCACAATAGCCAACACCTATACTGCAGGATGCCAAGAGAGTACACCTGTAAGTTTTGACAAATTGTGGCCAGAGACTGTACCGTTGTGGATGATAAAGAGTCAGTGAACTGGAAAACAAAAAGGGGTAGTATCATTACCGTCAGGTGATTCCTGTCAGCCAAGCCTTGATGAACTTCATCTGCCCCAGCTGTTGGAATAATTCGCATTGGTAAGTCTTTGGAGGCAAAGACTGTGAAGAATGCAGCCATCCGACCCTGCAAAGAAATTGAAAAACAGAAGGTATTGAAATGCTATTCAATTCTACCCAAGTCAACAGAGCATTTGCTTTTGTCCTTTCATATGCAATGCGAATAACAAGGGCATTAAAACGATACATTGATGGCACCTGCAAACTTAACCATTATAAACTTATCGACATTCTGATTTCACTTGGTGACTCATCTTTTACAACAAACTTAAATCCTCAAAGCTGATTGGTTGTAACCATAGCAATAGTTTAAGATGAGGTTGTATCATCTTAAACTGTTCCTTCAAATTTAACTGTTGCTAGAGCCTATAAGGCTTGATGCAGACAAACCACTTGTTTTGGTGCATACAAGATGACAAATGATATTGTAAGCTGTAATGTACCTCTAAGAAAACTTCTTGTACACATGTAACGTGAAGAACGAGGGAAATTACCAAAAAATATTTGTACAAAGTTTTAATGATGGACCTTTTATGAGGATTTGCCGACGTCTGAATGAAAGAAACACTGTGACAGGGTCCATGTATTAAAGTGAAAATGAGATGGACACAACTGTGCCTTGAATCACTATTTTTACCTCTAAAGTGCAAGACTGAATACACAAAATAGTCAAGCCATCTCACCTCCAAATAATCTAACCTTCCGAGTCCTCCGAGGAGGAAAGTGTTCCCTGGTTTGAGTGAGATAGTCCTGGGTAGAATGATAGTTTTGGGGATGACAAGCTTCAACTCGTCGACCGTCAACTTGGTCAAGATCTGGTTTGATGAAGATTAAAGGGTACAGTCCATCATTTGCAGTTATCCAAAGAGTAAATGATGAAATTATTGTTGAAGAGCATACTTGGGTTGAAAAGGTTATTGGATTAAACTCCCTGTGAAATCATTCTTTCATGAAAGCTCTCAGGTTAAAGGAAACAATGGAAGAGGGCCATTTCCAACGATGTGTCTAAACACGCATATCTGGGAAAATGCCATTAGAAGTGTATTCAAGCACTGACACGACACACATGGCCACATGATAGCTATAATTCATCGGTTCAGTGTGTGACACAGTATAGCCGCATTCGACTAAATGTGAAAACATGTCCCAGGGACTGAATTCAATTCAAAACATGACTCAGCAACTTTTGGTCTAAAATCAGAATCCTAAGAATATTGTTTTCCTGGAAAACATAGCATTCATGAGCCAAAACTTCATTGGGTTTGTTCTTACACTTCATTCTTTAGATTGCGAGGAATTTTGTTGCCTAAAAGGAACGTTATGTACCCGGCAAATGGACAGTTTCCTTGAGGCGTACATTTGCATTAATTTTGACTGTTCATACTCACATGTGTTCATGACAAGTGTTCCATGAACACCCAACAGTAGACATTGCCCTTGAACTAACAACAGTTGGCAAATGAGGGCAATGAAGAAGGATGGTGGGGCAAATGCAAGTTCTCATTCTGAGGGGAACCACAGAGAATTTCTGTGCAAAACGTGTACGATCCAACAGGGACAAAGCATATGTCAAAAACTTCAAGCTTTAAAGAAAACCTGAAACTAGACAGGCTACACTGCCTTAAAAAGTTTTCAAGAACTGTACAAAGTTAGCACATAAACAAAGTTAAGGTACTGTCACTTGACAAACATGAAAGTCAAAACACAAATGGTTTTACTGAATGGGGTAAAATCTGGTATTTGTAAGAAGTGAACAGACAGCTTAACAGCTGATGACGACAAAACTTACTAATATTTGAACTTCCCTGAGTATTGTTACTTTGAATAAATTCTGAAGCATGTGCAAACCTGTTGGTCGTGAATCATTCCTGGCGTGTCATAAAACCACCGTCCCTTATCAAACTCCTCTGGTTTGAAGGAGAAGGGGAGCTCTTCGTTCACTGACTTCTTCAACTTGCGGGGAGGGGATGGGGAAGACATTCCCTTGCCCACAGCGAGGGTGAACGGATCGTAGCTGTCGTCCAACTCCTTTTCCTCCGCTGCTTTTCCTTTGATGACGATGTCATACGACCTTCCAACTGACCCTGCAAGAGTTAATATTGGCCTTTGACCTGGAGTTCAAATGGGGGGACTTGTGCACGGGGCACATTGGTTTACTGTAAATGTCTTAAGGTTCGAATCCAGCCATAAGGTGAGCTTCTGGTGGGAGTGATTTACCCTCACAGGTCTATGTCTACCCGGGAGGGGAGGAGGGGGCGAGTGGATTATTGGCCATACCTGGGGAGGAACCCACATTGATATCCCATTCTCAGCCGCAGTGGCTGGCCAATAGACCTAAAAACAAATGACATCATGCTTTATTTACATGTGCACCTGTGCTTTCCTATGGGGGCTCAATGGATCAAGTCCCATTTCAATGCCATAGGAAAGTGCACATGTAAACACAGCATGACGTCTTTGTATTATACATCTGGAGATCATCTTTTTATTGTTCCATATGGATCAACTGAAAACTATTTATAATGGCACACTTCACAGACATATGTTAATGGATCTTAGGCTGTGTCTGTAATGACGTTGCTATTTACAGCAGTAGTTATTCTCTATAGACTCTTCGCCCTAACCACACATACTACCACAAATTACTACCTGTAGTAAAATGTAGTAATCAGTGCTGCCGCTTGTAAGAGGACACACCGTATTGTTCTCTGAAGTCATAAAACACAATGGAAAAAACAATGCACCATACAGTGCTCTGGCACGATGAATACGTGGCTTTATTGTTCTCTGTACAAGTAACAATGCAAGTAACCTAGCCAGAAGTAGTAATTTGTAGGGCTAGGTCCCTCAGGCACAGGCTATTACTTAGTACTTTGTAGTACTGAGTACTGTAAGCCAAACAATTTGCTCGGCGGTTAGGGTTAAGGTGAAAAAATGGGAGTTGTGATGACATCAACTACATGTGCTTTGCTGCTCTGTGTATTTTTGCCAAGGGGGTATAACAAAGAGCATAAGTCTCGAGGTCCTCATTGTTTTCAGTAATTTAGTTTTTGGTGTAACTTTGAACCATGTGTAAGCCTTACACCACAAATATGTGCTGTAACCAGTGTTGTATTCGAGTCCATCACAAGTCCCTGCAAAGTCCATCACAAGTCATTCAGATTTTTGGGAAATCGGCTGTAGATGTGGATAAAAAATGTCAAGGCTTCCTAGTAATTTAAAGTATGTAAGATTTTAAAGGCCTCTTGTTGAGTCAAGAATTGGCTCTGGTGACTTGTGACTTCTTTTGTAAGGTTGGGTCGAAACTGATCATTTTGTAAGTACATATGTAGGCAGACTCTGGAACCAAAATGGCTTCCTGTCTGAAGCTGTCGCAGCTCTCTCTGCATACAGCTCTTGTCAAGCCAAAACACTACCCTCCTCTGTGGGCAAAATTACCACTCGCCTCTGACATAAGCCAGTTCATCTAGCCTCTTCTTATGCAGTCCACCTTTGGTCTTCTGATTCTCCAGCTCTGCTTTGGCCTGCCTCTTTTCTTCTACGAGTCTGTCATTTCTGAGAGCCATCTTTTCTGCGGTTGGTTTCACTATAGGAAATCTTAAATGGAAAAATACAATCACTGTTCTTTAAAATGTGAATGTATAAATTGTTTTCTTCCCAAATTCTGCTACTCTGTATTCAGAGCAATGGTGCACTTATTGAAATCGAAACCTTATAAGTCTGGAGACCAAGATCGAGGCATCTGTGCCTCGGACTGAGTACTACATTGATGTTGCCTTAGGCATCATTTCAAAATTCCTATAGGTCGACTATAGCACAGGGCCATCTGACCAGTAACAAGTGACTTGTGTTGAGTGAATGATGGAAGGGGTTTTGCTCCACTGAAGCCACATAGCCTTGGAAGTAATGCAATAAAAAGGCACTTATCAGTTAGAATTGGACACTTGAGAACACTTACCCTGATAGCCAACTTATAATAAATGTATCAGTTGGACCATTCTGTCCCACACCTACCCAATAGGAATTTTCAAATGGTGCCTTATAAAGTTCACTGTGGGAAATACTTTAAGTTGAGGAGACAGATTACTTTATACTATGATAATTCTATTGATGGCCAATTGAAAACCAATATCAAAGTATTCGAACATGACTTTGTGTACTGCTGAATTTCAACTCCCAAGTCTTATAAAGGGTCTGTTTTGACTGAAATTAGCTCAAACTAGTTAGACTACATGTAGCCGGCAATAAATGGGCGACTGCTAAATTTAAGAGAAGGATCTGAACATTCCACATGACTGCTACTTGATGGAATAATGTAATTTCTCCTGTGTACCTGAGTAAGTTGAGAGTGGTGCCTGGCCAGCGTGAGATAGTTGCTTTGCCAATCAGGTATGTTGCCTTTGCCTTGCAGTAGTCTGATTTCAGGAGACGATTGAACAAGGTAGATTTACCCACATTGGCTGTCCCTGTTGCAAGATTATAAAAACAAGGGGAACAACTGATGTGTCCTTGAAATCAACTATATCCTCTTTCCAGAAAATAAACATTTCTTTTCAAAAGCCCAAAACAATCATTCAAAAGCACTTCCACAGGCCGACCATGTTTTTGAGGAGAGGACTTTAAGAGGGAAAATATACATCTACAAGATGGCCACAAAATTATGCTGACATGCTTCCAATGCAAGATGGGGGGGGGCTTTGCATGGGGAAACCAAATTCTCGTGGGTGGGAGAAATTTAACGAATCATACATTCTAAAGACTGAAGACATTCATGCTAATCGTGATTCTCTGAGCACTGTTTTTCTACAATACAAGTTGTGTTGAGTAACAAGTCATTTTTCATGAGTCAAGTGCCAGGTTATTTTTTTCCCCACAATCAAGTCACAATTCAATTTGTAAAGCCTCTAGTTCCAGATCAATCTGAATTCATAGCTGGCCCAGTACTTGAACAGTTTACATATTTTTTTCTGACATCCTTTCTTGATGAGAACGACGTTTTGCAAAACGAGTCTGTCGAAACACTCCTGTATAGTGACATGCATACTTGGATGTTTCTGCTAATTGTATGAATATTCTGGAACAAAAACTGAGATCTGCAAGTACACATGATCTAGAAAACCACAACACAGTGATGGTTTGACTACTGCAGATGCATACCGAGCAAATACACGTCATTGTTGGTCCCCCACTTCTTCTGCAGGGCTGTGATCAGGTCTTCGATGCCAAACCCCGACTTGGCGCTGACAATGCAGACGTGCTGCACACTCTCCTCATTGCAAACGCCCGCCTCCACACACGCCTTCAAAAGCTGCTTGGTGATGCGTTGGCTCCAGTCGGGAGAGTCCTTCGGTAGGAGATCAGCCTTGTTTCCTGAGACAGGCGTTAACATGATGATGAACTGATAAAGAGCGGTCATCCAAATCACAGTGCATTTATTATGGAATTACCGAGATGTGGACATCTTTTTTTTCTTTTACTCCCTCCCCACATCCAATACCTCCCATTCCTCCCCCCAAAAAAGCAAAAAATGGGGAAAAAACCCTTTTTGCAAAGTGATGAATGATACTGAAAGACATTACCACAAAGTACAACAAGCCTTTTGCAAATTCAATTTGAATAAAATCTGGTACACTGAGTTAAATCTGATTGCTTTCAAAATAAGAATTTGAATTCCCCAGACTAAAGACACTGTTGCTTTTGACCTTGTTCACCCACATCACTCGATTGCGCTAAATGTAAACAATGCCACCATGTGTGGACTGCCCTGGCCACAGTAATCACAAATATTACTAGGGCCAGCTTCAACAATATACAAGTGCAGTGCGAATGCGGCATGTTTGACTAGTTTATCTTGAATAAGTAGATTACCATCATGACACTATCCACTCATTACCATCACAACACATGGCAGTCCAGCACAACTGTGACATCACAGGAAAAGGGCCTACAGAATACTGAAGTGTGACATCATTACAAACAGAAATGAATGGAGTGCGTGCGCGCGCATGTTGGTTTGGTGCTGGCTCTTGTGCTTATGCCTTCTACACAGATAATAGTGGGCGTTATGTACATGTATTCCCTTTATTAAACTGTATCTCATGATTCGAGGCAAGCTTTCTGCGCAACGATCAACATTTCTGGAATAGCCTGCTTCCTTTGTGCCCTTCTTATCCAATGAAAACAGTGTATTGGTGGAAGGCGTCTCTTATGTAACTAAGCAAAAGCTTACTACGAATCACAAGGTACAGCAACAGTGTCTCTAGTGTGGAGAAATTCGATGTACCTGATTTTATTCAAATTTAAAACCAAAAAACTATAAACCAAATCTGAGACACCTACAATTCTTTTCAAAAGTACATGTATGCAACCATTATACATCACATGCGCAATTATGTACTGTACAAGGCGTCAGCATGAGAACCAGTGCATTAGCCAATACACGCAACCATACTCCAATCATTTGTACTACCCTTTGGTCCTCCATAGCCACAGCTGCCCCCTCTGGTCCCCTGTACTTGTCTACATGTACATGTATGTATTGTCCATGTGTTTCACCGGAAAACGTATTGTTTATAGTGAAAGAGCTGTAGATATCTTGGTTACTGCTGTAATATTTTTGTCAACAATTGCCTGAAGAAGGCTATTTATTGATGAGTACTACTCTGTAGTACTGTGTGGTAAAGTTAGTTGATACATGTACAGTCTCTCCCTCCGAAGTGCATCTTGAAACCAGGAGAACTCTTTGAGAAATTTCTTACCCACAATAACCATGGGTCTTCTCTCTCCTACCATAGCCTTCAAATTAGGAATCAGACTGCATGGAAAGTCCAGCAAGTCTACAAGGACAACCACCAAGGCTCTGGTCCTTCGGATTGAGGTGATGATGTCCCTGTAATCATCCTCTGTGATACTGACGTCTAGTGCCATCTGGTGGTGAGTCAGGTACCAGCAGCGCTGACACATCGCCCTCTCCAGTCCACCAGCTTCCAAGAGTTCCCGGTACTTCTCGCCAGGGAGGAAGCCCGGGTGCTTCGGGTCGTGGGCCTGGAACTGAGCCCCACATCCTGAACAGGAAACGTCTGTGGCTGGCAGGCTTGGATCTGGGCTGCCAAAGACTTTCTGACCCTTGGGTGCTTTCACTTTGCCAGACCTGACAGCCCTCGCCCGTTTTATGGCCTTCATTGCTCCGATAATTTCTGGCTCAAGGTCTGAGAGGTCATAGCCATCGATGGTCAACTCTTCTTTCTTCTCGGAAAAGATGCGATCGGCTTCCAGCTTTGCTTTCACAGCCTTGGTCTGCATCTTCACGGTCACCTGTCCTTCAAGCATTGGCTCATTTGTAAACGTCAACTCCCGGTGCTCTGTGAAGTCATCTGCCCTATGGAATTCAGTCGGTTTTTCGTAAGGTTCAAATTCAAACAGAGACTGGATGTCAATGTGTTTGTCTTGGCCTGCATCTTCAAACATTCTCCCCAGCTGCTTATCAAAATCTTCCAATGCCTTCTGTGTCTTCCTCGCATAAAACAAGTTGTCTGAATGGTCCTCGGCTAAACTTGAATCCATGTAGACAGGCTGGGAGCTCTTTTGATTGGCTTTGCTTGATAGAGGTCTCTTCTGTTCTGCTCCCTCCTGCTCTTCAGAAGTGGAACTAGACCCTCTGTCTACATCATGCAGACTCCCAAAATACTGTTGGTCAAATTCATTTCTATCATCCACATCTATGACCTTGTTGACTGTTGTGCCTGATGACGCCCTTTCATTCTGCAATGAAGGCACATCCAGAAAATATTGCTTATCAAATTCATTAAGACTCGCGGAATTGTCGACTTGTTCTGAAGTTTGTGCTCTTTGGGATCTAGCTACTAAGTGTCCATGTGTAGCTGGCAGAATCTCAGCTAATTCGTCATCTGTTGGGAGCGACTCCTGAAGGGCTCCCTCTGGACTGTGGATGTCAATTTCACCATGTTCAAATTTGCTGTCATTGCTAATGTTTCCTGTTTGATAAACTGATGTAACGCCTGCTGCCCGTCTTCGTCTAATTTTCCTCTGCCCAATCCGGATGACAGGATTCTCTTCCAGCAGCTGACCCACTTTCGTCTTCTTGATCCTGAAATTGTTTTTGGCATTTCCAGCAAATCGGGCATCACTGACAAAATCAGCTACTTGATAATTCGCAGGTTGCACCATGTGCACAGGCATAAGTTGAAGGGCCCATAAATGCCCAGCCTGGCTGAGACTCACCACTGACCGCTTGGATGATTCTATCCGGCCTTGGTACCAATTACCACCGCGCGTGGGCGGGGACTTCACAGTCACCCACTGCTGGCCTATCTGCCACTGAGTGCAGCGGACACACATGAACGGGCCCCCACTTGCATTGCACACTCCACGGCCGACAGTTGCAAACATGACTGGCTCACATGACTTCCAAAGCCTCTGTGACTGAACTCGAGCACGGATCATTTTGAAAGTGGTCACAAGCGATCTTTACATTCTGATCTACATTAGAGTCACAGTCTTCCAAAGATAAGACTTCTTCTTCCGAATAAAACGACGTTATCTCTCCAACGGCTCTTCCCAATCACTTATGCTGAGCTTCTATGTGCGATTAGTTGTACAACAAAATACCGCACGTGTTATCTACCTCGTTCAATTTTCTAAAAGAATATAATTTTATGTTCGTCTTCCGTTCCTTAAAAAATATTCATTTTATTAAAAATATCAAAGAAAGTGTAAAACTTAATAATAATATATTTTAGAATGCCAACTAGGTTCAAATTTGTCTCGATCTGTAGTCGACGTTTTCACAAAACTTCGGATTCCGCGGCAAAGGATCCATTACCCATGAGCACTTTCTGTTCGTGCGAAAAAAAGATGGCTGCGCCCACAAGAGTTGTTTTGCTGGCCTGCGGGTCCTTCAACCCCATCACAAACATGCATTTACGGATGTTTGGTAAGTAACAACTGTATTAACCATTGAAGTAACTTCACTCAACTAATATGTAATCTTTTTTTCACGTTACAGTTGTACTGCAAAATAGAGTACTACATACTTAACATGGAGGAATATAGGGAGGACGCAATTTTGTGTCGGCGTATACGGATGTGTGGCTAAGGACGGATCGGGATTGAGAGTCCGTGCCACACTAGTGGGGCTAGGAGGACGCAACTTATGGTTGTGCATAACTTCCAGCCAGCGCAGTGAAAACAACCCGCGATGAACGCACTTTTGCCATGCAAAGCAATCTAAAATACATTTGTTTTCACTTTGCTCTGACCCGAGGTCTCGTAAAGTCGCGTCCATGATCATGATTATACGGGATAACCATACTACGCCCCAGGCCTACCAAGCGATTTTAAATAATTGTAGGCCCAACATTAATAGACTAGTCATGTTAAAAATGTTAGTGAACAGACATGACAGATAGGCCCTACTTAGCCCCACTAGTGTGGCAAGGACTCTCACTCCCGATCCATCCGTATACGCAATTTTGTGTCGGCATATTGGACATTTCTCAGCACCCTTTTATCATCGTGGGTGCAATTTCTTTTGCACACGAATATGATTCTTGACCTTTTCGCTTTCTAAAAACCATTTATTGAATGATTTCACTCACGTTATTGAGGTATTTTCCAGTCTTTTTGCCTTCATCCATTCAATCTAATGGGCGCGCTCTCACAGTCGCAATCTTTAAAATAAGGTTGTTGAACATTACGTCACTTGACCCCTCATCGTCTTGATGGCTCTTCCATGTCAAGACATCTAAACTGCTGCCAAAGTTTTGGAAGAGCCCATTGGTACGTGTAGTATCTTATCGCTCAGTCCGTTTATTACATATGTTATAAACGGACTGAGCGATAAGACACTACATTGATAATTTTTTCGAGAAGTACATGTACATGTGTAAATGGTCCAGAGAAATTTCTTTAATCTTATTTTGAAACTTGTATGATTTCCGTGTGAAATCTCAGAAACTTTCTAAATCTCTTGAGAATACAATGAGATCATCATCACACAATCAAGCGACGATGCAGCATCGCCAGATCGAGCCTTGGCTCCGGACCTGCTAATGTTAGGCCAAGTTATGTGGACTAATACAAACTGGTCTGAAAAATTCTGTTTACAGTAAATGCTTGCACGTTGCCCTGTCTAGTGTGACTCTTTAGAACTTTAGAACCCGTTCATATCGTTATGGGAAGAGTTCCATGTATGGACATCACATACCTTTTCGACATGTCTAACCCCCAGGGGTGTATGTAAAATCATATTGAAATTGGAGGATTGAGAATTGTTAGCGTTAAGTTTCCCTTACAGTAGTACAAGTACATGTAGTATATTAGCCGTCAGAAAGCATTTAACATGTCATAAAGGGTCAAATTTAGAAGAGAAACAATCGAAACATTTACCGGTACAATGTACTCAGAAAGGAAAGAATTCTTCTACATGGATGCCACAAATGTTTCCCTGCATTGACCTCTGTAATCCATCTGAAGGCAGTAAAATGTCCTAAAGAGTCAAATGTGGCATTGAAAATATTTGGGTATTCACTTCAGAAAACACATTTTCTAACTAGTCTTACAGGGTTTGTGCACAGGAAGTAAAGTGGCCTCATGTACATGTGTATGGAATTCTTTTCACTAAGCATGCAAAGTTGTAGGTTAATTATAATTCAGCTAAACCAGAAAAAAAGGCATTATCTTGGCTACTCTACCGGTAGGTATACAGGACCATCCAGCGTGTTGAGCCTATTGAACTGTGCACAAAAACACCTGACCTTAACAGTGTTGGGTACCAGTTTACAGAGGTATTGATAGTTCAGTGTATCTGGGCCCATTTATGGGGATGGGATTAATGTAACTACATGTACAATTCTGGTGGCATGGTCTTATATGACTGCATGCTTTGTTTTCCAGCAGTTGTAATGTATGTACGGTACATGTACAGTACATGCATATGTATGTGTATGTACATGTACATGTACAGGTAGGCAGTGGATGGTGAAATCATTGCACATTTTCTGACTATTTACACAGTATGTAAGGGGTAACCATGCTTGTCTGAAAGTTTTTGACACAAACAAAAAGATGAATACATGTATGTATCAAAATGTAGCTTTAATTTAGGGGAAGGTTGATTTCTGTACTTCCCCTCAAGTTAAGCAGTAGGCCCAAGGTCACATTACTGACTACTGTGTGCTTGAATGACCCTGCCTACCAGTGTGGTTTTGCCATTGTTTGCCTGGAAAGGTTAGGTTTGACCAATATCCTGAAGGTCAGAAGGAAGGAAACTGCACAATGGTTCATTCTCCGCAGCACTAAAGTTTACATGCCAGTTCAGTATGGTGCATGGATGTATACGTGTTGTGCATGTACACTATACATGTACATATACCGTTTCACGGTACATGGTACCAGTACATGTATGTGTCCAGTACCTGTACTGGTACTTGTGGAACAAATGGAACAAGTCTGTGATTGTTTGCAATTCAGCATTACAAATCTGACATGCACATGTCCTGTAGTGGTGATGCACATCATGTACAGCTTAATTCACTCATCAGACATCAGTAGGCATACTGCATGATGACCGGCACTCCCACACACTGGTACACGGTACACTAATGTACATGTACCGCATGTTGGTAAATTCTGTGGGAGAACAACTGTTGTCAAATCATGTTTTACATGTACAGTGTATTTGTACATGTATCTGTGAAGTCTATGAATTCATATCATTCTGCATGTATATGTACAGTATGTAGGCCTCTCAACATCTAGTATACATGTACATGTACCGCTATGTATTTTCAAGGATGGATTCGCGCCGGGGAGATGTTAATTAATTTTGGATTTTTGCCCTGCCTGACGTGTATTATAACACTGTATACTCAGTATATGCCCCTGAAGGCTTGTGAAAGAAAAAACACAAGTGTACTCGGGTGGGACTCGAAGTCGAGCCAACAACCTTCTGCTTACTAGTGCAGACGTCTTATCCACTCGACCACCAAGCTTGCAAGTTTTGGCTGGCTGGTTTGAGTCAGATGTAGCAGCAGGTACCGCGAACAACTATTTATAAGGATGGATTTGCGCCGGGGTGATGTTAATTAATTTTGGATTTTGAAAAGTGATGTTACTGAGGTTGCATCACCTTTCACTTTAGAAAGTCACATGTCAGTGTGTATGAGCCCATGGAAAAATTTCACTCTTCTGATTAGCTCTCAAAAGTACGTGTACTCTAGCTCAGCTTGGCAGTGTGATCCTTTTGATTAAAACTTGTGCACCCGTGCATGCATTGTGTAAATAAAATGCCATTGCACGGACAAGGGTGTGGCTCTGTCTGAACCCAAGGGAATCTGCCACCCTGCTGTTGGATAATTGTGCCAACAGTTTGGGTCCTCCAGGCAAGGTTCACATTTGCAAGCGTTCTCCCCGGCTGATTTTGTTCAGATCATCTCAGGAACAAAATTCAGCTCCAGTGCTTAGTAATCCTCATGGGGACTTGCGTTACCTAACTTGCATGCTCTCAGCGCTTTTGGTCTTAGTGTAATTACGTGGCGAAGATAGTGCAATGTACTTTTGAAGCAGGTACTGTACTTGCATGGCACTTGCATAGTACAGCTTGTACTGGTATTTATGGATGAAAGCTTACATACATGTACAGGTACTTTCCAAAATGCGATACATACGTGTACAGGATATCCATTGGAAAATTGCCATTTTTGTGCCATTGTGAAATAATGGAGAGCAAAAGGATTGTTCTACATGTAGGTGTCCCTTAACTTCATTTGCACTGTATTGACTCACTAAGATGTGTTCAGCTTTATAGAACTTTTGAAACTGACTTCAGACAACAGGGAGAGGATGAGATTCTAAAAGGTACATGTACCAAAAGTGCCTTTTTTGCATTTTGTACATTGTACTGTACATGTATGTTTTGCAAATGGACAATTCCACACCAACCGTGACATGACCGTCAATGTTTCAAATTGATTTTACTTTTTTCCAGCTGTCAAATCATGCCTGGATAGATTGGACTCAGACCTACATGTACATGTAGTTTGTATAAAAAGCAAAAGGATGCAACTTCATGGAGTTTTACTTAAATGTACCGAAGGTCAAAAGGCCATTATTAAAAGTAATAATGTGTAACGCTCGTAACAGTCATTTCTCATGCTTGTGGCTAAGTAATCAGTGACTGCTGCTAAATAAAACTTTCTTTTAATATATTTAACACTTGAATACAGGCTACAAGTATAAAAGCAATTAACTTTTTTCCACCACAAGTTAATTTGTTTATCAATTGAAACTTGAAAGTTGCATATAAACATAGCGTCCTTAACGATGGAATTGCCCAAATGACTTGACAAGAATGTGGGTTTTGGAATTTAGTTTTAGACTAGCACAAACTGGTACTGTATGTACGCATTTCTCACTGAACATTTTTGGCTCCAGAACATACGGACATGTATCATTTGGAACAATGTGCATGTTGTACATGTACATGCACATGTACCCAAATGGTACCGGTATGTGTTTGCATGTAAACATCGCTGTCTGTATTGTGCTGATGTACATTCCTAAGCCTTCTAATTTGGTCATCCGTCATCAGTGGTCTGTGACCCAATATCGCTCACTTGATAACTCCTGAATGGCTCATTGCTTCTGATGGGCACTGTCGTTAAAAAATGATAGCAGGGCCAACAGAGCTCCTTCCATAAATTGTAAAACTCATAATCATCATTTGCAACAGCATTTTGAAAGTTTTAGATGTGTTACCAGCATACCAGTGGCTGTAATCATTAAGTTTTTAGAACTGTCTGTGCAAATTACAGTTCCCTAAAAATTGTTCAGTGAAATAAACTTGTTTTGTAAACAGGTTAGATATAGCGTGTACTTGTGTAATACCTCCATTAACATGTATACAGTAGCACACTACTGTACCATACAGCTACATGTACATATACATGTACATGTGTATGTACTTGTATGTGTAAAGTTGGCTTAACTGTAATCTATTCAAGGACCTGTGCTTCTTGCTGATTCTGTCGATAATCCAACTTGACAGGAGTTCTTTTGTGGATAGCCCTGTGAAATTTCTAATGAAAAGCTTTTTGTACACTACTCCCGTATGGAAGAAGTTTAATAGAAATTTAAGTGGATTTGATCTGTCTTGAAGATGTGCCCATGAATATAAACAACGTGCATAGTGTGCAGTGTGTACATGTACCGGTACTGCAGCTCCTAAAAAGCAACAGTTGTCAATTTGGGAGAAAGAATTCTTCAGTGCCATAACCTGTAGTGGAAGAATTTACATGTGCATGTGTGTGTACTGGTACAGCAATTAATAAAATGGCATAGACTTGCCACCGGTATTAAAAAAGGGAGAGAGGTTGTTTTAACTGAAAGAAGAGAGAGAAAAAGGCATAAGTCTGGTGCAGTCATGCCTGCAAAACAGAAGTGCCTTGGAGCACCAAAATCAATAAAAAACAATCCCATATCAGTTAAAAGATGTACATGTATCGTGTACAGTGTGTACCAGTACATGTACGTGTACGTGCACCGGTACCTGTACATGTGTGCAATTGAGTTTGTGCATTTCAGCAGTTGGTTTTCTTAGAATGTATATGTGTACTAGTACACAGTACTGTAACAAGCATCTTTTGTCACACTGCATTTTGTTTATTGCAAATTTATACAGGAAGGTGTTTTCTAACCAGTTCCTCTGATCGCATGACAAGCTGTCCAAAATTCGATCAGCGATTTACTCACTCAGCTGTGCATAGTCACCCAGACTGCCAAATTGCACTGTGTGTGGTAGATGCCACAAGTTGAACGGTACAGTGCATGTTCCTGTAGGCACGTACATGTACTGGAAGCATATGTCATGTGAAAATTAGCATGCACATCACGGAGGATGGCAGACTTTATTAATCCTGCTCATGGGAGTCTTGGAAGATGATGATAATCTGTCATCATTTTTCATCAACCTTACTTCTTCATTTAAAGTGAGGAAGATTTAATCAGAAAAGTCCATCTGGCCACAGATTCGAAACCTTGTTATTAATTTTCTGGTTACTTTTTTTTTGCAATTCACATGATGCATACAGTACCCCAGCAGGCATGGCAGGTACTGGTACACGTATGCATTATGTACATAACATGTAGTTTGAAATAAATTTCAATGCTGTGGATATGAAATCCAAGAAGGTTTCATGTCAAACATGTTGGATTTAACTGTGAATAGATACATGTAGTTTGACCATTTTTGAATGAAATTTCACAGCACTGTTGACAGCGATGGCTCGTGTTGTTTTAATAAATAATGCTTGAGAGCATGTTTAGAGTTTCCCAATTGTGGAATTCTACTTCCAGATGTGACAAACTGTAGTATCACGTTTAATACCCCCAGGTTGGAAGCAAAAGTTGTACACAAGCATACTATCGGAGCATTGCCTTAGCAGTTTTTGGACTCTAAATCTGTCCAAAGGTAATTGCTGAATTTACAAGCACGTCAGCCAACGGCCCACCTTCACTTGGCCAGTCCAGACCAAGAATTTTTTTGTTTTTTACTTGATTCTCACCCGTCAAACAGCCCACAAATAGACTGCAACCTTCAAGTCCTGCCCACACATTTGATTCAGTGCCAGTGCCTCTGTAATGCAGAGTGAAGGCAGGTCCTCCTGAAGTGACTGACGTCATTCAAAGTGTTTTTCAGAGTATTAGGTGGAGACAAATTTGGCTTGCAATTTGACCAGAAGGCACTGGATGCATCAAGTGGAAATGAGTTTGAGGCACAGGCTTTTTTTTTCATGGGAATATCTTGTCGCACAGTTGTTAGAAAGTGATTTACAGGCTTTACTTGCTTTAATGAAAAGAGGCCCACAACACTGCAGTGTGTGGTAAAGAACAATGGCTACCGGTACCTTGTTGTGATCGTATGTACAAAGCTGTTGTTGCATCACATGGAATCATACAGGCTAAAATTTCACCAAGGAGACTTGCATGTACAGTGTACATGTACTGTTCACCCTAAGTGCTTTAAATTCAAAAACCATAAGTTAAGTATATTTTAAAGAGAAAAAGAAATCATATTACTTGAAGTGCTCATCACTTTTATCTTTTTCCCAGTTGTTTTGATCAAGCTTTCCTGCACATTATCATGGAATATCACATCAAAATCACTAAAAAAAATATTGTAAAATTTGTAGTGCCAGCACAAATCATGAACGGTAAATGTGCACTAGAGACATGTATGTGTACTGGGTGTGCGCAACTTACTGAACCTATCCATGTCATGATGTGCCACTCAGCACCCCACAGTACTGTACATGTATTAGTACAACACAGATGCATTCAAGGAATTTATTTTATAATATCATCTTGACCTTTAGAACAAGGAGGTGTATACAAACCTGCCTACCTAGTAGGTAAAATGTGTTTATGTACAGATGTGGGAAGGGGGGAACATGTAGCGGTACATCTACCCAAGTGTGATTTGTGGATTATTTTACAGTGCGCAGCTGTTTGTTTTGATGGGATGTATGGACATGATGGGGGGGTTTTGTCAGGCCAAAGAACAAAGATGCCATCTTAGGTTTTGCAGACTGTTTGGACTACATGTACATATGTACATACATGTACATGTACATGTACATATTTGCAACAAGTCTGGTAAACTTACTGGCACATGTTACATGTACATTTGACCTGTCTGTATTGTATTCTTTCAGCATCCATGGAATTCATAAAAAACCACACTGCTTGGGGGCAGATTAGGGCAGTTCAAGGAGTAACAGGCAGGGCAGTTGGGGTACAGGGACTAATAAAAAAGAAGCTTTTTTTCTCTATTCTGTATTGTTAACAATATTTATGCACCTGTACGGGTACCATTCACTCACCAGCCTAGTGGGGACTACTGTACACAAGTATTGAATGATAATTATTCTGTGGGGACAAATTCATTATGATGTGTTTCAGGACAGTTTTTTGCCCATAATTCTGTCTTGAATTTCCCTTGCATTGTCCTCTCAACCTTAGAGGCCTTCCAGGCAAGGTTTCACATTTCAGCTTCATACAGAGAGAAAAGTTTGAGAAAGTACATGTACGCTATACCATGCATATGCACATTAAACATGTATATATATATATTAGTATTACATGTACTGTACATACACACAAACGTTTTATGTCAACAGTTTACAGAAAATATACCTGTACCTCCGAATGTACATGTACCTGTACCTCCGAATTCCAGCTCAGACCCAGTGAATGCACCATCTCACTCAACTCTACTCATAAATTGAATTAACCATTTCAATTCCAAATCCTTCTTCTCTCTTTTTGCACATTACCGGCCGGCCTAACAAGTTTCCCGTACCTACATGTACAAGCCCAAGCTGGTCCCCGCTTAAAGGCATCAAAACCAGGTCTAGGATTGGTCCCATCACATCAGGGGAGTAATCCACTATCCGATTGCTGTTATAAGCCGTGCGGAAAGGCCTTCTCCATTAATTCCAACAAATTGGATTCCACTAGCCCTGGTAGCAAATTGCACGCAGAATTTTAACAAGGGTTGACTTCGTACCCACTGATTTCTTGATGAGGTTTCTGAAGCATTCAGAGGATACCCACACCCTGTGCATACAGTCAGTGTGAACCTTTGCTGAGACATACGTGTATACATGTACAGCATGGAGGAAGGAACTGTTTTCCTTCCTCCATGTGTACAGTAAGTCATTCATGACATACCTGTACAAGTACTGTACATGTACATCATGTACAGGTGCAATGCTAGCCCCAATGTACTCCTATTTGTACAGTGTGTACATGTACAGTATGGTACAGTCTTGATACATTGAGAAGAAACAAATTACTTGTACTTTGTCCTGTGCCTTGAATTGTTTTACACTTTTTCAGGAACTTCAGGAATCATCCTCTGTACAGAACAAGGCACCAAGTGCACGGTGACTTTTCACAATTTCAGTCAGTTGGTCATTAGCCCACTTGCCTTTTTACATGCACAATGTACATGTACCTTTCTGTTTGTGATTTCATTAACCCTAACCCTCAATCCTTCACCTGTTGGAGGACTGAGGAGTGTTAGGGTTAATGAAGCGGCACAGTTTTTGAGTAGGCCTACATTTATTTTCCAGTTGTCTTATGGTGTTAACAGTGGAATAGCATTGTACCACACCTACCTTACAAGGACCAGTACGTGTACATGTACCTTTGGGCTGTCTTTGAGACTGACAGTTCCCCTTTTTTAGTTTTTAAAGGGTTCAGCATGAAAGTTTCAAACCCTTGTTGTGTTCTCTGAACGAAGCCTTTACATGAAGGGTAAAAAGAGGTTTTGAATATAATGGAATATTGTATAAACTTAATTGCAGTGACACAATGTCAGCATGCTGGCTAATGATAAATAATTGGACTGTTGCCTTGCATACATACACTTTATGCACTTATTAAGTACCTGGTAGTTCAGCTTGCTGGCATTTATGCTACAGGCTTACAGCCCCTTTTCCAACCAACACAAGTTGGTACATGTAGCAT